>NW_024732450.1:17500-308715 GCF_018991925.1 Homarus americanus | reverse complement strand
AGTAAGATCATCTTTATGCGGTCGAAGACACAATCACAATCACAGATCCAAACAAAAACAAACCATACAACCTCTTATGGTCGCTGCATGGAATGTCAGGACCCTTCTGGATACTGGCACAAATGCACGTCCTGATAGAACTGCCCTTGTGGCAAAAGAGCAGGCTAGGTATAAAATCGACATGGCAGCCATCAGTGAGTCCCGGCTCCTAGATGAGGGCCAACTCACGGAACGGGGGTCTGGCTATACCTTCTTCTGGAAGGGTAAGCCTGCTGCAGAGAGAAACCGCATTTATGGAGTTGGCTTTGCCATCCGCCAATGCATCCTACACAGGCTAACTGAAATGCCTATTGGGATTAACGGGCGCCCCATGACGCTTCAAATCCCACTGAATCACTCACGTCATGCTTCTTCATCAGTGCATACGCCCCAACACTGGATGCAGAGGATGACATCAAGGAGACCTTTTATGTCGACCTTGACAGAGTGCTAACCTCTATCCTCAGAGAAGACAAGGTCGTGCTCCATGGCGACTTCAATGCCAGAGTTGGTAGAGATGCTTACATTTGGCAGGGAACAGTAGGGATAAATGGACTAGGCAAGTGTAATCCCAATGGCCTACTCACTATCACCAATACCTTGTTTAGGCAGGCCGACAAGTTCAAGGAATCGTGGCAACACCCACGAATCAAACACTGGCATCTCATTGACTACATCATTGTCAGAGAAAGAGATCGCCGAGATGTCCTCATCACCCGTGCCATGCGTGGCTCAGACCCCTGTGACACTGATTATCGACTTGTCAGATCCAAGCTCTCACTTCACGTTGCCCCAAAACGGCGAAGGCAGCAAGCCTCCAGAAGAGGTTTTAATACTAAGCATCTGGAAGATCCAGCGGTAGCACATGCTTTCAGAGAGCAGCTCGAACATGGGCTTATAAACAACCCAACAGCAAACAAAGTGAATCCCAGTGCCGAATGGGAGACTCTTAATACTGTTATGACAAAGACCTGCAGAGAGACCCTCGGCCAGACCAAAAGAATACATCAGGACTGGTTTGATGAAAATGACCGGGCAATCAAAGTACTCATCGATGATAAACGTGCTGCTTTTACTAACTGGCAGAACAACCCTCAGTCTCGGATCAAAGCTAATACCTTCAGCATGAAGAAAGTGGCAGCCCAGCAGCTAGTAACTTCGCAATCTAAAAAACGACTGGGTTAAAAATAAAGCATGTGAACCACAAAAACTTGTAGATCAGCGCAAGATGGGCAAATTTTTCATTTCCACTAAAACATTTTATGGGCAAGTCACTCGTGGTTCAGCCCCCCTTCGCTCATCTGACGGAAACCTTATAATTAAAGCCGACGAAGGCCTCCTTCAGCGCTGGAAAGAGCACTACCATTCATTGCTCAATCGATTTAGATGTCCTGACAACCCAGCAGGTCCCTCAGCATCCCGAGCTGACCCACCTCAGCTATCCTCCATCCCTGGATGAGGTAGCTACCACCATCAAACAGATGAAAAATAACAAAGCCTCAGGGCCTGATGGAATCCGAGCCGAGGTGTATAAAGCAGGGGTACCTCTGCTTACTAGCCGTCTCCCCTCTCTCCTGGAGAATATATGGGAAAAGGAGGAAATCCCCCAAGCTCTTAAAGACGCCTCCATTGTCAATATTTATAAGAACGAGGAGGACCGGTCAGACTGTGGCAACTAGCGTGGGATCTCGCTGCTCTTCCTAGCTGGCAAGATTATTGCCCAAGTCATCCTAAACAGACTTCTTCCTGAGGTGAAGACTTCCTCCCAGAATCTCAATGTGGTTTTAGACCATCACCTGGAACCAATGACATGATCTTTGCTGCCCGCCAGATTCAGGAAAAATGCCGACAACAGCCCTCTGGCGGATCCTCAGCCGTTTTGGCTGCCCACCAAAATTCATCGCCATTGTGAGGGAACTCCACGATGGCATGAACGGCAGTGCCCTGCACAACGGCACCCAGTCAGAGTTCTTCCCCATCCAAACAGGGGTTAAACAAGGGTGAGGACTGGCACCAACTCTCTTTTCCATCTTCTTGGCTGCCTTCCTTACTCGTGCCAGTGCCAATTTAGACAGCGGGGTGAACATCGAGTACCGGGTGAGGGGGGGACTTTTCATCATAAGAAGAATCCAGGCAAGAACAACGGTGTCGGCAGCTTCCATGACTGAGCAGACGACCTCACCCTTGTTGTTCACACTGACTACGACCTACAAGAGATCCTGAACACCTATGCAGACACGTATGCACACTTCGGCCTTGAGGTGAATGTACGTAAGACTCAGATTCTTTCTCAACCTGCCCCTGGTTCACACACACCTCCACCATCCATCCAGCTTAATGGTACTTCCCTCTCTAATGTTGACCACTTTCGGTATCTCGGCTCCCACATGTCCACCACCGCAAACATCGATGAAGAGATTCATCATCGGATCAGATGTGCATCTCAAGCCTTGGGCGGACTCCGAAACCGTGTCTTCGGCTGTAGGGAGCTGAAATTATCCACAAAGCTGCACGTATATCGAGCAGTGATCCTGCACACCCTACTATATAGCAGTGAGTCATGGGTCACATTCCGGGGCACCTCAAGGCACTTGAAAGCTTTCACCAACGTAGTCTACGTTCCATTCTCTGAGTTCGCTGGGAAGACAAGAGAACAAATGCCAGTATTCTTGCTGACACCAACTGTAGGAGCATCGAGGCTACCATTATCCATGAACAACTACGTTGGACTGGCCATGTTACCCGCATGGACGACAGTAGACTGCCAAAGCAGCTACTTTACAGTCACCTAACGAATAGTAAACGTAACGCTGGCGGGCAATTGAAAAGGTATAAGGATAGTCTTAAGACAAACCTGAAACGGTGCCAAATCGACCCCCTCACCTGGGAGTCGATTACTCCACATCGTAACGCTTGGAGAAGCACTACACGAGATGGTGTCAATACTTTCGAGTTAGCCCGACTTCAAACCGAGGTAGACAAGCGCCAGCGTCGGAAAAACGCTGCCACTGCCCTCCCACAGTAGATGGAGCCCTCCACATGTGCAACGAATGTGGACGACGCTGCCGGTCCCGTATCGGGCACTTTAGTCACCTCAAAACTCACTAACCTAGGTGACATCCCTGACAACTCATATCATTGTATCATAGCTGGATGATCGTCATACTCGATTCCGAGTGACAGCAAAGTAGTAGTAGTACTGTGTGTGTATGTGTGTGTGTGTGTGTGTGTGTGTCAAGATGGTTAATATGACTTAACAATCGAGTTCTTTTCAATATAGACGTGAAATATAAAGAAGAGTAACAAAAAGTTCAAACGTTTTCTCTACTATTTACTCAAGTTAATATAAACAAACCTACTGTACTTATCTTGTTGTATGAAGCCCTGACACCATTGACTGTAGTTTAGAGGATTATCTAGTTGGGACATTTGGTAATGGATGTGAAGTTATCGTTACTGTATTTACAATTTGGTGCAATTTCTCCTTCCTCGCTCCAAAAACTATCTTTATGGAAGGGACAGACGAATGTCAAAATGATCACCCTGACTCCTGTTGTGTCACTAGGGTTGTCAAAATCCTTCGTCCGCTCTGTCACATTGTCTCACACAAAATCGAAAAGTTACTTTTTGGAGCGAGTTACATTTAGTTTCCTGTATGTTTTACGTGTCTTTGGTATAGTAGTCTATACATCCAGGCTTTGTCTCTGACACAATTTAGTCTTTCTGGACGAGAAGACAGTTCATGTTTCTGGCTGTTGGTTGATTAATGCTATAATGATACAAAACCTCCCGAAAATTTCACAGGTTTTATCTATCACACAATTCAGTCATAATCCCAACTGTATCAATCATTTGTGTCTTTTAATGTTCTGTGTGAGACTTTGCTCGTAACTACGATAATTCATTGCGATACTAGAGTCACTGTAAGGCAGATATTCTCCCTCTAATAGTTTCAGCAACCTAACCAGTTCTGGACTTAAAAGCAAGCAACATCTGAAATATTAGTGTATTTTAAAGTGAAAAAAAGAGGGTTCTATTTTCCAATTTATCAACGCAAAATCAAGCACTGTTGTATTTGAGACTGAATACAACAGCATTTTATGCTACGGATCCTCAGCTGCTGATGCGTCTGGTCAAGATGAGAATGAGGGTATCATATATTAAAGTTTTGGGATTCTAACCCATACACGTAAACCTCATAGGGCAGACGACCTTACTCCAGGCTCTAAGTGAGGTTTCATCATGTCGATCTTAGGAGAGCTGTTTGGTATTAAAGGCAGACATTTAGTAGGTAGTCTACAATTACTACTCATTCTTTGGGCGGAAAATTGAAGTGAGTTTCAGAAATATTGTGGTTGTGGTTCAGATTATCCTGTAAACCAACTATGAACACCATTATGGAGGCAAGCAGGGATAACCACTATATCCTCCTCAATACTCAAAAGTAGAAGTAGTCAGCCATCACTCAAATGCCATGACTTGTATAATATACGGATCTGCTGGATGGGTTTCTTCTCGCCAATGAATGGAGATGGAAGCGTCCTTGTCAGTGTGGTGATGGCGATTATCTGGACAACAGTCAGGCAAGCAAGAAACTTGTTTCTCTCGATTCTTCAAGCTAAGCCATATGAGATCACAAATAAGTGGGCTTCAAGGTTTGAGCGTTCTGTGGTCCAAACTATTTTGAGAACCTGTAAGTCTTGGTGAATAAAAATATATTTTCTGATGAAGAAGACAAGTTTAGTCAAGGTAGCAGCAGCTTCAGATAAATCTAATTTTCTTACGACCAGTCGCAATATTTGCTCTTTAAAAATGGTAATTATATTTCTCTTATTAAACTAATCTTAAGCTTCAGGAAAATTTTGTAGTATAGTATCTCTCAGTCTTGTTTGGATGCCAAGATCCTGAAGACGAATTAAATATAACGTAAAGATGCTTCACAGTTTGAGGAGGAAACTCTCAGAGCCTATTAGTTGCTCATGTACTGTAATTAGTGACTTCTACAAGTGCTGTGGACTCGTTCACATCCTCATCTGTTTGTAAACACTTGGGTTGATAGCGTGGTACAGATTGTCCAGTACTTGAGAAGTAATTGACCTCTGTGACAACCACATTTACACCAATAATACGAGAATTAAGTCGAATATCCCGCAAGTCTTTAACCCCAGTTGCAGAAAACATGTGAAGGTAATCATCCTTCATTCACCTTTTAGCAAGAGAAACAACATGGAATACTTGTTGTTTGAGATCCTTCTCTTCAGGATGATTTGAGCTTCTTTCTGTTGTTTCTGTTTTGCTGTCGTCTGTTGTTAGTTATTAGACTTCAAATTGCATGATTCGTGTGTTATGAAACACGTTAGACTACAAGCAACTTTCATTACTCTCAAAGCAGTTTAACTATAAGATTATCGGCGGTCTGGACTGTGGTAAATTTTCTAAGAATATTGTGACCCGAGTTATAAATAGTACCGGACATTGGCAAAATGTTACTCAGGTAGAAGTAAAAAAAGTATCTCATTCATAAAGTACTCAAGTACTGAAAGTAAAAACTAACAAAAATTATGAATTGTCTCAAATATTAAAAAAAATCCACAGAAAATTAAAAAAAAACTAGTTAACTAAAGATAAAAATAAAGACACAAAGCATGACACATGTTTATTTGCAATTTTTTCTATTGATATTAACCAATAACTGATTCTCGAAATTATGGCTGTCCAATCAGGGACGTTCCTGTCTCACAAATTTGCTTAGCTTTTTCTCAGAAGTATACGAAGCGGTAGATAATGATAAGTCATATGATATAATTTATTTAGATTTCAGTAAAGCATTCGATAGAGTCCCTCATGAGAGATTGATAAGGAAGGTAGAAGCACATGGAATAGGTGGATCAGTATTAAAATGGATTAGGTCATGGTTAACTGGTAGGAAACAAAGAGTCAGCATAAATGGATTAAAGTCAGACTGGGGTGCGGTCAAAGCGGAGTTCCCCAGGGATCTGTATTAGGCCCTCTGCTGTTTGTTATATTCATTAATGATCTTGATTTAGGCATAACTAGTAGGATTAGTAAATTTGCAGATGATACCAAAATAGGGAGAGTGATAAATTCAGACAGTGACTTTGAACACCTTCAAAGAGATCTAGATACCTTACATGAGTGGTCAGTAGACTGGCAAATGAATTTTAATACTGATAAATGCAAGGTACTACAGATAGGGAAGACGAATACAAACGTTAAGTATAAACTAGGTAACACGGAAATAGAAAACTCAGTTTGTGAAAAAGATCTAGGTGTATTTGTTAGCAACGACTTGAAACCTAGAAAACAATGTATTAGCGTTCGCAACAAGGCAAACAGGATTCGTGGGTTCATATCTAGGTCTGTGAGTAACAGAACTGCTGACGTTATCTTGAAACTTTACCTAGCATTAGTGAGGCCACACATGGATTATGCGGTTCAGTTCTGGTGTCCTTATTATAGAATGGACATAGATTCTTTGGAGAGAGTACAAGAAAGAATGACAAAAATGATCCATAATATTAGAAACCTTCCATATGAAGAAAGACTGAAAAGCTTAGGCTTACATTCATTAGAGAGGCGTAGAGTTAGGGGAGATATGATAGAGGTGTACAAGTGGGTAAGTTGGATTAACAAGGGTAAAATGGAAGATGTTCTGAAGCTCAGTAATAACGAAATAACTAGAACAAATGGCTTTAAATTAGATAAATTCCGATTCAGAAAGAATATAGGCAAGCACTGGTTTGGTAATAGAGTTGTGGATATGTGGAATAGGCTACCGAGTGCTATAGTAGGATCGGGGACGCTAGGGAGCTTCAAGACGAAGTTGGATAGGCACATGGAAGTGCTGGGATGGGTGTGAAAGAGATCTGCCCTGTATGGGCCAGTCGGCCTCCTGCAGTATCCCACTTTCTTATGTTCTTATGTTCTAAATATAAGCTCACCATGACCTATCGAAAGAGAATACGTTCAGCTGCTCTTCTCACCTACAATCCATCGCAGGGATAGTGAACGGGCTGAAAATATATCCAACCAACAAATGATCACTGTCTTCCTTATCAACACAAGTATCTCGACGTGGACTTATGGTCCGCAGACATAATGTTGTCTCGGCTCGCCTTAGGTTAGGATACAGACCTATCTGGCAAGTATCTGAGGCGGGGGATGTCCCGCACTTCTCTTCCTGTAAACTCTGAAACTGTCCCAACGCTAACACCCTTCAACACTATTCCTGCCTTGACTGTCCCACTGTCAGGGACCCCCTACCACAGGATGCGTCACTAACCACTGTGACCATTTGTCACCACCTATTGTCCTTATATCATATAAATATTGTCTCCATATCGCAAGTCAAAGCGTGTCCTGCGAGACACGAGTACCGATATATTAGTGTCTGACCGAATGGTCTTGTGACTAGGCTTGTAGCCCCCCTGGGGTGTAATAAATTAATTAAATAATAGATAATATGCTCAACATGACTAAATAAACGCTCATTATGCAAAAACAACATTTTAAGAGATCAGAATCACATTGAAATATAACACGACCGGAAGCAGACGCGGGAAAAATATGAAGTTGCTCACAGTCATATTTCCCTCCTCTGCTGACGGTCGTGTAATATTTTAATGTGATTCTGATCTCTTAAAATGTTGCTTTTGCATAATGTAGTATTACTGATACTTAATTTGTCTTAGTATGCCTTATTGTGGGTATAAATAAGGGCATATTAAATGCATCCTCCGAAAGCGTGAATTTGCTACCAGAGTTTAACAGTTAATAATGTATAATACTTCTGATACACTTCCTACATGCTTATATTTGAAATAATGAATATATGTATCTTTATATAATTTAGCTAAATATATTTCTCGTCAGAAACGGTCATCCCAACGATTATGAATAAACTCATTTAGAAATACATCATTACTTCAGGACAAAATCAGACAGGTTTGCAACAGCCAATCAGCGGTAACTATTGAGGAGGGAGCGGGGGTATCTTTTCTCAGCTGGGAAAAAATGCGTTATAGCGAGTTTATCCTAAAACTATATCTTGCGCTTTAGAGACCACACTTGGAATATGCGGTTCAGTTCTGGTCACCTTACTACAGAATGGATATAGAATCCCTAGAAAGCATTCAGAGGAGGATGACAAGACTAATCCCGGGCATTGAAGCTCGAGTACAGAGACAGATTAAAGCATCTTAATTTGCACTCCCTCGAGAGACGGAGAGTGAGGGGCGACATGATCGAGGTGTATAAAGGGAAGTAAGGGTTAAACAAAGATGATAAACAAAGGTACTCAAACTATCCAACTAGGAGCGAACTCGTAGTTATGGTTTTAAATTAGACAAATTTTGATTTAGGCGCGAGATAGGTAAACACTGGTTTGGAAATAGAGTAGTGGATGAGTGAAACAAGTTACAAAAGTTCATCATTAACTCGAACACGCTGGGTAGCTTCAAATATAGGTTGGAGTTGAGTGTAAACACTGGCTACCTGGTATGGGACAATAGGCCGGCTACAGTTTCCTCCGTTCTCATGTTAGAGAGGGGATTCGATGGGGGAGGGGGGAAGGGGTGGGGGGGGGCAGTAACATAAGAACATAAGAACATAAGAAAGTGGGATACTGCAGGAGGCCGACTGGCCCACAGGGCAGATCCTTTTCACACCCATCCCAGCACTTCCATGTGCCTATCAACTTCGTCTTGGCTCCCTAGCGTCCCCGATCCTACTATAGCACTCGGTAGCCTATTCACATATCCACAACTCTATTACCAAACCAGTGCTTGCCTATATCCTTTCTGAATCGGAATTTATCTAATTTAAAGCCATTTGTTCTAGTTATTTCGTTATTACTGAGCTTCAGAACATCTTCCATTTTACCCTTGTTAATCCCACTTACCCACTTGTACACCTCTATCATATCTCCCTAACTCTACGCCTCTCTAATGAATGTAAGCCCTAAGCTTTTCAGTCTTTCTTCATATGGAAGGTTTCTAATATTATGGATCATTTTTGTCATTCTTCTTTGTACTCTCTCCAAAGAATCTATGTCCATTCTATAATAAGGACACCAGAACTGAACCGCATAATCCATGTGTGGCCTCACTAATGCTAGGTAAAGTTTCAAGATAACGTCAGCAGTTCTGTTACTCACAGACCTAGATATGAACCCAAGAATCCTGTTTGCCTTGTTGCGAACGCTAATACATTGTTTTCTAGGTTTCAAGTCGTTGCTAACAAATACACCTAGATCTTTTTCACAAACTGAGTTTTCTATTTCCGTGTTACCTAGTTTATACTTAACGTTTGTATTCGTCTTCCCTATCTGTAGTACCTTGCATTTATCAATATTAAAATTCATTTGCCAGTCTACTGACCACTCATGTAAGGTATCTAGATCTCTTTGAAGGTGTTCAAAGTCACTGTCTGAATTTATCACTCTCCCCATTTTGGTATCATCTGCAAATTTACTAATCCTACTAGTTATACCTAAATCAAGATCATTAATGAATATAACAAACAGCAGAGGGCCTAATACAGATCCCTGGGGAACTCCGCTTTTGACCGCAGTCTGACTTTAATCCATTTATGCTGACTCTTTGTTTCTTACCAGTTAACCATGACCTAATCCATTTTAATACTGATCCACCTATTCCATGTGCTTCTACCTTCCTTATCAATCTCTCATGAGGGACTCTATCGAATGCTTTACTGAAATCTAAATAAATTATATCATATGACTTATCATTATCTACCGCTTCATATACTTCTGAGAAAAAGCTAAGCAAATTTGTGAGACAAGAACGTCCCTGGGTGAACCCGTGCCGAGAAGAATGAATTAAGTTGAATGTTTCAAGGTGGCTTCTGATTTTTGTAGCAATAATTGACTCTAGCAACTTGCCTATGATTGACGTGAGACTAATGGGACGGTAATTTGATGCTATTGATTTATCACCCTTTTTGAAAATCGAACTACATTTGCAAGTTTCCAAGCTTCTGGCACTAGGCCCGATTCTAATGACTTATTAAATAAAACTGCTAATGGATTACTCAACTCATCTCTACATTCTTTTAATATTCTAGCATATACCTCGTCTGGACCAGGCGATTTATGAGGCTTCAGTTTGTTAATTACTTTAAGCACATCGTTACTAGTAATATTGATATTCATCAACATATTTTCTATACTATCGTTATATACCTTATGAACTTCTGGAAACTGTGCTAGGTTTTCATTTGTGAATACGGAGCGAAAATGACTATTTAACGTACTACACATTTCTAACTCATCATCAGTCATTTCTCCTGTCGTAGTTTTAAGGGGACCTATTGTATCTCTAACCTTTGTTTTATACAGTTGATAAAAAGCTTTGGGGTTATTTTTCGATTCGTTTGACAGGTGGGCTGTCAAGGTGCTAATGGACACAATATCAAGGGGTAAGTCCAATGTCATGGCCACTGCCACCTGACCTGACCTGGTGTCACCTCACCTCACAAAACCTCTAGGTATGTGACCGCGTGGTGTCTCCCCACACTGTACCCTTTATGGCTCCAACCACACCATACCCGCCATCCATACAACTCTTTTACTATGGTTACTAATCAATTAAATAAAAAATATATATTATTAGTTTGCGTATAACGAGGAACGATATTTGTTCTTTTTCAATTGCATTGGAGTAAAATTAGAAGAAAACCAACCTTAAGTAAAAGTAACAAAGTTGAGAAATTTTTAAAAGTAAATACCCAAAAGAGTTACTTGAGTACAGTGCTCAAGTAAATTTATTCAATTACTTTACAACTCTGGTTTTGACCTCATCTCGGTTGGCTGCAAGTCTGGTTTCTTTAAAGGGCATTTGAAAGGTTCTTTGTCTCCTGCCAATTTAGTCTTTCATTTTTATTTACGAACATTGAAAAAGGTACGGGGCGATTTTTTTCTGACAGACAAGCCCACCTGTAATGTCCTCACCAGAATGTATAATAGTGAAAAAATGAAATAGATGTCTTCACAACATCATTACTGTTGCTCAGACATATATATGCTTTGGGTAGAGTTCCCTTAACTTGGCTTATATATAAATAAGTTGAGGGGTTCAGTTACAAACCCAAAATGGTCTTTTCTCCATTTATTGGTAAAACTATGTTGGTCAGAGTCTGTTAGTAGATACACCGTAATTAACACTGTAAGCTGTGAGTGTTAGTTAAGGACTGGGGCTCAGCTTGACTGAGTTAGTCACCCGTCCGATTCTCGTGAAACTCAAGTGAAGACTAGTGCCGTGAGGGGAGGCTCTGAAGGAGAGACTGGACTAACCTTACATTCTCAAGGTCGGCTTACTGATAGAGGAATTTCCCCTCACGTGAACAGAACATGGCACCTCACAGCTTATGGAAAATTACCGTAGGGTGATTGGATTATATAAACTAAATGTATTAACCCAAATGTATATAATTGTTATTGCCATGAGACAGGGGCTAATACAGACAAAATTAAAACAAACAAAAACAGACGTCAAGAGGAATACATTATAGGAAGGCTATGGATAGAAGAATAAATCGTGGTGAAGTTTACCTCCGAGATTATTATAAGGCACTAGCAGAATCGCCGCCCTCCAGGCGACTCATCCGCTAGGCCACGGTAGGACGCCACCCTCCGGGAGGCTCCACATTGTCTCACTGTTCAGTCCTCAAAACTTCTTCTTCCATCAATAGTTCATTAACGGTGTATGTAAGTTCCACCATATTTTTCACTACAACGGCACAGCAAAGTATATTTTTTTAGCATTAAAATGTTATTATTTTATTGTCTAATAAGCACTACATATAACACCACCCATCATCACTACATATAACACCATCCATCATCACTACATATAACAACATCCATCATCACTACATATAACATCATCATCCATCATCACTACATATAACACCATCCATCATCACTACATATAACACCATCCATCATCACTACATATAACACCATCCATCATCACTACAGATCGGTAAAGTAATTTCCGAGATTCTCGTGCGGACACACACACAGACATACTTCTTTGTTTTATATATATATATATATATTAGGGTGGTCCAAAACTATATGGTAAAAAATATAAGTAGTAATATATTGCCTCCACAAGCCTTAAAATTGTCCATTTGGTTCATAGATAAGGTCTGTAAAATTTTATCCATATTCATTAACATTTAGAGGTCAATCCATTTTGCATATTATACTTGTAGTGTAGGACTGAATTTTCTTGTCCGCATGATACAGTCTTAATATACACAACACATTATATTGGGTATATTTCAATGTATATAGCCTAGTTGCCTATTTGGAAAGGGCAAAGAGTCAAGTATTGAGTCATAGGGACTGACAATGATAGGTTGAAACAGGAAACACAGACAAGGGTTACCATTAATCAGATGAAGTTACTTATTTCATTTATATCTCATCAGTTCTACAATTATTTCATTATCAATCTAAATAGTATATTTTGCTGAATAAAGACAATGTGTTTATAATGTGTTTATCTAGCCCCGAAAAATCCTTATTACGTACTAAATGGAAAAAAAGAGGACATTGGATTGACCTCTAAATATGCTTTAAATGATCCAATTTTTTTCTGGGATGCATTTTGTACCTAATGGACAAAAATAAACCTTGTGGAGAAAACGTATACAAATATGTGATATTTTGGACCACCCTAATATATATATATATATATATATATATATATATATATATATATATATATATATATATATATATATATATATATATATATATATATATATATATATATATTTCAAGTAAATCCACAATGAAAACGTGGGTAAGATAAATCTTGATAAAATCACACGGGAAAATATAAACATCGGAGTACCTTAGCTTTCGTCTTTATTCAAGACATCTTCAGAGGCAACTGGATTACATGGACAGAGAGAGGCTTAAATATACAGGGTGACCTTAAAAACATGAGGTCAGGTCATAATGATGTCATCCACTAATCCCCACACCAACACACACGTAGAGGAGCTTAAGAGAAGGGGGGTGACGTGATGGTCAGTTCAAAACTGATAATATGTTACATAAATTTATTTGTCAGTGGCCCAAGGTTAAAAATGCTTTGAAAACCTTTGATCTAGATGTATGATAGTTATTTTGTGCGTCCCTTATTTTTGACCTGACCATTTCAAGACGTCGCTCGAGTGTGGAGTTGAATGGACGCTTCCCTACCCCGAGTGTGGATAACCGTGTTCCAGAACCTTCCCCCAAGGCCACTGCCGTAGGAAATATCTGTTCATTGTTTGATTCTATCAGTTGTTGACTCCCATTAATTGTTTGACTCCTTTAACTGTTGACTGACTTAATTGTTTGACTCCCGTTGTTATTTGATGTTTGTTGAGTGGTGTCAGAGTTTTGTGCTATATTTTTTATAGTAAAGAGATGTCAATCTCAAACGGTTGTTTGTTATTCCTCAGAAAACCACGGTCCTTGACTTTCCTTAATTAAGAACCTGATTAGTCTGGTAAGGGATTTCTATCCCTAAATCCCAGGCCTTTACAAAAGTCTAGGACTGCTTTTAGTATCCTGGTGGTCCAGCGGTTAGCGTTCCTCGGTCACAGTCATAGGCTCGTGGGCTGTGGGTTCGAATCCTGGCGGGTTGAGGTGTTGATTGTATGTAGAAGTCCGCGTGCTTTATTGGGCTAATGAAATATATATGGATCCTCGTGTTTCGAAGCCGGATTTGGTAAAACGTTACTCTGACCACCTACGTGATACGGGTGGTCCCCATTAGAGGTTCACGGCGCCATAAGCTCGTTGAACAGGCTTTGTGTGAAATATAACAAAGTCTAGGACTGCTTTTAGTATCCTGGTGGTACAGCGGTTAGCGTTCCCCGGTCACAGTCATAGGCCTGTGGGCCGTGGGTTCGAATCCTGGCGGGTTGAGGTGTTGATTGTATGTAGAAGTCCGCGTGCTTTATAAATATATATATATATATATATATATATATATATATATATATAGCCAGCTACGAAACAGGGAGGGTACTATCGCCTGGGAAGATATTGAAGTCTAATGGTAGACCCTATTGCCATAATTATGTCATCACAAAAATGATGACCAAGTCCCAGGTTGCTGATCTGATTTTCTGCCTCATTTACACACAATTGCAGGGTTTTTCAATTGTTTCTCTTACTTTCACAACACAACATACATATAAAATTTTTCGCTTTTGATAAATTTTTTTTATTTTTTATTTATTTATGGTTTATTATTATTATTATTATTATTATTATTATTATTATTATTATTATTATTGTTATTATTATGATCATAAATATTAAAATATATATTTCTTTTATTTTTGTATTTATTATAATTTAAATTATTAATATTATTATTATTATTATTAATATTATTATTATTATTATTATTATTATTATTATTATTATTATAATTATTATTATATTTTCATCCTCTAGGCCCCGATGTGGGTCAGTGACCTTTGCCCGGTTGGACTAGTACCCGTAGGAAAAAAAATGTGTTCAAGCATTTTATTATGAGCCTCAGGTGACTTAATTCCCCACAGCAACCAAAACTGGAGGTCACACTCGGCGGACTGGGACACTTCGGGTCCAAGGTGCTGTACGTGTATATAAAGAAGACCAAGGAGCTGGAGGACCTCAAATATAGTATTGACGAGTGTCTGGAAGCGAAAGGAATCCATTTGTGGGACAACAGGTTCACTCCACACGTCACGCTCTTCAGGACATCCAGGGAGACGGTGAATAACGTGGATAAGCTTAACAAGTTGGTGCAGTCTACCAGGTTATCTGAGCTGGGGAGCTTTAAGGTGGATGACGTATGCTTTAAGAAGCTGAATCTACCGCAGGATAAGAAGTGAAGTGTCCCAGATGATCATATTTATTCATTGTAACAGTTTCTTTGGGTTAGAAGACCTTTGATTTCATAAAGTAAAAATGTTTATCTTTAAAATTTGCTTCTGTGTAGTTCCCCACCTCAGCAATCGATGGGGTTGTAAGTTATATTTTTCAAGCAAATATATTCAAGAAACAGGGTGCGGCGGTCTAATGGACACAGAGCTCCCTCCTGTCCTAAAGGTCGCAGGTTCGTACTATGGGTACCCTCAGCTCACCTGGCTGTAAATAAGTTTACATTTGGGGAATTGACCGTCGTTGGATGCAGTGCCAGCGACTGACACCTCTTGTACTGTATCCACACTTTCAGTTTTTAGTCTGATGGGGAGTATGACAACACCTTTTGCTCAGTTCTGACCATTTTCACTCTTTAGCACATTTTGTGAATAAATTCTCAAGATCTTTGATTAATTCTTCCTCTATTTTTATATATGCAGAGACACAGCTGCTCCATCTTCTGGTACTTAACCATTGTTCCTAAGTTTAATGTAATGAGACACCTCTTGTGTAAGGCCACCACACACTTCTTATGTAAGGCCATAAGACACCTCTTGTGTAAGGCCACCAGACACCTCTTGTGTAAGGCCACCAGACACCTCTTATGTAAGGCCATAAGACACCTCTTGTGTAAGGCCACCAGCCATCATCTTGTCAGCCTTTGCTTCTTATGGTTTGATGGTCAAGTTGATACACACGGAGGCAGTGTGGCCGGCACTACACTCGACCATCTTCACTTTCCCAACCATAAAGTCAGGTTCCCAATCACAGCTGCGTGGACCGAGGGTGTCCCTGGTGCTAACTAGCTACCAATAGGACAGAAAACAAGAACCGTATCCACTCTTCCAGCACTCTCTTATGAGGATCTTTTTTAAAATACTTCCTTAATCTCTTCATAATGAGCTCTGTTTTTTATTACGTTTCTAGCTCCTGCTCAACAGATGTGATGTGTCCGTGTGTTTCTCTTGGTACTCCCAACATCTAGGTTGCTAAGATCAGTATCCATAATGTTGAGAGAAAGAAGCGTAGCACAAGTGGATGCTCTAACGACGTAACAATTGTCACTGTGATGATCATTGGATGAACAGTTAACAATAAATAGAATAATGTGATCCTTTTTTAGCCATCAAACTGAGCTGCTCAGTCACACTTATACTGATCAAATAAAATTAGTGAAATATAATTGCATATGTGTATTGCCAGTTGATCTGAAAACTTTATATAAATTAATAAGAAAATTTGACACTAATCCATTAATTTCTTAGTTTACGAAAAGGTTTTATCACCATCCTCATTTTAACTGATGTCTCAGTAGAAAGTTACAAAATAAAATTGCATTTAGAAAAGAATTATATTTTAATGAATTCATTTACCTATACAGTAATGTAGTACTTCTGGTATCGTAACAGATTAAAACATGTGACGACGTATCTAATTAAAAATGGTTTTAATTTATAGATGAATCAACATAAACAATTGATGAAACACACACACACACACACACACACACATACACACACACACACACACACACACACACACACAATACTGGTTGCTCTTCGTGTAACGAGGATGGCCGGCCCAAGGGCCATCGCCAACACAACAACCACACCCTGCGTTAACGAGTTGCATGACCCAGAGTCAAAGAATAGTCCGAAAAGACTGGACAACTCGCCACCTGCACTAGCTAACCATTACCCCAGAATACGATCCGCAAATCGATTCACATCCAGGTTCCCAATTACTGCTGGGTAGACAGAGGCAAATGGCGTTAAGAAACTTGCCCATAGTTTCACCCTGCCCGGGAATAGAACCCGGATCTGCTCGCTTGCGAGGCGAGCATGCTGACATTACACCACAGGTCGAGCACACACACACACACACGCACACACGCTCGCGCGCGCACGCACGCACGCACGCACGCACACACACTCGCGCGCACACGCACACAGGCCCGCGAAAACACACACCCACCCGCGCATACACAAACATACGCACGCCTGCGCGCACAAGCACACACGCTCGAGCTCACATGCACACACGTACACACATACACCCATATACGCCCACACACGCGCCCCGCAGCTTCCCCTCAGCGTGTGTGTGAGCAGGGCTGTGTGCGTGGACCACCTGTGATCTTTTAAAGATTACGGTGGTACACACTGGGAATTAAGGTGCAGGATTCTCACAGGGTGTTACTGAATATTAGGTGTTCTTCCTAACACTATCACTTGGTTGATTACCTTAAACGATAGGTCAACAACTGCAAATATATTGCCTGTATAACGAGTGAACTAACGTGGGTTGAGCACTGTGTCGTGTGTAGGTACCAGCGAGGCAAGGCCAATACCCTTGTGGTTACGCTCGGCCATGTGGTGAGGGTTTGTTTACACAAACCCCCTTCCTCATAGTGTGCCAAGCTGGGTAATTCTTTTGAAACTAAAATTGACTTTGATACTGTATCTAACCAGAAAAACAGAGATACTATTAAGAACAAGTGTAGTGTAATAAAAGTGTTTATAAACTGAGAATACTCCTGTTACCTTAGTCCCCCCGACACCACACTCCCTCCGCGGGAGGCCCGCTCATGGCCTCCCCTCACACCGCTAATACGCTGTAGATGCCAGTCTCCTTTGTCCTCTAAGAGGGTTACGCCTCCCAACCACCGCTGACTTCCTAGGAGTGCCAAGCAGTCCTCGGCCCTCTGACGTAGGCATATTGGTCGGGTCCTGTAACTCCACCATGTCTGAGTTGACTGGAGACCCAGCTACTCGCTTTAACTCTCCTGATGCACTGAGTGAGCCAGGCGACTGTGGTGTTGACCTTGACACCAACGGAGAGGATGGCTTTCAACTAGTTCAGCCCAGGAACAAGCGGAAGTCCGAAAAGGCAGAAAAACTTAGAGACCATCAACTACAACCTCAACCTCCCATGAGAGTAAGATTAAACTTCCCAGAAGGTACATCACCTGAAGTCAAGTATCTCTGGCTGAACGATGCGGAAGATAAACACCCAGACGCTGAGTTTCAGTTTTCAGTTCAGAGTCGGTACACAAAATCATGTTCTGATTAGAAGCGACCCAGCAGTCATACAGGATCTCCTCACCAATAGCATATGGGGAATAACCATGGAACAATCATCCCAATCATAGAGCAAGAAAACCATCTTAATCATAGGGCTCGACCAGTACCAGATCCCTACACTACTAGAAGCTCATAACGACATCAGAAGGACGAAGCGACTCAGGGGCAAGAATGCAGTCATTGCAGACTGGGTTGGCTCGAAGGACCCACCCAAGACCATTCGAGTCCGTGGTGCCTATCGGACTCTGAAGGTAACTCTCTATCAGCCCCCTACCCGGAGGTGTTACAATTGTCAGCACTGGGGCCATGTGGCCCGATTATGCCCCTCGACTAAGCCGTGGTGTGGTCTCTGCTCAAGACAACATGCAACACAGGCTTGCAGAGATACAGTTGCTCAAGGGGGTGTCATTCAACAGAAGTGTATTAACTGCAAAACAGATGGAGTTCCTGTATGGCACCCTGACTGTTCTAGAGCTCCTACACCCCTTCAGTGCCCAGACACGCCACCCAGGCAGGTCTCAAGAAACACTAATGCTGCTAGGGTACTCCCTACGGCCAACCCCTGGCCCACCCTCCACACCAAAGCTCCAGAATCATCACCAGCAGTCATTGAAAGATCAGCATGGGGCAACACAGACGTACCGACACAACAGGTAGCTGCCAACACACACCATGAACACGCACAACGTGAAGAGATCAATGATTTGAAAAATGAAATTAAAGAACTCAAAGCTCAATTTACAACTCAAACTGATATGTTAAGGAGCCTCTGTGATATACTAGAGAAAAAGAACACCACCAACACAGTGCAGCAGCTAGGGAAAAATTTCAGTCAAACTGAAGACATTAAGATGTCCGTACCAGATGTGGAAACTCAAGACCGACCAGGAACTAGTGTCCACGCAGATGAAAATAGTGATACTGGTAACAGTTCTACTGATGCCTCTGTGGACATGGTCAGTGAAGATGAACAAACAGAAAATGGTGGTGATGTCGAGTGTAACCAAAGTGTGTCGTTGTCTGCCACTGACTTACAACAATTGTTGAGAAGTACATGGTCCAGAAATGTTTCAAAACGTTATGTGGCCTACTGCCTGCCGAAGGGACAGGCAGCGCAGAAAAGAACAGTATCATACAGTGCCATTTGCTTCTTTCCAAATACATTTCATAATGGCCAATGTTAATACCAGACAGAGATACAGAGCGGTGAAGGTGATGAGTTGGAACATCTCATCCCTTAGAAAACGATACCCTGACCTACACCACAAAGTTGTGACTGAAGACATCGATATTGTGTGTCTGCAGGAGTGTCTCACACCTAATGGTAAGCCCCCACCCAGTCTGCCCAATTATGTGTATTATGATCCTAGTTCTACTCACACATGTTTGATGTATGTTAAGAAGTCACTCCCGCATGTACCTCTTGTATCCAAAAAGACTACCAACCTTCAGTACCAAGGGGTCACTATCCACCTGGGCAACTCCACACTCAACGTGCTAAACGCCTATGCTCCCTCAGATCAGCTTCAATACACAGATCTCCCAGACTTTTTACACAATGAGCCCACTGTCCTGATGGGTGACCTGAATACTAGACACAAGAAATTAGGTTACTCCACCACTAACACCAATGGTAGGAGACTTATCTCACTTCTCAGCGCATATAAAGATGTTCAAATTATAGGTAATAATGCATCAACACACATCTATGGCGGGGGTCTAGACAAGTGTATTGGTTTCAATCTTTCATACACAACTCATAGCTCTGATGTTGTCACTGATCTTATGTCTGACCACAGCCCAATCCAAGCTAGTATACATGTAGCCAATGACACCCCCACTGGTGGTAAAGTCAACAGACGTAGAAGCACAGTCAAGCAAGAACGTGAAAGTCAGTTCATAGACTCAATCCATGACTGGTACAAGGACTACAAGCCTGACAACTACCAAAGTTTCCATGACGATCTGATAGATAGGACTTATGCATACTTCACCAACAATGCCTCACCAAAAAAAAGAGAAAACGTGGTCAGCATAATGGGAACAGGCAACTCTATTAATAAACAGTTTATTATTATTATTATTTATTATTATTATTACACACACACACACACACACACACACACACACACACACACACACACACACACACACAGGCTCGCACGCACGCAAACACATATATTAAAGAAACAACTGGTAAATAAATGATATGGGCCTCAGGGATCGTGCATCTCCATCAACTAGGAAACGAAAATAGCCGAGCGCAAACTACCAAGAACTTAATATCTCGTCCCCGGGGAGCTCACCTGTAAGGTAAGCTCCGTGTTCCGATAGTTTTTCTTTGGTGATGGAAAGACTCGAGCACCAAAGGTGCCACAGCCCGGACACCCAACCATCCAACTCAGGGCGGCCTTAGAGGCGACCTCTCCGGTGGGCGGGGCTGACGAACCGTACTGGGGTTTAGGACTTTGTGGTAACTCTGTCTGGAACCTCAACAGCAACCAGTTCGGCAAGGGTGGCCCTACTAGGTGTCAACATGTATACACCCACTGACATAACTTGCTGGGTCCTTGTAGCTCGCATCGCATCACACCCCCACCCACACACCAAGACAAGGTGGGTAACCGCAAGGGGCTAAACTGTAGTAAAGTGGCTATATCATTTCCATAGAATAAGAAAAAGAAATAACATCAGTGTAAATTAAAAAAAAAATTCTCGTGTCTCATTGTTTAAAGATATTACGTGAATTTTCCAAAATTTGGCTTAACAATCTAGAGGAAAAAGTAATTTTAAATAAAAAAATATACAGAATTACACATATTTCAGTGCGATTTCAGACTTAATTTTAACCCGATTGTACAGTTGTGTGTAAAAATTCCTTGAACACTTTGTCATCTACTTTGGGTCATGTCGGTAAATGGGTGGTAGGGGAGGAGACTTTCATTCCTATTGTTTCAGGTTATTTCAAATATTTTATTGTCTCTTCATTTAATTCTGATATGATTCATAGTACAATATAGCTTACACCATCTCTGAGCCAACCATACATATTACGTTCCGTCACAAGCAGAAGCTAGAAAATGTCAAGTGTCGATGGAATTTAGCATTAACTTTGCATAAAATCTGTTACTTAGGTTTAGTACTGAAAGTAACACGAACTAATCAAAACTAGTTAACTTGACTGCTTATCTGGGCATCACTAACCTGCACCTCCTTTTTATATTCGATCTTAACTCCTTACAAAACAAGGATGCTCAAGTACACTTATACAATCTGATTTGCCTGATTATAAAAATATATATATAGCCCCACAAAGAATGGAATTTTACACTTTTAATTTATATTTTATTCATAAACATTATCACTACATACTCAAGGTTTACATATTGTACTGTACGTGGAGAAAGATTTGGTTGTCCCACGAGATTTGGACACCAGATTTTTTATTTTTCTATTTACATCTCTTAAACTAAAAAAAAAAAACCAGGAGATTTCACTGACTTGTAACTATCATAGTAATCTAACAAAGGCAAAGGAAGCTTATAAGTCACTAGAACATTGTTAACAGAAGCTTCAAACAGCAATGGATCATATTCATTGGCGAGAGATTATTGACATGACTCTAAAATAAAACTCTGGGACGACTCTGAGGAAATTGAAAAGGTTAACTACAATGAATTTATTGAAACTTTGTAAATTCTCACAATGTCACTATGAACTCTCAAAAACGTCACTGTCATCTCTCAAGAACGTCAATTATATCAACTCTCAAAAACATCACTATCATCTCTCAAAAGTAATCATCAACCCTCAAAAACGTCACTATCATCTCTCACAATGTCACAATGAACTCTCAAAAACGTCACTATCATCTCTCAAGAACGTCAATTAACAACTCTCAAAAACATCACTATCATCTCTCAAGTCACTATCAACTCTCAAAACCGTCACTGTCAATTCTCAAAAACGTCACTATAGACTTCCCCAAAACGTAACTGTCATCTCAAAAACGTCACTATCAACTTTCAAAAACGTCACTATGAACTCCCCAAAAACGTAACTCTCTCAAAAACGTCACTATCATCTCTCAAAACGTCAATTATCAACTCTCAAAAACGTCAATGTCAACTCTCAAAAACGTCACTATAGACTCCACCAAAACGTAACTATCATCTCAAGAACGTCACTATTAACTCTCAAAAAGTCATTATCAGCTCTCAAAAACGTTACTATCATATCAAAACGTCACTATCAACCCTCAAAACGTTACTATCAACCTTCATAAACGTCACTATGAACTCTCAAAAACGTTACTATCAACTCTTCAAAACGTCTCTATTTACATCGAGAGTGAAATGTTATGAATGAGCTTCATAGGAGTTATGATCCTAAGTGGGGATGTTCTGTTTGGGATGCTAGTGCGATGATGTTCTGTTTGGGATGATACTGTAATGATGTTCTGTTTGGGATGATACTGTAATGATGTTCTGTTTGGGATGTTACTGTGATGATGTTATGTTTGGGATGATACTGTAATGATGTTCCGTTTGGGATGATACTGTAATGATGTTATGTTTGGGATGATACTGTAATGATGTTCTGTTTGGGATGATACTGTAATGATGTTCCGTTTGGGATGATACTGTAATGATGTTCTGTTTGGGATGATACTGTAATGATGTTCCGTTTGGGATGATACTGTAATGATGTTCTGTTTGGGATGATACTGTAATGATGTTCTGTTGATGTAATGATGATGATACTGTAATGTGTTTGGGATGATTCCGTTTGGGATGATACGTGATAATGATGTTCTGTTTGGGATGATACTGTAATGATGTTCCGTGATACTGGATGATGATACTGTAATGATGTTCTGTTTGGGATGATACTGTAATGATGTTCTGTTTGGGATGTTACTGTGATGATGTTCTGTTTGGGATGTTACTGTGATGATGTTCTGTTTGGGATGATACTGTAATGATGTTCTGTTTGGGATGATACTGTAATGATGTTCTGTTTGGGATGTTACTGTGATGATGTTCTGTTTGGGATGATACTGTAATGATGTTCTGTTTGGGATGATACTGTAATGATGTTCTGTTTGGGATGTTACTGTGATGATGTTCTGTTTGGGATGATACTGTGATGATGTTCTGTTTGGGATGATACTGTAATGATGTTCTGTTTGGGATGTTACTGTGATGATGTTCTGTTTGGGATGATACTCAGTGTGAGGATGTTATGTGAGGGATGATGCTCAGTGTGACGATATTATGTGAGGGATGATACTCAGTGTGAGGATGTTATGTGAGGATGAGTGTGATGATATGTGTGGGATGATATCTGAGGTTGTTATGAGGATGATATCAGTGTGATGGTGATGTGTGAGGGATGATACTCAGTGTGAGGATGTTATGTGTGGGATGATACCCAGTGTGAGGATGTTATGTGAGGGATGATACTCAGTGTGAGGAAGTCACGTGTGTAATGATACTCAGTGTGAGGATGTTATGTGAGGGATGATACTCAGTGTGAGGATGTTATGTGAGGGATGATGCTCAGTGTGAGGAAGTCACCTGTGGGATGATACTCAGTGTATGGGGAAATATATCAACGGCCGGAACCTACATACC
Source organism: Homarus americanus (assembly GCF_018991925.1). Classification (NCBI taxonomy): domain Eukaryota; kingdom Metazoa; phylum Arthropoda; class Malacostraca; order Decapoda; family Nephropidae; genus Homarus; species Homarus americanus. Next base: position 284,995 of record NW_024732450.1, on the reverse strand, counting down.
CCACTTAGCAAAGCCTGGAAAAAGAAACACAATCACACTTCAGTTTTTCTCATTTTTTTTTTTTAGAATATAGGTGAAAGTAAGAATAATCATGGAAAATCGAGGTCAGTAGCTTCAGACAGTTGTGATGAGCCAGCGTGTGTGATAGTTGGTGTGAAGAACCAGGGGTGTAGGGGAGGGGACGGCACTGTTTATATGTAGAAGATAACATAGATTTGTGTTCTCAGGGTACGATTTTTTGTTTATAATTTTCAGCGCTTGTTCTTTACTACTTATTTTACTACAGCAACTAGGCGGATCTGCTAATGAGACCTTCATTGACGAGTGACCAGTGGTTCCATCTTCGAAGTGACCAGTGGCGCCATCTACGAAGTGACCAGTGGTTCCATCTACGAAGTGACCAGTGGCGCCATCTACGAAGTGACCAGTGGCTCCATCGACGAGTGACCAGCGACTCCATCAACGAAGTGACCAATGGCTCCATCGACGAGTGACAGGGCCACTCCATCGACAAGTCACCAGCGGCGCCATTACCGATGACCAACCACCCCAATGATGGACATTGATTCCACCAGTGTGTAGGAAGTGCAGGAGGGGGTCGAGGAAGCCGTATTTTTTCGTATCAATCGGCCAAATATTCAGTGACCAGTGTGGGTGGTAGAGGAGCGGAAATTTGGACAGCAAGGACATTTTAGGCGAGTCTCTTGATCTTGCTCCAACCTAAACCTATAATTAAAGCGTTTCTATTATACTTTATGTAGATACTCGTGAATTTAAAGCAATATATTTTTCACAATTAAAAAAAAATTACCTGGACCTCAAAAACCGCAAATTAACTTTTACCTTCATCATAACCTCGTAACTTAAGGTAAAATGGCATATTGACCACAGAATCATAATGTACAGACAGATAAGCCCACTGTTATGAACCCCTGAGTAATTCTCTGAACTTGATGAGACCACTTTGCGTCAACATAATTTTTAAGACGACACGAAAATTAAAATTCCCATGAGATGATCCCCTGCAAAAAAAAAAAAAAAAAATTATTTTACTTGTTTTTCACTGATATTAATTTTGTAAACTTTCCTTCATATCGGTTGATGCACTGAGTCGTCTAGAATTACATACGAGTTGATGATGGACAAGCGAGAACACCTTTGTAATGACTGAAAAGGTGTTAACTGTAGTAACGTGAGTATAAACTAGGATTAGGAAGTAAAATTCATATCAATAAAGATTAAGACTATATTTTCAATGCTCTTCGACATCCCTCTCGCTATAAGGATCAGAGTAACTCACTCTGTTACACAGCGCTGAAGAGGGTGTTTAAACAATGGCCATAGAAACTGCATTGTTTTTATAGAAGCTTTTGGCTTGTATTTTCTTTTCAAGTTCTTCCTAATATTTCATCTGAATCGGAAAAAAAAGTTGTCTGTTTCTTCCCTCACTATTGAAGGCTTTGTCAGTGTCTCTCACATTAGTAATCTCTGCAGTAATGATTAAATGTTGAACGAATGAAAAGCTTGTGAAAACATTAGACACAACAGAAAGAGGCAGCGTGCTCGACTGGTCAACTGGGCGTGTATATAATATATATATATATATATATATATATATATATATATATATATATATATATATATATATATATATATATATATATATATAAATCACTGTGGGCGTGATCTAGGTAAGATGTGATCAGCTTGAACTTGTGTTTTCTTTCCTTGTTTTATCACATATATATATATATATATATATATATATATATATATATATATATATATATATATATATATATATATATATATATATATATATATATATATATATATATATATATATATATATATATATATATATTATTATAGGTACTGTAATTTATTGTTTCATTAGACCCAGTATGATGAATAGGATTCTGAATTATTTTCTGTACAAGTTGGAAGAATTTCAGTTGGATACTGTAAAAGTACCTGACCGTGAGCTGCCCAAGTGTAGGCTTGTTCACTCCACGTTAGCGGCCTGGAGGTATCACTTTCGCCTGAGGCCAATATTGGACCACACCGATAACTGAGAGGTGTTATAGGAGACGGTTCAGTCGTATAGATTCCTTGAAAAAAATATTAATAATGTTTTCTTTATATTAGAGGTCTTAAAATCGTTAATTTGAGTTCGGAATATTCGTCACTGGAAATAAATTCACTCCCTTGATAATCTTTTAAACCCTGTGGTGCCTTGGGGAATATTTAAACAATATGGTAGAGATAATTTCCTCAAACTACAAGTCTTTTAAACCGATTCATCGTCATACTTAAATCTTCCCAACAATTTTTTCTGGTTCATGACTTATTTCAGGAAGTATATATAAATATGAATTAGTAATACTTCACGTTTTTCCATTTCTCGGTTCTGCAATATAGAATCCACGATGTTTTAATATTTCCTTTAACAATGAAAATATAAAATCAAAATACGATTATAACGATTTGAAAACGACCACTCGTATTTATGGTCTTAACTTGCTTATAATCATCAGCTGATAGATCATCCAAAGAGTCAAAATATGGAAAGTATTTTCAGATCTAATAAACTTGTGTGTAATCATAATTTTATAGCTAAGATTGAACATTAATTAGTCACACGTCTCATAGATTGTTTATTTAGAAGATCATTATGAGATATACATTTATTACCTATATTTCCTGAAACTTAAGAACACTGATAAAAAGCCTCACTTTAAAGATCACACGATAAGTGCTGAAAATATTTGCCAGAATTCCGACATCCATGAAATAAAAATATACGCTATTTTTTATAATTTTTTTTACGGCGATTTTTGGATTTTTCGTTGAAAACTTTTAACGTTATCATTTTTTTAATGTTTAGGATTATTTTGGTCCGATTAGATGTTGTATTTTGCAAACTCCAGATTCAAACAGGATATTCAGCTGATATTAATATGCTTATCTGACAATGTTTGGAAGTTTTCTAGTCGAGTACAAATCAAACGGAGCCCATTCAGAGTGGGGCCTAGTTGACCTCCTTCCTAATGGGCCCCAAACTTACTGGACCTCAGTAATTGTATAGAATATGAAATGCAATCAAGAATGTTTATAGTATTAATTTTCCGGAACGACTACATGCCGAAATATATTACAATATACAGAAATATAACCAAATACCCTTGAATACACAGCGCATAACTAATGATTTAGGTTTGATTGCCAACACTCTGGTAAATGAAAGCTCTGAAGCTGATGCCGCAACAGAGTGTGTGGCATGATTAAATCCGAACATCAGCACAAAGTCGATATACTTGTTACTTGTAATGCCACGCTTCATGCTCTGTTCTTATCTTTAACCCCTTCACTGCGGGGACGACACTTTTAATATTTTAATTGGCTCACACCACACGAATTTATTCAGCAGAGAGGGGACCCCGTACACATGTGGTTTGCAGACTACCTCCCCTAACTAATGGACGTTAATGAGAATGTTACCCAAGATTTGTTGTTCAAATATGCATGCTTAACCAGGCTAGAATCATGTATACGTTATCCCTTACTATAATAGGGACACGCATATGAAAAGTATACTAGAACTCGCACTTAATCATGCATACATTCATACAGAGAACTATGCTAAAATATTTACCACATAAACTCTGTAATGAACGAACACATATCAGCGACAGAAGCATTCATAAACATTACTGAAGCACCAACAGCTACGGCCACAGAGTCCTTTACATAACCATAACAGAGCAGCAGCACTTTACTCTCGTGCATGTTCCACTGCACTCGGTAAAAGATTTACATGTGTAGAGCTGTATGTTTATATATAAGTATAGTTATATCATCCCACACATAATATGCTTACGGCATCATCGCACACATAACATCCTCACAGTATCATCGCACACATAACAACATCACAGTATCCACACATAACATCCTTACGATATCATCCCAGGGCACATCATCCACACTGCATCATTCTACAGTATAATCTCACACATAACATTCTCACAGTATCATCCCACACACCAACCCACAGTATCTACACATACAGTAATTTCCTTACGATATCATCCCAGGATACATCATCCACACTGTAATATTCCGCAGTTTTATCTCACACATAACATCGTCACAGTATCATCCCACACATAACATCTACAAACATCATCACACACATAACATTCTAACAGTATCATCAGTGCCGGATTTAGACCTGTGGAGGCCCATGGGCAGCCTCTTTGTGGAGGCCCCCCTCATTATAACTACCCAAGAGGGTGGGGTGGCGAGTGAAGCGAGCCTAAACATCTGGGAGTTCCGGGGGGCGCTGTAAATTAGAACATTGAGAAATTTTTAATTAACTGTATATTTATTGATAGTGTACAAATTCCCAACACACACATACACACAAAAGTGAGACATGACTGGAGTCATTCATGTGGTTTCAAGTCGACCAGCCCTGATATAGCTACTACCGCACATGTTAAAAATTTTCAAGAGACTTCACAGAAAAGAATATATTATTAGTTATTACAGAGAGATGATTCTTTGCATTATTAATCAGATAAACCTCTACTCAAATAATGGTTCTGTCCAAGAATGCATGTATAGACTTCTTTAAGTCCAAGGTCAGATAGATTCAGAATAAGTATTAACTCAACTATAAATAAAATTGAAGTTTTGCATCCAATAGTAAAACATTTGCCAGACATGTTCTAGGAAATGACAACTGACAAGATCAAAAATCACTGAGAGGCGACGTCTTCACTCAACAAGCACACATGACAATTCTCTCTCTCATTTTACATCTGCAAGACATGTTTATGTCTACTCGTGGGAAGTTCACGAATCATGGGCGACGTAAGTCTCCTCTTTAATCGACAGACACATGACAACCGATGTGCAGATACTACACGACCCAACCCCCTCCGACCGACTGTCAACAAACACAGCGCCCTGATGGCATTCGTAATGGAAGTGATAATGAAAAAAAAAATTGGGGGGTTTTTAATCTCAATTTCGTTATTCCATGTAGTTCATTTTTAATCAATGTTTGCTTGTGGAATTCTAAATATATTATTAGCAACACAAACAATAGCATTCATTAGATATATACAGTTCATAGGAAAACCAGGTATTAACGAATTTCAAGGAGTAGCTAGCCTAATTTCTATCACGCTTCTTGCTGAACATAGTTTTACCTGATGGAATAGATAAACATGAATTTTAAAGTATGAAAATAAAAAAAATCCAAATGAATAAACAAATAAATAAAATATTGTAATATGTAGAGGCCCCCAGATTGTGGAGGCCCCTGGGCAGCTGCCCACTTTGCCCACTCCTGAATCCGGCCCTGAGTATCATCCCACACAGAGCATCCAAAGATAATGTACCCACCCACTATTAAATTATTCGGTACCCTTGTCATATTGTGTCACGCCGTAAGGGTGCCGAATAATTTTTAGTGGGTTTACATGTGTGTGTGTGTGTGTATGTACAAGTATCATGTACACTCGGAAACCATATTCTCTAGACCACCTGGGTCGGTGTTGGAGGTTAGTACAGTGTCCTTTCTGGACAGGGGCCCACTCTAACTATCACGAGGCAACACACGCACGAACACACACAGTCATAGTACAGCTGTATCGATGACATTATGTATAAATATTGTATTTGGCATTTTATACTCTACATTATCTTCATTATATATGAACACGAAGAAAAATTACCATAGGTTGTAGTTACGACAGTATGAATGGAAATAAACACTTCCAAACCACCCAGTGAGTCCACACAACGTTTACAGCGCTTCCACCACACCCCATCTATATCTTTTATTTCCCTTCATTCGTGTAACTATATGAACAATCGTGTTAATGTAACTACATATTTCAAAAACCTAAAATTACATGTGGATCAGTCACTCCTCATTTGACACACTTATAGTGTAATACTTTGACCATCCCACCTGGGCACATGGAGGCCCACGGTAACTCTCACGGGGCAACACCCACTACAAAATTATTCGGTACCCTCACGGTGTGATACATTTGACACCGGCGCCCAATAATTTTTTAGTGGGTGTACATCACAGGCAAATGTTCCGCAGTATATAAAATAAGTAATACGGAAATAGCAAGAATTATTGAATACCTCAAGCGTTTCTTTATGTCATTCGATCTGAATCATAGAGTATTAAAATGGTTATACATGTAGTATGGTGATGTTCTTTTGTTTATTTCTGCCTCCTTGCATGTCTTGAACTGTACCTTATCAGTATATAATACTATAAAGGGGATAATTTAGTATTTGAGATAAAGTTAAGATAAAGTTTATTTTATCATATTAACAAATTAGCATCAAGATAGATAGTGGTCTTTACTCATGGCCTGAGATGCTAGTATTAACCTTATGGCTTCTGTAGTGCTCTGTCATATACAGGAGGTCACGCCTTCCCACCCAAGAGCACAGGCTAGTAAACTGGGTCACGACAGGTGTTATAATAGAGGCGAGCTGTACACTGAGAGAGAGGTATAGCAGATGGTGGGAGAGAGGTTGCACACTGCGTGGTACAGCAGGTGGCGGGAGAGAGAGGTATAGCAGGTGGCGGGAGAGAGGCTGTACACTGAGAAAGAGGTACAGCAGGTGGCGGAAGAGAAGCTGTGAACCGCCGCCTGGGTGAGAGAAACAGCCCGTGCTAGCTGGTTAATTAATGGTGTGTCGGTGGCCTGCAAACCACAGTGCTGACTGTCCTGAGAGAGAGAGAGAGATTGACAGGTGAGGAGGGCAATGGATGGGTTATTGAGATTCTGTATGACCTGTGTTGGTAATTAAAAATAAATGCGATTTCTACTCTCGTATTCAATATTTCTCCTCGTATCAACGTTATTGTACATATCTAATTGCCGTTGTTTAAAACCTGAACAACAACCTGAAAAAATGATAAATAAGGAAATGGAAATCACATTATAATGGATATAAAATAAAGGTCTTCATCTATTACCCTTGCAGCCATGCAAACCAAAGATAAATAGTGAGAAAAAATACATCCATCATTCCTTCTTTCATGAATTTCCCTGCCTTCATCAACCCCTTCCCTCTCTGATGAAGAACTTGCATCGCATACTCCCCTCCCCAACAAATGGCCCTCTCACATGTCGACTACTCCAACTCTGCACCCCACGTGAAATTATAAGGTATTGCTGCCTTTCAACAACTAGAGTTATGAACCATGAATACTACTATGGTTTATTATACAAGTCATCAATAATTATGAACAACTTTTGAGAGATTCACGTCAATTGACGCTGATGGCATACTGCACGGAGTTTCTACCACTTATGTCTTGAAGCTCGTAAATAATCACAACAAAGAAAATAACAATAGATATTTCATTTGAAATTCTGTTATCTTATACTTTAAAATAAGTTATATTGCTGTCTTGTTATTGTAGTTGTACTGCTGTCTTGTTATTGTGATTGTATTGCTGACTTGTGATTTTGGTTGTACTGCTGTTTTGTTATTGTGGTCGTACTGCTGTCTTGTTATTGTAGTTGTACTGCTGTCTTGTTATTGTGGTGGTACTGCTGATTCATCATTAAGAAGTTGGAGTTTTAATTCCTTGAAGTATAGGTTTTCTAACGATTTTATTGACTTGATTTTTTTTCTCTATTTTAATGTGCTTTTTTTATTCAAGAATATGAGCCTTTTTCTTATTGGACAGACCTTTTACTCCAACACTTTCATAATAAAGAGCCATATACAACTACCAGCACTGTTAACTTACAGACAGTTAACGACTGAAGTCCGTTCGCCTCTCCTTTCTGAACCACGAACCCCGAGATTCAGACTCATGAATCTTAAGCATTTATGGACAGACTAATGTATCAGTCTACTGCTTCAGGTTCACGAGTCTGAATCTCGAGTTTCGTGGTTCAGGGAGGAGAGGCGAACGGACTTCAGTCGTTGACTGGACATCCTCGCCTTAACGTCTTGTATACTGATGATAGGTAAGAGTTTCTTAAGTGTTTTATCAGAAGTAAACAGTCGTTAAAACACTATCTTTACAAAATTGTGTCAGCCAATATGACACCACGTACGAAGGACTTTGACAACCCTACGGAGAGAATAAGAGTCTCAGTGTTCATTCCGAAATTCATCGACCCCCCAAGTAACGATAATATTTTGAGTGGCTGTACGTCTTCTCTTTTAGTTGGATTCCATTTAACTTTTGAAACGTCATAAACTTTTATCTCTGAAGAAGTTTTTTAATCAGCCTTGGTTTTAATATTAGCCCCCCCCCCCACGCTCGCATTGATACAGTACTTAAACAACAAACTAACTTCACAGATACTTGATACGGTTCCCATGGATCAGATAGTTGACCTCTCTTCTCTTACTAAACTCCTGGCAATTCCCTACATCCCAACACTGCCGAAGTGAAACTCTGAAATGATCTTTACACCTTCCAACTTGGAGGAGATGCCATATCCCTCTACAGCTGGAGCAAATCATCCTACACCACTGTATTTTATTCACAGATAAGGTCTCTCGTAATGTGCTGATCAAGGAGAGGGTTTTATGCGAAGGCTGTCTATGTCTAATGGTCGTATGCTAAAAAGTAAATTGTATTTCATATTCGCGAAACACCAAATCCTTTGACAAAGAATGGGTTCCAAGACTTTTGCTATGCTTAAACAACAGCAAATTCTACGCTCTCAGGTGCTAGCAACACGATGGGGTTGGTACGCATGGCTCGGTCTGTTTACACACATAAGGCGCAGGAAACGTGGAAAGCATGGCAACTGGGTGGTCAACCTACATTACAGAAAGGGAGAAAATGTCTTCTCATCGACTAAGTCACGGGAACCAAACCCAAAAAGATACCTATTTTGCAAAGTTTGCAAACGTAAGGGACATGCCACAGAAAAATACTGGTTTGCAGGGCAAGCAGATAACTACACAACCAGCCAGAAGCAAGATCAAAGAAAGGATCCTCGCAGGACTTTAAAATTTCAGATAGTCCTGCTAAACCAAAAACTCCAAAGGGACCTTACACAGGAAATAAAATGTCTCCAAACACTAAAGGCACTCCGAATAAATGGTGTATAGTACATCAGTCTCCATACCACAACAAAGAAGATTGTAGAAATATACAGCGTATGAGGCAAGAAATTGAAAATCGACGGGAGACAAGTATACAGCCTTCGGGGGAAGAGGAGCGCGTCCAGCAACACGATCTAGGATAGCGTCAACGGTTCAAGAAAACAACGCTTCCATCACCGGCTCATTAACCGCCATGTTAAACAAAGTGGAAGTGTTGACCGTACCAGCGAGGATAGGTAATAATTAGTTATCCCTAGACATAGATACGGGGGCCTGTGCCAATGTTATCTCATTAAAGTCGTTCAATGAACTCAGCGGCGATATCTTCCAAATAAGTGGCCAATAAGACCTACAGAAATTCCCTTGTCCAGTGTGTCAGGAATCCAATTAGAAAAAGAGGGGGAAATAACACTACCAATCCGCGTTTCTATGTCCAGTAAAGCATTTCTGACGGATTTCTACTTAGTTAAGGCATTTTCTTTGCCAGCGGACGGGTTACTTGGTCTGACCACTCTAAGGCAGAACAACATTAACGTTCAACCACGAGATCAAACAATCACGCATAAATTTAAAACGTATCACGTAATGCAAACTTGACATCCATTGCTTACGTCAGGTGTTCGTTTAATAACTGCCTCGACAGGCGCGGGGTAGTCTTTGGCACAGAAGCAATTAGTTACGGAGTCACTCTCTGAAACTCCAACTAGTAGCTCAAAGGACATTTCTGATGAAAGTGGTCAGAACCGGACTCTACCGCCTGCTGCCATAACTGGTGTACAGCGGTTACATAGCCAGGAAATAACTAGTGACAGTAAGTTTGCCAAATGTGAATGAAAGGACAGATGTTGTGTGTCTGAGTGAAAGTTCACGAGTGAAAGGTTCGTCACTTGATTCTACCTTAAGCACTGTTAGATTAGGTAGTCTCACAGATTTCCTCATTCTCAATAGAACTGGGGGACCCATAACCTTAAGAAAGGGATGTTGTTTAGGTAATTTCCTTGTTTACGACAAAGTGGTTGTCGAAGAGACAATAGAATTACCAATCGGTAGTATAACACAGGGGGAATCGAACGAAAAATCACCTATTGTAGATAAAGTAGCGTTAATAGCGCCACACGTGAAAGTAGTTGATCATCCTCAAGGCAAAAGTGATCTTTTAGAATTACTAGCCGAGTTCAAGGAAATCATAGCATTACCTGGAGAACTCCTAGGTAAAACAACATTGACAAACCATCATACTCAGCAGCAGGGCGGTAGTCCAGCAGATAGTACAAGACATCGAGCCGGTGAAAAGTCTGTCGGCCAAATGTCCTTCGGCCATCTGTCCGGGAGCCGGTATCTAACCATACTGGAGTTCGCACCCGACTTCAAGTACAGTATTTGCCGGGCCGTACAAACATGGTAGCTGATTCGCTATCTAGACACATAGCTCCTGTCACGCCACTACCTACGTTCACCCTGCCACAGTTATGGGCAGAACAGTTGGAGGATCCACTATGGTCCAAGGTTATATACAGTATGCCTTAGAATCGGGAGATGAGGTCAATTTGCCTCTACCACTCTCACAGTTTGAGCTGCGGCACGACATACTATGTCGCTCAGTGAAAACACAACAAGAGTCAATTTCTCATAGTGTTATTCCTACATTATTAAAGGAATACATCCTCACCCTCTTCCATGATGCACCCCAAGCCGGGCATCCAGGGCGAGACAGATGTTGAACAAAAATTGGACAAAAATATTATTGGAAAACTATGAGGACCTACATCAACCATCACATTGCTAAATGTTTATCTTGTGCAAAACACAAGGGAACAACGATGGATCCCGCTCCAATCTTAGAATACCCGACACCGGAACGTCCATGGGATACAGTTGCGATCGATTTATTGCAACTACCAAAAAGCCATCAAGGCTCCAGTTACGTACTTGTCTGCGTTGACCATTTCTCTAGATTTGTGGTACTAGCACCATTGCAGAACCAGTCAGCCGAATCAGTGGCTCATGCATTATTCACTCATCTAATCTGTCGTTTTTATACACCTAGAGTGATAATCTCGGATAATGTGCAGAATTTAATAACGAACTCTTAACTGCAATATGTCAACAATGACATCACACACACCTTCACAACCGCCTACCATCCATCTTCAAATGGGTTGGTCGAACGTACAAATACAAAAATTCTTGAGATTCTCCGACATGTGGTGAATCCAATGCATAGTTCGTGGGAGGACTGGCTTCCACAGGTTGCAGCGTCCATCAATGGATCTATAAATAGCTTTACAGGCAAATTGCTGTAGTACATAATTTACGGTACCGATAAACGCTAGCCATATGATCTATTAGCAGGAACCCCAGAACCTGTGTACAACATGGATGACTATGCCAAGAAGCAAATATGTGTTTTTACAAGCATCCATGGAAAAGTACGAAACCACTTAGCAGCCTCACGTGCTGACATGATCTGCAAGCAACATAAAAAAGCTAAGCCTATAACTCTAGAAATAGGAGACAAAGTAATGATACAGGCGCCGGAACGGACATCAAAACTCTTGCTTAAATTCACAGGGCCGTACGTGATTAGAGAGAAAGAACATGGAAACAAATTCCAAGTAGTTGAGTCAATGTCAAATGTCACAGATATAGTACATGTAGATAGAATGAAAAAAGTCAGCAGAGATTTAGTAGGGATCCCAAATGTCAGTCAGGAACATCCTACTTCTACTACAACTGTTGCTCAACAAAATGTAACGATAGACAATACATATCGTCAAAAACTACGATCAGCAAACTAAAATCGTTAATTATCCTTGCCTCTTTCAGACATGGCTTGGATATCACTAATACTGTTGGTCTGGAGTGCGGTGACAGCAGCCTCATCCCCAGCAGACGTCGCCAATCCCGGAGCTTTAGTTGCCCCACGAGGCAAAGTACCGGTAGTACAAGACGTTGTAACTGTCAAGTACGAGCTCCACGACTTAGTGAGCATGTCAGTGCATCTGAAGCCAATAGCTGTCCACATTGAAACAGCTACGAAAACTCTGCAAGATCTCGAACAGCAATCTCCAATCTTTACAACACTCAGTCAGACCATCTCTCTTCAACACGACCATATGAATAATCTACTCAAGCTAGTAAATCACTTCGAGGGAAAGCTTCCTATATCTCTTGGGGACATCGGGATGAATGTACATTCTCAGCGGCGTCAAAAACGTGGTCTGTTTAACTTTGTAGGGTTAATAAGTAACACCTTGTTTGGTACGTCAACCGCCGCAGATGCAGGGAATATAATGAATGCAGCTTCTGAAGAGGTTAAGAAACAAAATAAGGCCATTGAACAGTCCTACAACGCAGTACAAACTCTGACCTCTCACATGAATGCTATTGTTGACGAAACTAATCAACTAACACGCGTTGTCCAGGGATTCACACAATCAGAATCAACACTGGAATGACTACTCTGCTTCACAGAATGCATACATGCAGCTGAGGCCTCGGTAGAAGCTTTCATAGAAACCAATAATAGGCTCATAGTTGATCTTGTAAATGCAGGGTTAGGTCGTGTTGATGCACAATTGTTGCCAGTTGGTCAACTAATTGCCACTTTACATGTAGCTAAAACTAGATATCATCTAACTCCTATCTTTCAGGAGCATGAAGTGGAATACTATTACCCCTTATTAGAGGCAACCTTAACACATCAGGAAATACTAATACACCTTCTACTAAAATAAAAAATTTTTTTGATGCATGGCATTTGGAACCATTTCCATTGAAATTAATTAGGGACTATTAATTCTGAACAAACTAACTGAACTAATAGTAATATCAGAGGATTTTTTATTAGTTGCTGTGACTAAGCATGAAGTCCTAAATTACTGTTTGTCCTGCGTATACTTTCGCTTTCACAAGGGCTGCAGAGGCTACATGTGAATTAGCTATAGTACAAACTAATGCCTCTACAGCTCTACAACTATGTGTATATACTCCAATAAATACCACATAGGTTAGTGTTTCACGCACATGTCAATAATGTGCAATATTTTTTCTTTCCCAAATCAAACCAGTGTGATACTTATATGTCAGGATGTAGGTAAACATTTAATGGTAGAAGGTTATCATATAGCACCAGACTATTGTGAAATTAGCAGTAATGCAATCACAACCTTGCCTACTCGCCATCATCTTGCATTTGTCACAAACTTTACTTCAGAACTGGTTCCCATACCATTTCCCCTAAATATAAGTTTCAATAACCTTCATATTGTTTCTGATAAGTTTAAACTTCTATCTTATATTAATGAGACACAGTTTCCTGACTTATAGGATTCTTTTCCTTTATATTTATCTTTTGGTATAATCCTACCTGGTTTCATCATGCCTGCCATTATATTTGTCATTTCCTCGACTGTTTTGACATTTTGTTACAGAAAAATGTCCTCTAGTTACACAATAGTTTCCAAGAAAACTTGCCGAAGGCATTGAAAAAGCATGTGCAACATGCAACAATTTAGCTAAAACACATTTTTTTGCAACAAGGTTAGGCACACCTAGGATTTAAACAGTGAGGTCTCGGTTGGAGGTGGCCGAGCGGTGTAACAGCACCATTTGCATTATATAAATATTTACCCAAATGTATAATACCAAATTATTCACCAAGTTATTCAACTGTTAGCACAGCAGTATATCTGACGTGTTTCCTTTCCTACACTCCATTGGGCAGACGAGGTCAATCCAAATCATAACAAACTTGACCTGCTCCTCATCTCTCTCATGTTTTAGAGACAGGAGAGAGATCAGACTATTATCACTTGTTACCCAGTGAACACCTCACTTAAGTGGTCACCTATATAAGTGCACTAAGACACTTCCCTTAGCAGAGAAGGTACACTTGCACCAAAAAGTATCGGTGCAGGGTGAGATCGACGACTTCCGAAACGATACGTATACACTGTGATATGTCGGGAAGGTTGGTAAGTGTATCCTCATAACCCCCCCCTCCGCTAGGTGTTGCCATATGGCTGACAATCAGTGTGTTTGTTTCCTGTTTTTGGATTGTTGCTTTGTGTCGACTGTATTATGAGCGAGGGTTCGGTCTCGGTGAACGTGGGTATAAAACAGAGGCAATATGAAGAAGTAGAGATCTACACATGCCAGACGACATGGAAACCTCAGAGGGAACACGAGGAGTTATTATTGCCCTTCATAACGAAGGGTTCGGCGTCACAGATATTAGCCAGCGGGTTAGTGTCCATAGGAACATCGCTGCACGATGGATTCGGCGATACCTCGATACTGGTGCTACAGACGACAGGTCTCGGAGCGGCCGTCCACGCTGCACCACCCCTCAGGACGACCAGGTTGAGTGGTTTATTTGGTAGCATAAATTAATGTGGCAATAATCACAAGTATCACAAATAATTTTGTTAACAGGGAGCTTCTCATATTTCATACTGTCTATTTATCACTTCCCGACCTTATTTATAACGGTTTGTTTCACTTGACCAGGGCTGCCAACATATGGCTGGAACAACTCGCCTTTCCCAATACCTATTGTGACTGGTCTCAAATTGTTCACGCTACAGTATGCACGGATACTTTTTGTTGCCAGTGTACAATTTACTCTCAACTGAACTCAGTACCTGTGAAACTATATTTTTCTACAATAAAACAAAACCAGCAAAGTGTCTACTTCAGCCCTGCCACTTACTAGTTCCAGAAAAAAACAATTTAATATATATATATATATATATATATATATATATTTGTGTGTGATATATATCTATAAAAAGAACCAACACAGCGTTATGCATAGGAAAATATTTGACTTGTGAAATTAAACAAGCATTTCCCTACACTAGTTTGGGGAAATGCTCGTTACCCTCCCCTTCCGTGTGGTGGTGGTGTTGGTGTCGAGATGACTATGTGTCAAGGTGGACTATATGTAAAATATTTGACATAATTATTTGTGAGCAAAACTGGTAATTGATACCTAAAATTGTGTCCTAAAATGTAAGTATGTTTTTGACTATTTTTGCAGCTTAATGTAGTAGTTGTTATATATTAGAGCTGTTTAGGCTTGGCGTTCAACGGTGCACCGGTGTGTTTGGGTAGTCATGGCTGGGCTTTGGTGCTGACAGTACATCTGGGTCAGTGAGTGGTGGACACCTTCTCTAATAAGGTTTACTTAAGTAATATATATTCAGTGCTGCTCTATTATTATGTATTGTGTGTATAGTGCAATCAATTATTTACATATGGTGTACACTGTACATACTGTATGTATTGTTTATTAAGGATGGAAAACCAAGTACAGTTTAACTTTGTAAGGAGTAATTTCCTACGATGGTTTGCCCTATGCTAAAAACTTCCAAAGTCACATAATCCTGTATATTGATTAGTCTCTTGAAATAATTTATTCATCCATTATTTATCCTGCACATTTATTATTGTACACTTTTGTAATTAAATTTTGTTTTAAAATTTCTTGCCATGAATAATTCCAAACCTTCACTCCTGAACTGTTGTGATAAAGTAAGAGGGCTGTGATTGAACCCTTGAAATAACATTAAATTTATGTCATAAATATTAAGGATTAAGTTGTGCTGAGTTGCCAATTTTTTTTGTTGTGTCATACGTGTCCTCATTATTATTATATTCATCTTTAATGTAACTAAAGTTGCTAAGTTATGGCATAACAATATGTTACTAAATAAAACATTATTTGTTTTTGCAAAAGATTCTGGGCAGCCTCACTCCACCGAAATTTTGCTCCCAAATTCCAATATTTTTATGAACGCACCAAATTTTGTGTTCGCAAAATAACTTTTAACATACCAATTGTGTATTAACGTACTCCAACAGGAGCTTAGTCAACCAACACAAGTAAGAAATCGTGATAATATAAAAACACCTTTAAAAAACCCTATGCAAACAAACTAGGTGAAAGAACATTAAAAGTCCATTACGAGGCATAATATGATACACTAAGCAATACTCTTGTAAAGGATATCATAAATAGCAAATTACAATAGCATTAGCTACAGAGCGCATCAGAAATATATACACCTATCAAATGCAAATAATCTCCACACACAATTAAGCGATACCCTTAGAAACAAAGTCATAGAGATCTGGTGATGATAACATTAATGACGTGAGAGTATTCTGAAATACTCATAACCAGCAAATACACTGCTATCATTACCAACAAGCCGACCCCACCTCCATGGCACCGACACCTGAGGCACAACACCTGTCCCACAACACACCAATTAGTCCCTCCCGGATGGCTGTCTTCTCGCCCGCCTGGTGATATCCTCTCGCCTCCCCATCCGTCCCTTTCTCTACTCGCTGTTTACTTGTGCTCGCTGCCACACATTCTGCTATCCTCAATAAAACATCATACACGAATATTTCTGTAATTTAGTGCCCCTGCATTTGTTAATTCGTTTGTTGCCTTTAGCTCATCTACATATTGCCTCATCCCTTTACCCGTCAGCTGCCCCCTCGACCAGAACTGACGCAGTAACCCTTGATGAGCTACGACTGTCTATACACACCTCTGAGATTTACTCCAATTCTTATGTAGGTTGCTTAGGGATGATCTAGTCTAACTTCCATTAAATACCAATATAAAGCAACATAAAACAGAATTATGTAACAGACCCACACAGTTAGAGGCGACTTTACATTAGAGCTTACCCTTTATGTTATATATCCATGAAACTAACCCTTTCTTCCCTCCTTGCTTCACAAATTCCCTTAACCAGTTGTCTGCAGTCATGCACACTCCAGCCACTTACTGGGTCACCTCAAACCCACTCTGTTGTTAACCATTCTGGCCGTCTGGCTCGCCCTACTGTACAGTTAACACAAGGGACTCCGCAATACTCGCTGGGGCTACAGACTGTGTCAGGAGATCACTATCACCAGGTAAAGGCAGACTATACCACATATACTGTACATTAAATTGTTCTCAGTGCTAAGTATCCCAATCAACGGTATTAACACTCGTAGGAGCTTCCAAACCATCAGATTGTGACTTCAAATGCTAATCATTTACATATAATATATTAAGTTTTTCTTTGTGTGTGTCTACAGCAGTGGTCCCCAACCCTTTGTAGGCTCTGGGCCATATCTATCATTGTAAATACAGTGGAGGGCGCCTGAACTTTGGATTTACATAAAAATAAAAGCAAAATCTCATGTATACTGTACAGTTATTTGCAGTTTTACACATCTAACTGTTACCAGTTACATACTTTTTACATTTACTCTTGGGCAAGACTGTGTGTATTTACCCGAGTGAGAAGGCTGGCTCTTTCTCTGGGCCCGGTCTGGGGTAAAGACACGTGCTGTACACGACAGTTGTATCGAGTTATTACACATTTACGTTAATTTCACTCTTACAAAGAATCCCAAATAATTCATAATTTTCTAATAAACCCTTGTGGGCTCCGTATTATGGTTCCCTGGCGCCCGCGAACTACAGTATCCTTATATGACAACACCGCTAGATATATAATTCAAATTAATGTAATCGTTGATTTTCGCAAAATAACAGCTAGCTTTGGCATTTTTTCTACACGCTGGGAACTCTGGTGGAACAAATCCTTTAACTGACTAACCATCCATAGCTGTGAATGAGGGTATATCACTTGTGTGTGTGACTGAAATATGAATATCATCCCAAACGAGAGAGGTGCCATTGTTTTGATTCAATGAGCAAAACTTAATGGATTTTATCATTGAGTGTTAACAGGTATCGTAAACACCTTTTTTTTTTACGGTTATTAGCCCACTCGGGCACAGGTCAATTTATAATGACCCACATCAAGGCCTGGTAAATATAATAATAATAATAATAATAATAATAATAATAATAATAATAATAATAATAATAATAATAATAATAATAATAATAATAATAATAATAATAATAATAATAATAATAATAATAATAATAATACAAAAAAATAAATAACAATTATAATAAAAGGAAATACTGTATTAATAGTACTAATAAACTGAATAAAAATTATAAATAACAATAATAATATAGAGCCATAAAAAAAATCAAGAGTGAGAAATAATATATGTACCTGTATGTTGTGTTGTCAAAGTAAGAGAAACAATTTTTGCCCTGCAATTGTGTGTAAATGAGGCAGAAAGTCAGATCAGCAACCTGGGACTTGGTCACAATATTCGTGATGCCATATGGCAGCAGGGTCTACCATTAGACAACACAATATGCTTCCAACATCTTCCCAGGCGGTAGTACCTCCTTGTTTGATGGCTACCTACTACCTGCATTGAGGGTTTTTATATACGTGTAATTGAAAGTAAATGATAAGGAAATATAAAGATGGAAAGAGCTAGCATATTTTTAACGTCAGTTTACTTAAATCTACAGTCAGTTTATTTAAAGCTACGGTCAGCCTACTTAAGTCTATGGACAGCTTACTTATGTTTAATGTCAGCTTACTTAATTTTAAGGTCAGCTTACTTAAGTCTATGGTCCGCTT
The DNA here is from genome assembly GCF_018991925.1 of Homarus americanus. NCBI lineage: Eukaryota > Metazoa > Arthropoda > Malacostraca > Decapoda > Nephropidae > Homarus > Homarus americanus. The sequence continues at coordinate 266,342 of NW_024732450.1, read as the reverse complement.
ATATAAGTCTATGGTCAGCTTACTAAATCTGTGTGTGTGTGTGTGTGTGTGTTCGCACACAGGGTGGTAAAATATGTCCAGAGCGGCAGCATTAAGTTAGTGTTAAGGTGGAAGCAACTGCTTGCTCCCTCTCGTTTTCAGCTACCGCCGCTGGCTAGCCCTCGTGGCAAACAGGGAAGCAACTTGCATAAAGCCCCGTCCACACGATCGAGCAGTGCCCGGCGGGCTTTGCCCGTTTACCGGGCAAAGCCTGTGTGTTGTTGAACACACGGGGGTGGATGGCGGCAGTCATAGTCGGGCGCCGGTAGCTAGTAGGTGGTCGGCAGCGGCGGGTGTGGTGCGATCACCATGGTGTGTCGCAGGAATAATCGCCGGACAGTTAAAGCGAAGAGCATAGCGTTGTGTACTATAATAATTGCTGCTATGTCCAAAAAGATGAACCAAATGCAGAAAAGGGAATGGTGCAAAGAGAAGTTAGGTCGAAGAAAAGTATTGGGAAGTCATGCCACGATTTTACGTGAACTGCAAGATGGACATGAGCAAGGCTTCACCAATTACATGAGAATGGACCCCAACACCTTTTACAAACTTCTAGCAAAAGTGAAACCATATATAAAAATACAGGATATCAATACGAGGGAGAGTACATCTGCAGAGGCTCGTCTACAGGCAACGCTCATATATCTTTCAACTGGGTGCACCTACACGTCACTTCAGTATAGAACGAGGATATCAAAACAAAGTTTGTCTCCCATAATACCTGCAACTTGTCAAGCCATGTATGAAGTACTCAAGGAAGATTACTTGCAGGTGAGATTTGTAGTCCATAAAAATTCATTGTATAATGTTAGAATTATGATATGCATAAACAGGAAGCTATGGGACTAGAGTGAGGAGAGCGGCAGGAATGAAGAACACACGAAGGTCCTCATTACATAATACAGAGTCGTCGCTCCATATCCGGCAGCAAACCACCAGGCAGGCGGACCATGACTTCGCTCAATGACGGGCATGGGCACTCCGATGGTTTGCCCGCCAATTTTGCCCAATAACTGGCATTTAGCTCGTGCCCGCCGGGCACTGCTCGATCGTGTGGACGGGGCTTAAGTCTTCCCCTGCCAGTACACAGCCTCTTCACCATCAAGACACCAACTGTAACTCCTCTTGGCACCACACGGTAACGGTGCCTCGTGGGCCCAGGCAAGACCAGCAGGGGATCTCCGAGTAGCAGTGAGCCCCAAAGGGTCGGCATATAGGCCCATTCGCATGTGGACACGTCCTGGTGTCTACCAACCATTGCCCGGCTGCGTTGCGGATTAACCTTGGTAAGTATAAGGCTACGGGAGTAAACCCCAATGAAAAATCTGCGGTGGAGCCCCGCATCAAGCAGACATGCTTACAGAGCTCCAACAAGACTCCAACGGCGGTATAAGTGGAAGAGGTGACATACCATGGGAACCCAACGACTACACCAGCGGACGAAGGCAATGCCTGATGGACAGGCTACTAAGGCGAAATCCAACAAACAGGGCTATCGGTAGTCCATTGCAACTCTTCCTCTCCCCAGTCGTTGCAACACTTGCACCACTGCTTCAGGAAAAGGGAGAGCCAAGATGTGTAGTTGCAGCCTGCACTTCTGCCTCACCAAATAAATCAACTCACGTGAAGCCATCATCCAGCTCATCATACCTCTCATCATCATCAAAACCCCTATATCCCTAAAAGTCCTATGGCGACGGAAGAGTGGCGACAGGGACAGGCGGAGATGACTGCCGGGAGTCTCTAGTCACAACTCCGCACATGGGCGACACAGATTAGATCGTCGTTTATGCACTGGGATCTAGGCAGCAGTGCAATCCGGTCCTGTCTGTGCAGCTGAGCAGCCATTTCGAAGAACCACTATGCTCACCCTACATGGGTGCCCAAAACATAGCCTGCCTAAAAAAACAACCTGACTGGGCAACCACACCCAGTAAGGTCACCCTTATGCGGTCGAAAACGCAATCAAAATCACAGATCCAAACAAAAACAAACCATATAACCTTTTATGATCACTGCAGGGAATGTCAGGACCCTTTTGAATACTGGTACAAATGAGCGTCCTGAAAGAAGAACCGATCTTGTGACAAAAGAGCTGGCTATGTATAACATCGACATAGCAGCCATCAGTGAGTCCCGGCTCTCAAATGAGGGTCAACTCACAGAACGGGGGTCTGGCTGTACCTTCTTCTGGAAGGGTAAGCCTGCTGTGGAGAGAAATCACATTTATGGAGTTGACTTTGCCATCCGCCAACGCATCCTAAACATGCTAACTGAAATGCCTACTGGGATCAACAAGCGCCTCATGACGCTCCGAGTCCCACTGAATCACTCACGTCATGCCTTGTACATCAGTGCATACACCCCAACACTGGACGCAGAGAATGACATCAAGGAGGCCTTTTACGCCGACCTCGACAGAGTGCTAACCTCTATTCCCAGAAAAGATAAGGTTGTGCACCTTGGTGATTTCAATGGCAGAATTGTCAAAGATGCTGACATTTGGTAAGGAAACATAGGGAGAAATGGACTAGGCAAGTGTAATCCCAACGGCCTACTGCTCCTCAACAAGTGTGCTGCACACAACTTCACTATCACCAATACCTTGTTTAGACAGGCAAACAAGTACAAGAGTTCGTGGCAACACCCAAGATCCAAACACTGGCATCTCATTGTTTACATCATTGTCGTAGAAAGAGATCGCCAAGATGTCCTCATCACCCGTGCCATGGGTGATGAGGACCACTGCGACACTGATCATCGGCACGTCAAGACCAAGCTCTCACTTCACGTCGCCCCAAAACGGCGAAGACAGTAAGCCTCCAGATGAAGTTTTAACACTAAGCGCCTGGAGGATCCAGCGGTAGCATGTGCTTTCAGAGAGCAGCTCGAACATGGGCTGATAAACAACTCGACAACAAATAACCCTAATCCCAGTGCCGAATGGGATATTCTCGACACTGTCATGGCAAAAACCTGCAGAGAGACCGTCGGCCAGATTGAAAGAATACACCAGGACTGGTTTGATGAAAATGACCCGGCAATCAATGTACTCGTCGATGATAAACGTGCTGCTTTAACTGACTGGCATGACGACCCTCAGTCGTGGACCAAAACTGATACCTTACACAACAAGAAAGCGGCGGCCCATTGGTAACTTCGCAATGTAAAGAAAGATTGGTTTAAAAATAAAGCATGTGAAACACAAAAACTTGCAGATCAGCACAAGATGCGCTATAATTTTTTATGTGCAATCACTCGTGGCGCAGCCCCCTTCCGCTCATCCGATGGTAATTCCATAATTACAGATTATGAAGGCCTCTTTCAGCGCTGGAAAGAGCACTACCATTTACTGATCAACCTAAACACCGATGTGGATGTCCTGACTACCCAACAGGTCTCTCAGCATCCAGAGCTGACTCACCTCACCTATTCTCCATCCCTGGATGAGGTAGCTATTGCCATCAAACAGGTGCAAAATAACAAAGCCTCACGGTCTGATGGAATTCCAACCGAGGTGTATAAAGCAGAAGGACCTCTGCTTACCAGCCGTCTCCACTCTCTCCTGGAGAACATATGGGAAAAGGAGGAAATTCCCCAAACTCTTAAAGACGCCTCCATCGTCAATATTTATAAGAACAAGGAGACCGTTCATACTGTGCAACTACCGCGGGATCTCACTGCTGTCTATAGCTGGCAAGATTATCGCCCGAGTCCTCCCAAACAAACTTATTCCTGAGGCGGAAAACTCCCTTCCAGAATGTCAATGTGGCTTTAGACCATTACGTTGCATCGCTGACATGATGATTGCTGCCCGTCAGATACAGGAAAGGTGCAGCGAACAGCGTCGTGACCTGTACATGGCCTTCATCGACCTAACCAAGGCCTTCGACTAGGTCAACAGGGAAGCCCTCTGCTGGGCCCTCAGCTGTTTTGGTTGCCAACCAAAATTCATCGCCATTGTGAGGCAACTCCACGATGGCATGAACGGCAGTGTCCTGCACAATGGCACCCAGTCTGAATCTTCCCCATCTAAACCAGGGATAAACAAGGGTCTGTACTGGCAAAAAACCCTCTTTTTCCATTTTCTTGGCTGCCTTCCTTACTCGTGCCAGCGCAAATTTAGCCGGCGGGGTGGACATCGGGTACCGGATGAAGGGTCTTTTCAACATAAGACGACTCCAGGCGGGGATAAAGGTGGAGGCAGCTTCCATTACTGAATTTCAGTATGCAGACGACCTCACCCTTTTCGCTCACACTGAACGCGACCTACAGGAGATCCTGAACACCTACGCAGATGCGTATACACACTTCGGCTGTGAGGTGAATTTACATAAGACTCAGATTCTCTTTCAGCCTGCCCCTGGTTCAGCCACACCTCCACCTTAACGGTACTACCCTCATTAATGTTACCCACTTTCGGTATCTTGGTTCCCACCTGTCCACCACCGCGGACATTGATAAAGAGATTCAGCATTGTATCAGATGTGCATCCCAAGCCTTTGGCAGACTCTGAAACCGTGTTTTCACCTGTAGGGAGCTGAAATTATCTACAAAGTTACACGTATATCGAGCAGTAGTCCTCTTCATCCTGCTATAAGGCAGCGAGACATGGATCACATACAAGAGGCACTTCAAGGAACTTGATAACTTTCATCAACGTAGCCTACGTCCCATCCTCAAAGTTCGCTGGGAAGACAAGAGAACAAATGCCAGTATTCTTGCTGACACCAACTGTAGAAATATCGAGGCTACCATTATCCATGAGCAACTACGCTAAACCGGCCATGAAATCCGCATGGACGACAGTAGACTGCCAAAGCAGCTACTTTACAGTCTGAAAAGGTATAAGGATAGTCTTAAGACAAAGCAGAAAAAGTGCCAAAACGACCATCTCACTTGGGAGACGATTACTCCACACCGTAATACTTGGAGGATCACCACACAAGAAGTTGTCTATTCTTTCGAGTTAGCCCGACTGCATGACGAGGCAGACATGTGCCAATGCCAGAAAGACGCTGTCGTCGTCCCTCCCGCATTAGATGTAGCCTCCCACATGTGCAACATCTGTGATCGACGCTGCCGGTCCCGTATCGGCCTCTTTAGTCACCTCAGAACTCATCAACCTACGTAACAGCCTTAATAACTCATACCATTGTATCATAGCTGGATGATCGTCATACTCGATGTCGAGTGACAGAAAGTAGTAGTAGTATTAAGTCAGCCTACTTAATTCTACGGTGAGTTTCCTTAAGTCTACGGTGAGCTTACTGTGAGTCTTCAGCTTACTTAATTTTACGGTGATCTTACTGAAGTCCACGGTGAGCTTACTTATGTCAATGGTCTGCTTACTAAGTCTATGGTCAGCCTACTTAGTTCTACGATGAGTTTACTTATGACTACGGTGAGCTTACTGAAGTCTACGGTGAGCTTACGGTGAGTCTTTAGGTTACTTAAATATATATACAGTCACCACCGCTAGTGTTTCTTTGCGATCTCTCAAGCTCTTGTCTTAGTTTTCAGCTCAATTCTATTACTCAAGTGTGAGATTCTCTTCCGTAAAGATTCTTGCAACGGTTTTTCGTTTTCTTGAAGTAAAAATGCTTCTCTTTCTTATTTGGATTTCTCACGGTCAATAGTACGCTGTCGCCAGGTTAATTTGTTCTACTCGACTTTATGAAACTACACAAATTCTAACTCAATATATGTCATTCTCGCTGACTTACGCTTAACACTTGACATTAATGAACTGATAACCATTATTAACTTTAAGTAATTTGAATATCTGGTTATTAAGTAATAATTATCAATTTTTCTAAATCTCTCATTAATCAGTTATCCAGTATCCATTATTATTTATACTGACTTCATAGAACTTTAGCTGAATAAAGCTTTTTTAATCTATGTGTTTAGGTACTGACGTAAATTCTCTGAATGTAAAGGTGTTTGTCGACAATACGGAATATGCTGGTACTGTACTGACTACATATTACTTTATCGGAATATAGATGTTGTTGCTTAAGCCCATAACTCTGTGGGTATACTGTATATACATGTACTGTTATTTAATTGCACACACACACACACACACACACACACACACACACATCTCCCTCTGAATATTTATGTGTTTGCTATTGCACATAACTTTCTCCTTTTGGCATTTGTGTTGTTTGCTGACCCAAGAACCAGCACTCTCAATGCACAATTACTAGCTCCAAAAAGTATCCTTATGGAGTGTTTCGGTGAAGTTCAAAATTAAAAGAGCGACTCCTGTTGTCTTGGTAGGGTTGTCAAAATTCTTTGTCTGTTGTCATATTAACCTCACATAAAATCTTAAAGATACTTTTTTGAGCGTGTAATACGTTCATTAAGCACGCGTGTTTGATTATAGCCATTGGCCATACTAGGGTTTTTGAAAACATGTTCATATACCTGACCCGACCCGACCCGACCCGACCCGACCCAACCTAACCCGACCTAACCTAACCTAACCTAACCTAACCTAACCTAAATAAAATCAATACGATATGTATATTTTCTTCTCAACAATGTGATCCCATTTGTTTGGAATTCTCGTTGATTAGAAATTCATTCCGTTAAATTGTTCCTACTTATCTTTTCTGTCTGTATGTCCCTATGGTATTCAGTTTTGTGTTGCTTGCATGCCTCTCCTCCTTATGTCTTGCCTGTTAAGTGGTGAAGCTTCTGTTCGTGGTTCAGAATAAAATAGAATTGCTAGGCCTCACAATTTCCTCTAATATGTCATGGAAGCCACACATCCAAACATTGCTAAAACTGCTTCCCAAAACCTGGGAATGCCGTACAGATGCCGTAGCTACTTTACTCCTGAGCAGTTACTTCAAGTTTATAAGGGATTCATTCGTCCTAACTTGGAGTACTGCTCTCATATCTGGGGTGGCTCTTCCTCTGCCCAACTGTTAGATAGGGTAGAATCAAACGCATTTCGTCTTATCAACTCTCCTCCTTAAGTTGATAATCTCTTTCCCTTTTTCTTCGCCACAATGTTGCTTCACTCTCTCTCTTTTACAGGTACTTTAACAGGCAATGTTCGGTGGATTTGGCATCCTGTGTACCGCCGGCTGGGCCGTGGGCTCCTAACATTTGTCTTGCTTGCGGTGCCCACCGTTTCTCTGTGAATGTCAGTAAAAAATAACCCGTTATAGTACCTCCTTCTTTCCTCACACAGCCAAACTGTAAAAGTCTCTGCCTTCTTCTGTGTTTCCATACTACTCTTACAATCTGCCTCACTTCAAAAAGCTGGTTTTCCGGCATCTTCGTGCCCGGTGGACTATTTCCCGTAATATATATATATATATATATATATATATATATATATATATATATATATATATATATATATATATATATATATATATATATATATATTTATATATATATATATCCTGGAATAATGTTGTCTTAAAATTTTTGAATGTAGCAATAAGAGGCGACTAATTAATTTTAGCGATGGTGGGTGACTGACTGACAGTTGAAAGCTTGTCAACATTTGTTTAAGCAAATGAAGACCCCCTAAACGGATCATCTTAACACTATTACTATTGAAAAATTCCTTGTTAGTACCATGTACTCAAATATGTCACCTTTGTATTAAAATTGTAGCACATTACTAGAGACAGGATAAATTAATTATTCGTAAAGTAAATAAAACTATTTTCCTAACTATATTTCCTTCATCATCAGTGACTTCATCTTGCTCATGAAGTAACTTACTTTTGAGACAGCAAAATGCACAGTACCTGATATTTTCTTCACCAACCGTACAATGTTTTAAACCATTATATAGCTATCATCCTTCTAACTAAACAACAGGTAAGGAGAGTTAGTTCCTAGTCTAAAAATAATAACATCCTTCATCCTGGTAATATATTCTCTAATGCAGTCTGTCCTCCAGAGTCCTCCCTGGGACTCGCTCACCTCTATTTCTTTGAGGTCAACGTTCCTTTCTCTCCCCTCGAGGCCACCAAAGCTCCTAGACTTGGGTGATAATTCTCTCTTTGGCTTAAAGATATGATCCCTCCCCTCAAGGTCTATTATTAAGCTCTTCAAAATTTCATCCAATACTACATTTTCCTTCTTCTCTAAATCTGAAAAATTAGCTACGACACAAACTATTTCTATAGCGGGTGGTATATTTCTTTCTCTTGCCGATAAAAGACAAATAAATCTCCTTTTATTCGTCTCTGTAGTTATGACATATATACGACTTGTTCTGTCAGACAAGAAGATGGTAAGTTATCCCCAGACAAGCATCATGGAGTTCTCTCTAGCCATTCCTCTGCAGATTTTCTTCTCTCAACTTTGACTCTACTCGCGATAACTTCTTCGAATCTCTTCTCGTTGCCTTTGATATCCTTTGACAAAGTTTGACATCTTGCCTCACTTTCTCCATATGCTCTCCTGGTTCTCTTATCTATTTGCTTTTCTTTTCTTTCTGTCTAACGTAGATATTCGAGTCTTGGACGATGGCTTATACTCAAACTCTGTCTCATCAATACTGATTTTTTGTCACTGAACTTTTTATTGTAATTGTTAAGTTTTCTTCATTAGCACAGTCAATAATTCATGTGGTCTTGGTACCAACCATAGCAACATTCAGTCTTATTCTTCTGTCTATCAGACATTAACAATCTTGGTCACGGAAGGAAAAATTACTACCTCAATTTCGGCCTTTAAGCCACATCTTGCTGCGGAAACAACAATGTACGATTTCGTGCTTAAAATACGACCAATACAGGACGATTTTCAACGACTTGTCCTGTGACCATTTAAATGCACCTTAATCTATAATGTTTAAAATATGTATCCTTCCAACTGCTCGATCTTTACAAAGGCCACACCTAACCTCACATGACATACTGCTTCTACATATACTGATGCGGGTCCCACTTCTTTCGATTCCTCTTTGGCAAAATCCATTCAAAATCGCTATTCCTTAACACCGACCAGCCTTAGTTTGAGTAATTATCTTCATGTTCATCATTCAGTAGAATTTATGTGTCCTTTCCCAGCCACTTTCTATGATCTGCAGAAAATCCTATTACCATCACATTTCAGATCACTCACTTACGAACAACTGCATTCTTGTCACACTTTTCTCAACAGCATATCTCTTTTTTCTTCTGGCCATTTTTATAAAACTTTCAAAATACTCGTTGTAAAAAGTAAATCATACACCCATTATTGCCACTAACGCATAATGTCTCCCTTGTTACAGGAACTTTGATAGTTTTATAACGAGGGAAACAAAGGCTCGTTACTCAAAGGGGAGAAGAGACACCGATTCACCGCACTCAGGGAGTAAAAAAATAATAAAACGAACACAAGCAGACAATTAACATAAATATGACTCTCGTATTAAGAGTATAAATGACAACTAATCTGGTCTATTTACTCTAAGTCTCAACTCTCACACTGGTTTAGAAAGAAGTGTTCTATACACATACAGTACACATTTACGAGAGGATCATCTTACCATTCTGTAGATGATCCCCAGTTTAAAAATCACCCAAATATGAAAACAAACTAATTCAACGCCGCAACCAGAATTTAAAAACAAAATTGTGTGGGAAACTGCTTATCAAAAATATCACTAGGAAATAAACCATATAAGAGGAACAAGAGCATGGATAACACCTCGACAGTCCTGCAGTACACAATACGATCGTTGCCAGATTTAACCTTTGACTTTCAGATGCGAGTATGACTGACTTCTGTACATACTGGAAATTTCGCATTCCGTAATTTAGTGTAGGAGCTTAAGTAATCCCGTAAAAATTTCATGTTAATTTTTTACCCTGTACATGGTTTAATTTTTCTGAACGATTTATTTTAAATTTTATGCCATTAAAGAAGTTTTATCAAAGAGCGGCGTAATCAACCACAAACTTATTACTGTACCAATAAGTCCTAAATAACTTAAAACATGACAGATAACTAACTAATATATGATCACAATTATATACCATCCTGTCTCTGGGAAAGAAGAGAATGCAATTAGTAAAAATGGTTGTTTAAGACAAATACCAGAAGTTAAACATATACATAATACCATTATCTGAAAAGCTTAGAACATTCATTTTATATTCATTATTAGTTTATAGTATTATACATCATATGGATACAAGTCTCAAGCTATTATTTACGACACTGTTTCAGTCCTCATCATCAGACTATTCTGAGTAAAACACAGATTCCTTCACCTTGTTTAGGCATTTCTCATCATCTGCTTGACAGTTACACATCTCGGTGTATGCCATGTCATTCTTTCTATGAACATGACAATGATCCACATTTGCTGACACCACATCCACACTTAACAAACTTTGTGATAGCTTCTGAAGCTGGTGGCAGGTCTGATATTACTGGTATGAAACAGTCATTTTCAATCTTCCAGCCATGCTCCAATGGTGAAAGTATTTCACTGTCTGCATTACATGACCACAGAAGGACTTGATACCTTGCTCTCAATATATGATACTTTAGAGTTGCTGCAGTCGGTGGTAGTTTTTCAGCCTCTACTTGCGTTTTCTTGAAGAGATGCCATCTAAGTTTTGACAGTTCAGTGAAAGTCAATCGTGGACAGTAGAGCTTACATACAAATTCCTGTAAACCAATATACATGTCTGCAGGAGGAGCATTTGATCTACGCAGCGTCTTGTATGCATTTAGGACCTTTGTGTTAGATTTCATCAAAGTGCTCCAACATGTTTTCTTTCCTTTACCAGCAAATTTTCCTGTGCAGTCAGATCCTATGAAGGTATGAAAACCTGGAAGGCCCTCTGCAATGTCTGGCCCAATAGCATCATTTATGGATTTGAAAGAAATAATGTGTGTCGTCACTCACCAGTTCCTGTTATCATTCTTGCATTTTCTCTAAGTTGAGGCTGCGTTGATATGCCTAAAACAAACACATCAGTGTCTGTTGACATGGTATGTACAGTGCTGCCTTTCTGTAATGCATATACTGTATGGCATGAATGATGAGCAGAGCATCTGCTTCCTCATGGTTACTTTTCAACTCCTCAACATTTTCACTATTTGACTGAACACCGTTCTTTGTTGATTAAAAATAAGGTTTTGCTTGAGTGGAACAAACAATGCTTTGTTTCCAAAATAGGTAGTCAATGATGATTTTGTCTTGTCGTTGCTGAGTACCTTCTTGAGTGAGACTTTAATCTGTGTTGAATCTGTGATTTCATAGCTGTTTCTTTTTCTTTGTTTTAGCGAGTGGCCTACGTCATAACGATCAAAGACAAGGTGCAAAGCATCATCAATTTTTTACCTAGCTGATAATGTTTTGATGAAGTAGTCTGCAAACTCTGCACATTTTTTGACAGACAAAGTTGACAGTGTGCGTTAGCAGTCACACCTGATGATGTTCACCTGGTGATGTTCACCTGCGTAATCCAGGTGTGATCTCACAAGTGCAAGATACAGTTCCAGGACTGATCCCGCATTGGGAACCTTGGAGTGGAGACAGGTTGAAGCATCTTGGTTTGCACTCCTCGAGAGACGTGAGCGAGGGCGACAGGGTGTGGGTGGAAGCAGGGCTGAACAAAGGGGACATTGGTGGGTGCTCGGGCTATCCAACCAGGAGCGAGCTCGTAACAGTGGTTTTGGATTAGACAAATTTGGATTTAGGCGTGGGATAGGTGAGCACTGGTCGGAAACGGAGGGTGATGAATGGAACAAGTTAGCAAATATCATCATTAACTCGAATACGCTGAGTGGCTTCAAACATAGGTTGGATGCTTATATGAGCAATAGGGGTTGGGTGTAAACGGGACTGCCCAGTATGGGCCATAATAGGCCCGCTGCAGTTTTCCATTCTATGTTCTTATGTTGTCAGAGCGATCCATTAGGGTGAGTTACTTATGGTGGGAACTGTATCCATTTCATGTTTGTGTCCGAGAGTCAGTGTCTAGTAACTTAAATATAATGTTCTAGTAACTTGATATAATGTTCTTTAATGTGTCTGTGTCATTGAGTGAGTAATAAATAGCTGTACTTAGAGTTGGTGGTTTAGAAAGATTTCCAAGAACGTATTTACAACTAAATACTAACTGGCTATGCCACCAAATCCTCACTTTACAATCCTACAAATAAATACCTATATCTGTATTTCTATCTAAATCCCCTCAGTACAATGGCGGGAAGGATGGTGGTGGGAAGGGGATGGGCGATGGTGGCGGGAAGGATGGTGGCGGAAGAGTGATGGCGGGAAGGGTGATGGCGGGAAGGATGGTGGCGGGAAGGATGGTGGCGGGAAGATGGCGGGAAGGATGGTGGCGGGAAGGATGGTGGCGGGAAGGATGGTGGGGGAAGAGTGATGGCGGGAAGGGTGATGGCGGGAAGTGGTGATGGCGGAAGGATGGTGGCGGGAAGGATGGTGGCGGGAAGGGTGATGGCGGGAAGGATGGTGGCGGGAAGGGTGATGGCGGGAAGGATAGTGGCGGGAAGGATGGTGGCGAGAAGGGTGATGGCGGGAAAGATGATGGCGGGAAGGATGGTGGCGGGAAGGGTGGTGGTGGGAAGGATGGTGGCGGAAGGATGATGGCGGGAAGGATGGTGGTGGGAAGGGTGGTGGTGGGAGGTGATGGCGGGAAGGATGATGGCGGGAAGGATGGTGGCGGGAAAGATGGTAGCGGGAAGGGTGATGGCGGAAGGATGATGGCGGGAAGGATGGTGGCGGGAAGGGCGATGGCGGAAGGGCGATGGCGGGAAGGATGGTGGCGGGAAGGATGGTGGCGGGAAGGGTGATGGCGGGAAGGGTGGTGGCGGGAAGGATGGTGGCGGGAAGGGGATGGCGGGAAGGGTGATGGCGGGAAGGATGGTGGCGGGAAGGGTGATGGCGGAAGGGTGGTGGCGGGAAGGATGGTGGCGGGAAGGATGGTGGCGGGAAGGGTGAAGGGAAGGATGGTGGCGGAAGGTGATGGCGGGAAGGATGGTGGGGGAAGGATGGTGGCGGGAAGGATGGTGGCGGGAAGGATGGTGGCGGGGGGTGATGGCGGAAGGATGATGGCGGGAAAGGTGGTGGCGGGAAGGGTGATGGCGGGAAGGGTGATGGCGGAAGGGTGATGGCGGGAAGGATGGTGGCGGGAAGGATGGCGGAAGGGTGATGGCGGGTAGGGTGGTGACGGGCAGGGTGGTGGCGGGTAGGGTGGTGACGGGAAGGATGGTGGCGGGAAGGATGGTGGCGGAAGGGTGATGGCGGGAAGGATGGTGGCGGAAGGATGGTGGCGGGAGATGGTGGCGGAAGGGTGATGGCGGGAAGGGTGATGGCGGGAAGGATGATGGCGGGAGGATGGTGGCAGAAGGGTGGTGGTGGGAAGGATGATGGCGGGAAGGATGGTGGTGGGAAGGTGGTGGTGGGAAGGGTGATGGGGGGAAGGATGATGCGAGGAAGGATGGTGGCAGGAAAGGATGGTGGCGGGAAGGGTGATGGCGGGAAGGGTGATGGCGGGAAGGATGGTGGCGGGAAGGGCGATGGCGGGAAGAGGCGATGGCGGGAAGGATGGTGGCAGGATGGTGGCGGGAAGGGTGATGGCGGGAAGGGTGATGGCGGGAAGGGTGGTGGCGGGAAGGATGGTGGCGGGAAGGATGGTGGCGGAAGGGTGATGGCGGGAAGGATGGTGGCGGGAAGGGTGATGGCGGGAAGGGTGGTGGGAAGGATGGTGGCGGGGAAGGGTGAAGGCGGGAAGGGTGATGGCGGGAAGGATGGTGGCGGAAGGATGGTGGCGGGAAGGATGGTGGCGGGAAGGGTGATGGCGGGAAGGGTGATGGCGGGAAGGATGGTGGCGGGAATGATGGTGGCGGGAAGGGCGATGGCGGGAAGGGTGATGGCGGGTAGGGTGGTGACGGGCAGGGTGGTGGTGGAGTAGGGTGGTGACAGGAAGGATGGTGGCAGGAAGGGTGATGGCGGGAAAGGGTGGTGGCGGGCAGGGGTGGTGACGGGCAGTGTTATGGGCAGGGTGGTGGCGGGTAGGGTGGTGACGGGTAGAGTGGTGGCTGAGCTGTTGTGTGTGAAGTGTTATCTCAGATGGTGCCGGGAGTATTCAAGGTATCTTAAGTATTATGTCTATAACGCTCAACAGAATATGAACCACCAAGTTAGTGTATGTGTAACGGCATAAAAATTTGTGTACTCTATTGTAATGTCACCTTTTGTTACTGTTTCCTCCATCTTTCCTCTTGCTCCATCTTACCGTGTTCCTCTACTCTCTTTCCCTTCTTTTCTAAGTTTCTTTCATCTCCTCCTTTCCGCCTTCCTTACAAATCAGAGTAATACGTCAGTAGATTTCAGATTGCCCTCGAGCTAGTTTTTGGGCACCCCTTACATCCTGTGCAAGGTGAAGCGCAGAAGCGTTTACAGCGCCCATCTTGGAGGTATGCAAAGTTCATACTTGCCTTTATGACTCGTACATTAAGGGCGTAAAAGCCTGAAGGGTCATAGGTTTTCAAGAGTTACATAAAGTGAGAGAATGAGGAGTGTGTGGGGGTAAAGTTCCCGGTACATTTCATCTGTTTATAGCAAAGTGTGGCAGGTCCCTAATAATGTCAAGTGCCAGGCCTGTGACTAGGAGGAGGGATATCTGGTCAGGGAGGAAGAGGTGTTGGTAACAGCTGGGGACCTGTAAGGGAGGTCATAGGGCAAGTGAGGATGTAGTGAGAGAGGTGTGAGAGTCAGAATACGTCAGTAATTTCCAGACATTGCAGATGGTGTTGACTCTCGTCATTTTATACCTGATTCTTTTCTATCGATAAAAGGAACGTCCTTTACCTTTCTCAATCACCATGGATTCAACTGATCACGATGACTGATTTCACTTGAGATTCAATGAATAATTTTCCGACTAGAATTGTTTATGTACCCTCCCAGACAGCGTTTTTTAACTAAACTTCTTTGTTTTACACAAAGGAAGTATACTTTCAACTATTCCGTAGTCCAACTAAATATCTTTTCCCTTTTTTTCACGGTTCTGCAGAGATAAATCTGATTGATTATAACCAATGTCAAGTACTTTTTTTCGACAGACGCCACAAGCACTATGTTGTGACCTCTTGAGAGTAAACACCGATAAATGTCCTCATGTATAATCCAAGTTACGGTGAGGTACCTCGTCGGATGTCTAAACGACCCAGAAAGATAAAATAATTGCCAATATTAATATTACTCCTAATTGTTGGAGTAGCAGTTGAAGGCCACATATGCTAGGCCTCTTTGATTTTGTCGTGGTATTTGACAGTGGGATTGAGTTACACACACTACCCATACACTTTGTATTCGGAGCACTGGACTCAGTCCTGCGAAAGATCTTTACTTCCATCGTCAGATTGTACGTTCAATCAACTCTGGTTTATTTACACATCGGCTTTCACAGTTCCAGTGATGAACGTGACAGAGCAAAAACTGAGTTTAGTTAAGTTTCGTTTGTGTGGCTTAAAAATGGACCTGAAAATGAAGCGACTGAAGCTCCTGTTCCACAAAAAAGTTTTAACGCGAGTAGTTGTCTGCGTCCAAATATCAGCCAATACTTGATATCACTTGTACTGTACTAAGTGAATTACCTCACCCTGTAGTATAGCCTTTTCACAACAACATTTTTATATAATTTTGAAACTGCTGCAGTGTAGAATAAATTAAATGTTCTCTTTATCTCTTTAACATTAGAGATCTTGTATCACGGTGGGTGGCGTTGTGATTCATTACTTCTGCCTTATTTTTCCTGAAGAATGAATTCATCTTCAATAATTTAACTAAATAATAATGAACTATGAATGACCCGTGCTACTGATATGCATATGGACAATGGTCTGTGGGACTGATCAGCTTCCAGCAGAATTTATAAAATAACTGAGCAAGAATGGGATGAAATGTTTGACTAAAATATATAATTCTACATACTTCAAAGAAAACCTTCCAAGCGGTTAAAAAAAATAAAAATATTTGTATTATTACTTAAAAAGCCAGGAACCTTAGAGTGCACCCAGTTTAGAAGAACAAGCTTAATTTGAAGTAGAATAAAATTTAGAATAAAAAGTAAGTTATCTGAAAAGCAAAATGGATTTAGAAGAGGAAAGGGAACTAGAGAAGCTACATTTGGTTTGAGAATTTGAGTGAAAAGACTTTAGACATTCAAATAAATTTTTATATCTGCTTTGTAGATTTGGAAAAAGCTTTTGATAAGGTAAATCACAATAAACATACGCATTAATGAAGGAGATATCAGAATTTTAAAGATTCTTTACTAGTACCAGGAGGCTGCAGTGTTAGTAAATAATAAACTTACTAATTGGTTCACAGTTAGACAGAGAGTAAAGCAAAGCTGTGTTCTATCTCCAACATTGTATAATATACATGCAGAATTGTTAATGAGAGAAGTTACACGTGATAATGAAAAACAAAAAGTGAAGAGGCATTGTAAAAACTAGTTAATAAATTAGTGGAACAAGGTGGAAAATATGGTTTAAGAGTTAAAGCTTTAATGACTAAAATAATGGTTGTTTCCAAATTAGAAATAAATCCTAAAATAAAATTATGATGGTAGAAATCAAAACAAGAATTGGGCAAGCAAAAACTGCATTAATAGTCTAAAAGACCTAATAAAAAGGGACATTAACTTCAATTTGAGAAAAGGACTGATGGAAGGCTTTATCTGGGAAGGACTGTTGTATGGGTACAGTAGCATGGACACTTTCGGCAGATACCAGAAAGAGGTTGAAGACATTTGAAATGTAGCGTTATAGGCAAATGCTAAGATTAAACTACACTGACAGGAAAATAAATAAAGACGTAATGAGATTGACAAAACTTCAAGAAAAATACTTGTAATGTACAGAAAAAAATACTTTGGTCATATACAGTACAGTAATTAGGGATGGAGGAATAAATAATTAGAACAATATTTACGGGCAAAGTCGAGGGTAGGAGGGCCAGGGGAAGGAAGAGACTGGGATGGATTAATGAAATTAAAAACTGGGTCCCCAGAGAGATAGAAAACATTAGAGGATTGATAAAAACAGCCCAAGAGCGCTTAGAGTGGATGACTGTGGTCGACAACCCTCAGATATGAAGACGGTAATCTGATTGATTAAATGGTTTGATTATAATAATTATGATATCACATGTTGAAATCCCCATAAAATCCAAGTTACGACAATTAGGTGAATAATATTTAAGCTTACTTATTTCATTTTCCGACCAAGGATTTTATTTAAATGCTTTCTTATACAAGATTCAGCCAGGACCTGTTCACTTGTCCACTGGCTTGTGTAAGTATAGTAACTGTCTTTTTCTTCCTCTCAAACTTTGTCTTATCCAACACTGCCAAGGAAGTGTTTCTGTGGTGTCCTTCACTAGATTCATGAGAATAAAAATCACTAGTTAGAGATCTTGACATCAATTAATTATCACTCAAGTTCTTCCCATTATCAATAATTTTAACAAGTCACTGCAGATTTTTTTTGAGGGGGTGGGGGGTATTCTCCGGCAGCAACAAACTTGTAGCACATCCTGTGAGCTGTCTTCTTAAAAAAATGCTGATATCTAGTTGGCCGAGAACAAGTACTCAAAATATGTTGTTACGTATTGTTATAATATAATTAGTTTTTCAAGTGATGATTTCTTAATTAATATACAGCTAAAAATGTAGAAACACTGATGATTTGTGAAGTTCATGATATTCAGTAACTTCTGTAACTAAAGTGGGTTGCCCTGACACACATACCAAGAAATGTCAGGAATTGTGTACATTTAAAGTGGAAGGAATGTTTGGTGTCTGCACTGCGTCATAGTGAAGACTCGTGTCTGGGATTTGTGCATAACTTGAGGTATACAGCCAGTGAAGAGTAATGACCTGGCACCTGCCATCGACGACCTGCCACTTCTTCCATCTTCTCCTTTGTCTTGCCAACAATTCATCACATGCTGCCAGGCGTGCCGGGGCTCCACTGGTGCTGGGTGCCGCTATGTCGTCCCCAGTGCCCCTTACCTAGTTCCAGTGCTGGCTGCTACTTGAGGCGACAGTCATTTACGAATCGTTGGAAGCGTCAGCGAGTGAGTTAGACTTACATAAGGAGTCTGCAATAGGCCGGTTGGCCTGTGCATGGCAGCTCCTGTCGAGAGTTACAACCACTCTCTATCATCCATGAATCTATCTAGCCTCCTTTTGAAACTTTCCAGAGTTCCAGCACTTACTATAAAGTTGGTAAGCTTGTTCCACTCATCCACCACCCAATTTGTGAACCAGTTTCTTCCTATCTCCCTCCTAAACCTAAACTTATCCAACTTAAATCCGTTGCTCCGAGTCCTATCCTGCTCGGATATTATAAGAACTTTATCTATATCCCCTTTATTGATTCCTTTCACCCACTTAAATACTTCTATCATATCTCCCCGCACTCTTCGTCTTTCTAGGGAATGCAAGTTAAGTTTCTTAACCTATCCTGATATGGAAGCTTTCTAAGTCCCGGAATCATTTTTGTCATTCTTCGCTGCACCGACTCTAGTGAATTGATATCCATTCTATAATAAGGGCACCAGAACTGAACCGCATAATCGAGGTGCGGCCTGACTAGTGCAAGATATAGTTGCAATAAGACCTCTGCACTCTTATTACTTACACTTCTAGATATAAAACCCAATACTCTGTTTGCCTTATTTCGAACATTAACGCACTGTTTTCTAGGCCGTAGGTCCGGGCTTACAAGTACCCCTAGGTCTCTTTCACAAGTCGACTTCTCTAGGTTGATGTTGTTAAGGCTGTATACATTGTCAGTATTTGTTCTTCCAATATTAAGTACGCTGCACTTGCTGGTGTTGAATTTCATTTGCCATTTTTCAGACCACCCCTGCAGTTTATTTAGGTCCTCCTGTAATGCATTTGCATCCTGCCCTGAATTAATCTGCCGCCCTATTTTGGTGTCATCCGCAAACTTGCTTATGTCACTGCTGATCCCAGTATCTAGATCGTTTATGTAGATTATGAACAAGAGTGGGCCTAGTACTGACCCCAGGGGAACCCCACTGGTTACACGCCCCCACTCAGATTTAACACCCTCTGCGCTGACCCTCTACGTTCTATCGGTGAGCCATGATTTTATCCAATTTAAAACTTTCCCCTCGATACCATGATATCTCACTCTGCTGTACATATCACTGATAACGTCAAGGTTGAGATGACACAATACATATCCAATTATACATTCCAAAAATGTCTCAAGTCTTAAAATCGTTCAATCGTTCCAGTGTTATTGTTGTGAATTACTGTATAAGAAAAAAAGGGCCCATCGACTACACAAATCCTATCCATCTGCACAAACATTCAGTAAGTACAAATGTGTACATGATCGCACTAAATAAATTATTAACTTATTCAAATCAACTGTATGCTTACACGATCAACCAGATTCCTGAACAACTCAAACAAACGGAGACAATATTCGGATCAGTCTTTGATGCCAGCAGTTCTAACTTCAGCAGTCATTCATTCAATCCTCCCTTTAATTTACACGATGGTTCCGTGTCCTCATATCCCAGGAACGCCAATCTATTTTTTTCAAACTTTTGCCTCAAACTCAACCCATCAGGAGGAGGATCTGGAGGTACCTGAAACTTCGGTCCTCAAACTTAAAACAAAGTATGTGGAAGTCTGAAAAACTGACAAGGTTTCAGGACCTCATGAGATTTCCTCACTTGTTCACAAAAAATGCTCTCTCTGAGATTTTCTCTGTTCTGCCCAAACATTTCAGATAATCTCTAAGCACGTAACTTCCTCCTCTTCGTGGAAAGATGCTCACATGCATTCCCCCAAGACTGACAAATCCAACTCCTCAAATTGTCGCTTAATATTTCTTACGTCATTAATAACAATTTACTCAGTGGTCAGCAGTATTGAAAATACTGCTTTTAAGCTGTTCTTGATCCAACAAATAGTGAAACCAATGTTGTAGTCCTTCACATCTCCATAGCAGTTAACAGAGTCTGGCATTGGTATTTTCATGCAAATTTACCATTTTTCGCCTTTACTCCTTAGTCCCTTTAAGATCTGTTCTATCTGGTAGCAAATTGAGCGTATTTCTAAAGTTATTTCTCTTAAACTAACACTATCAATTTCGAAGATCCCCAGTGTTTCGAATCTGCACCAACTCTTAGTCCAGAATAATGATCATCTTTCAGTGATAAACAACTCGATTAACTCCAATGCAGATGACTCAACCTGACATAAAGTTCTTCAATCTGACTGCCAGTCACTCGAAAATCTCACATGCATAGCTGAGTGGGGTATTACAGATCAAAGTCAGACTGGGAGAATACGGATCTGTAATAAAATTACGTTAATGCACTTATTATTAAAAGTGCTCTAGACAGACTTCAATCGGTCATTTGTTGTTTAATTGTGAAGGAGAAAACCTAGAGTGAAAAATACACTTAAAACAATCAATATATTTACAAGGAAACTCACACACGAATATTACAAGGCAAAAGAAAATTGTAACTAAATATAAATTCCTATTAAACATCCTAAATATTATACCTACAATCAAAACAAGAATAACTTATCTATTGGGTTGCATACAGGTCAGCAACACAAGTAAAGAAAATAAATACCCAGACAACACCAAGAGAATTGGAGAAGCAGCTCCGACACACAGCGTTCGGTGTCAAGGGTAAAACTGACTCCCATCCAACTTTTCCCAACCCGACGGGTGGATGGCTGGAATTTAAGGTCCTCTGGTGTTCATCACAGGAACTACAGTAACTAGTCTAATGGTTGTTAAGCAGAAACTAGCTAATTAGAATAAATCAACTAAATAAATGTATTTTACATGTCATATTACTACAAAAAAGAACAAATAATTCACTTAGAATATAATATAATTATACAATACACCTGGATTTATATGAGCTCCAATGACATCACCAATACCCGATTTAATGGAACTCGACGTTATCCCGAGTCATCTCGACTAAGTATTCATGACAGGGGAGCATTCAACCTCGATTATTTTACTGTTACTAAAACAAAATATATTATGTATAGTAGCAAGTGTGATGCTGAACAATTTAACATAAATTTTGAAAATACCGTTATCCAATTTTGAGAATTTAGGCATCAAAGTTACTTTAAGTCTTACCATGACAAACTTCGGCAGAAATATATGAATCGTAGTGACAACTTGCTTGGTCTGCGCTCTCTTAAGTGCAACCTTAATGTCACATCTAGCAAGTCAGTTGCCATGGGACCAGGACGTACATCATGATACATGGAAAAAAGTTTTCATTAGATCTTTATTCACGGTGCGAACATTTTTATTATAAATATTTAAATTTTAGAAGTAGTTTTACAAGAAATCACTTTAATATCGCCAGAAAAAATCTACCCTTTAACGTTGTGCTGACAAGTTTACTTAATTATTACGTGTCTTAACATTTGGGTATAAACCGCAAGAAGTAAAGAGACCTCACTTTTTTATTTTATTTTTTTTTTATTTATTTTTTTTTTTTACGGGTATTAGCCCACCCGGGCACAGGTCACTGACCCACATCGGAGCCCGGGGGCGAAAATGTAATAATAATAATAATAATTCACACAAAATAGAATTCATAATAAAAAGTAAAATAAAATATTAATGGTAATAATAATAATAACACTGTGATAATAATAATAATAATAAATACAAAGAAATACAAGAATGAAAAAAAAATCAATGGTGAGAAACGCTATATGTACGAGTATGTTGTGTTGTCATGTAAGAGAAACAATTGAGACCCTACAATTGTGTGTAAATGAGGCAGAAAGATAGATCAGCAACCTGGGACTTGGTCACAATTTTCGTGATGCCAATACCTTCCCAAGCGGTAGTACCTCCCTGTTTGGTAGCTGCCTACTACCTAGAAACGGTACCTCAACAATTTTCATACCTCCACATGGAGCTGGAGGAAACGAGAGGGTTTTCTTCGGCTGTAAAACGTCTTTGTTTATGCGGTAACTCAACCAAATGTGCATCAGATCTTATATTCTCTTACAAGACAGATTATCCTTAAGAACGAGAGTATTTATTATGATGCGAAGGTCGTAATGAGTTGCCCCTATTTTTTTTTATTTTGTCTTGTTTTGTGTTGTTTTTCTTAAATTTCTTTATCTTACTCATACATGGTGTCATCAATCTGTCTCGAGGCGAACAGCCATAATCCTTTAAATGTTTCATGATATTCTTATACTAACACCCGCTTATCCGTCAATGGACAAGGTGGAGGTACCATTTTGGAAATACTGTATAACTTCATATTGTACAGTCGCCTGCACTTATACCTGGCAAATGTCTGAGACATTTTGAGATGCGGCAACTCTGTGTTTGTTTGCAATTTACAATTTTTCCCGCAAGGGAAAGGGAGCTAGTTTATTGGGCATCCCCTTGCATCCTCTGCAAGGCGAAGTGCAGAAGCGTTTACAGCGCCCAACAGGGAAGCCTGCGGAGTTCATGCTTGCTTACTGTGTTTGTTTACATAGTATTAAAACTCCCGAAATAACCCTAAGGAGCTTCGCAATAGTAGCCAGACTAAGGTTGCTAGATAAACATTCCACAGAGGTGCCACATCTCACAAAATGCACCAGCCACTGTACCAGGTATAAGTGCAGGGGACTGTACGTATAGTTGTGGCAGTAAGTGTGTGCGTATTAATACATTTATTATGTAGTCGCAAAAGTATTTCACAGACTCCAGCTTGAAAGCCGTGGTAGCGATCCCTGTTCACACGCAGAGGTCCCGGGCTCGATTCCTGACTAGAGAGGTCTTGTTTTGATAGTTTTGGTAGGGAGGCGCTGGTGGACTAGAGGGTGGTCGTATATTATCTCCTGTCCCTCAACCTGGGTGAAATCGGGTAGCTCACCTTGCATTATATAACACCAATAACACCAACGTTAAACTTTATAGTGAGCTCAAAGGAAATCTCAACATTACCGACCAGTAAGTGGATTAAGTTATAAAGTTTAGGATGTATGACAAAGAAATATCTAAAGAAGAAGTGACTTTCATTGTAGCGTATTTGTCAATATCTTACACACAGTACATTGGTTCCCAACTTTTTAAGATGACGCCCCTTTTGCTTTTTGCGAAGTCCTCACGCTCCTCCCCCTTATATTTTTGTATATAAAATCTACATATATTTTATTTTTTATGATAATTATATTTTAGTACTAGCGGAATCGCCTCCGGTTTGGCTCTTTCGCTAGGCCACGGTAGGACGCCACCCTCTGGGAGGCTCCACTTTGTCTCACTGTAGTGCATTAAGGTAGACCACATTTTTGTTTTTGCCATTAACAGCAAGTATGTACAGATTTTTCCCAGTTCCCACTCTGGAGCATCCAACATAGAACTGTCCATGAAACACCAGGTTTAGGCCAACCATCTTTAGGGACTGTCCCTGGCTTTTGTAGATGGTCATGGCAAAACTCACTTTAACCGGGAACTGAAGTCGCTTGAACTCAAATGACAGGTCAGTGGTGATGAGTCCTCTCCTTTAGCTTTTCCTGTCAGTATTGTAGCTTCCAGTACATGTGGCATCACGTTCTTCACCACCAGTCTTGTGCCATTGCAGAGGATTGGTGGTTCAAGATTTCTTAAGAGCATTATAGGAGTTCCAATCTTGAGAGTGAGGTGGTGAGGAGGCATTCCAGCGAGCTCCAAAGAATTAAGGAATCCTGCAGGGTACTGGACTGCTCGGTCCTGGTCGATTACTGTATCAACAGATTTGAATAAGGTCTCACTGCCTGGAAGCTGTCTGAGTAGAATCATGTTGATTTCAGCCACTGTTTCATTCTTTGGTGCCAGAATTGCGCGTTCACGCAGCCACTTGTGATCCTTGTAGTGGTGGATAATATTTGGGTAGACCATGTTAGTGAGCTCAGTTGAGGACTTTACAACATTTCCACATCCTTGAGGAATGATTATTTGTCTTTCTGAATCAACAGGGAAAGTTCCATTCCCAATCTGTAGTAGAAGGTTTGCAAACCTTCCAGCATCCTGATCTCCTTGTAGATGTACTCTCATGTTTGTGGATAGAGTGAGTGTCTGAACACTTCTCCAAAGGTATGATACCTTGAGGTATTCATCCCAGACTATGAGACTGCATTTTTCTAAGATCCTTTTTTGATGTTGCACACTGGGGTCCAATGGTGTTGTAGTGAACGTGTAGTATGGGTGTTGTAGTGACCGTGTAGTAGTATATATAAGGATAAAATTACCTATAATACTTGAGATGTGATACGATTTTTCAACCTATGTGTGGTTTAACGAGTCGGGTCGGGTTGGGTGTGACGGATCGGGTCAGTTGGAGTTTTTTTGAGATCCCCACATGACACTTGCTATCCATGTCAAGTTTGGTCCAGGAGCTCATTCGCAAGGCCACGGTAGGACGCCACCCTCCGGGAGGCTCCACATTGTCTCACTGTTTAGTCCCCAAAACTTCTTCTTCCATCAATAGTTCATTAACGGTGTATGTAAGTTCCACTACAACGGAACAGCAAAGTGTATTGTTTTAGCATTAAACTTATTATTTTATTGTCTAATCATCACTACATATAACACCACCCATATATATATATATAACATCATCCATTATCACTACATATAACACCATCCATCATCACTACATATAACACCATCCATCATCACTACATATAACACCATCCATCATCACTACATATATCATCATCCATCATCACTACGTATAACACCATCCACCATCACTACATATAACACCATCCACCATCACTACATATAACATCATCCATCATCACTACATATAACACCATCCACCATCACTACATATAACATCATCCATCATCACTACATATAACACCATCCATCATCACTACAGATCGGTAAACTAGTTTCCGAGATTCTCGTGCGGACACACACACAAGCAAACAAACACACAGACATATTTCTTTGTTTTATATATATATAAAGATAGATTGTTGAGGATCAAATAACTCCTTGCATAGTGAACATGGATGAAAACAAATAAAACACACCAACAATCATACAGCCTCATACACCATACCACACAGTCATACACCATACCACACAGTCATACACCACACCGCACAGTCATACACCACACTGTACAGTCACACACCTAACTAAAAGGGTGCTTAAATAAGAAACCATAACCAACTTCCTCGTGGAGTAGGTATTACACATGACACCATAGTTATAAGCAAAATTTATTGAAAAAATATAAAAAGAGAAGAAATCCACACAGTTTGAGAAAAATCTTAGCATACTGTAACTGATGATGAGGGAGGATCGGTGGCTGGTAGTGTTGTGGAAGATACGAGTAGTGTGACCATGACATGTACAAGACGAGTAAGGAGAGAGATAGAGAGATGAAATGATAGAAAGCAGATAGGGTAACTGTTATACTTTGGTTTTGCACGGATGTGTGGAAGATTCAAACTGAGAGAGAGTTCCTCCTGAAAGAG
The DNA here is from genome assembly GCF_018991925.1 of Homarus americanus. NCBI lineage: Eukaryota > Metazoa > Arthropoda > Malacostraca > Decapoda > Nephropidae > Homarus > Homarus americanus. Next base: position 240,771 of record NW_024732450.1, on the reverse strand, counting down.
TTTCTTCATTATATTCTTTTTGAGCAAAAATAGCAAATTTTGGCAGAAGGCATCACGCCCCCCAGTTTGAGAACCACTGTCTTACAACAATTATCATCGGTTATAGACGTAACGATCTCTACTAGAGTGAACGCTTACAGTTAAAGACAATAATTATAACCTTAACTTTCGTGTATCTTTTAAAAGTTGACTCACTTTGACAAGTTTTATTAAACGTGATAAACTAGGTGGCCACGAGTCACTATACAGCAACACCATAATATACTCGACACACTGCCTTCGGTTCTAGGGCATTTCGTCACAGGATAATTTGTCTCAGGTTCAGTGTAAACCTAACCTAAACAAACCTGACCATGGCTTCATTCATCGCCGTGAAAATGAAGACAAAATCATCTAAATTTTATAAATATAACACGGTATTCAGTAAACCGGTGACAAATTGTCCAGTGACGACATGTCTGCACACCACTGTTACTGCTTTCTGTTTCTCAAAATTATATCACCTTGACCCTCGGATTTATCTATCAACCGCGGCAAGATTTCCTGGTGTACTCACCAGGAATACAACATTACAAGAATTCCCAAAATGTGAGAGCAATGGGTCTGTTGTGGCTTTTACGTCACCCTGTAGAGCATAAACTTTAGCTGGTTGTACTCCATTTTGCAGGGGTGCGGCGGCTCAGTAGATACTGCACTTGTTTTCCGTCCTAATGGCTGGTGGCTCAAGCCCAAAGCACCCATCAGGTCACCCAGCTGTAAATGGGTACCTAACTTTACAGTTAGGAAAATAAAGGCTTTATAGTTCATTATTAACTACAGTATGCTGCCTCCTTGTGTACCGAAGGCTTAGTACAGTATACTTTACAGCAGGGGTTCTCAACCAGGGGGGAATTTCCCCCCTCAGGTTTTCAGGGGGGGGAACTGATACTAATATGAAAAAAAATAAAGGATTTTCAGTATTATATGCATATTATTTGGAATGCACTTTTTGAAGCAGACAATCTTGGAAAGGAGGGGGAATGACATTCTGACTATGGTGAAAGGGGTGCATGGGGGCAAACAAGGTTGAGAACCACTGATTTACAGTAAGCGGTAACTAAAATCTCCCTGATGGACCACCAAACACATGAAAAACGGATGGGTAAGTGAAAACTGTTTCGGGCTGATTGTTACACTGTCTCCAAATGTAGGCTTAACTTATAGTATGCTGTATTCACACTACCTAATTTTATGTTCAAACCTAGTCTCTCTCTTTCTCTCTCTCTCTCTCTTTCTCTCTCTCTCTCTCTCTCTCACCTACTCCGTTAAGCGCCTTTTGGTCTCATTTATCTCCATCCTTCTAATTCTTCTTCCTTATTGTCTTGTTCTTAGTCTTCATATTTTACATTAAGATTTACAGTAAGCTTTTATATGAAGGCCCGGAAAAGTGACTTAGTTATCAGTGAATACTATTAACTGAAGCCAATTACCTCTAAGACGAATAACGATAAGGAGATTAGTGGAAAGCAATTATCTTCGTCTTCGTGAATTACTTCCCAAGCAAGAGGCGTTGGCAGGGACGGATGGATACCTGTCTAGCCTCTAACTATTTCCGGCTTATTTTACAGTTTATCCTCTTACTTATTCCAGCTTATTTTAGTCTAACCTCTAACTTATTCCAGCTTACTTTACAGTCTAACCTCAAATTTATTCCAACTTATTTAACAGTCTAATCTCCGACTTATTCCAGCTTACTTTACAGTCTAACCTCTTAACTTATTCCAGCTTATTTTAAAGTCTAACCTCAACTTATTCCAGCTTATTTTAAAGCCTAACCTCCAACTTATTCCAGCTTATTTTAAAGCCTAACCTCCAACTTATTCCAGCTTATTTTAAAGCCTAACCTCCAACTTATTCCAGCTTATTTTAAAGCCTAACCTCCAACATATTCCAGCTTATTTTACAGTGTAACCTCTAATTTATTCCAGCTTATTTAAAAGTCTAATCTCCAACTTATTCCAGCTTATTTTAGTCTAACCTCCAACTTATTCCAGCTTATTTAACAGTCTAACCTCCAACTTATTCCAACTCATTTTACAGTATAACCTCCAACTTATTCCAGCTTATCTTATTGTCTAAAACCTCTAATTTATTTTAACTTAACTTTCCAGCAGATAACCAAGTCCACCTTAATTTGATAACAGTTAACTTTCACCAGCTTAAATTACTGCATTCGCCATCAGATCAGCGCCAGGACAGTTCTTGCTTATCCTAATTCATTATCAGATTATTGGGTTAGCAGGCGTGTGAAAGGTGCGAAAGAGGCAAGAAATGAGAGAGGAGCAGTAGTTGCGACAGAAAAGGCAGGGGGTGCGAAAGGGGCTGGAGGTGCGAGAGGAGCAAAAGGTGCGAGAGTGGCAAGGGGGTGCCAACGGGGGAATGAGGTACGAGAGGAACAGGGGGTGAGAGAGGAACAGGGGGTGCGAGAGGATGAGGAGGTGCGAGAGGAGCAAGGAGGCAGAGAAACAATAGGTGCAAGACAAGGGATGCAAAAAAGGCAGGAGGTGTGAGGGAGGGGAAAATGGTGAGAGGGGATAGAGGTTGGAGAAGGGCATAGGGAAGCGAAAGAGGCAGGAGGTGCAGAGAGGGACAGGGAGGCAAAAGAGGCAAAAAGAGCAGGGGGTGCGAATGCGCAAGATGTGCAAGAGGAGCAGCAGGTGTGAGGTGCAGAAAAGGGGGGACAGGGAGGTGGGGAGGGGTGGAGGTGGAGGGTGGGGAGGTGGGGAGAGGGGTAGGAGGTGGGGGAGGGGTGGGGGAGGGGAGAGGGGGGAGGGGGGGAGAGGGGGAGAGGGGGGAGGGGGGGGGGGGAGGTGGGAGGAGGGGAGGTGGGAGAGGGGTAGCAGGTGGGGAGAGGGACATGAGGTGGGAGAGGGGCAGGAGGTGGGAGAGGGGCAGGAGGTGGGGAGAGGCAATAGGGTGTGAGAGGGGTGGGGAGGAGGTGGGAGAGGGGCAGGAGGTGGGAGAGGGGTAGGCAGGTGGGAGAGGGACAGGAGGTGGGAGAGGGGTAGGAGGTGGGAGAATGGTAGGAGGTGGGAGAGGGGCAGGAGGGGAGAGGGGCAGGAGGTGGGAGAGGGGCAGGAGGGGGAGAGAGGGGAGGGGGAGAGGGGTGGAGGGGAGGGGTGGGGAGAGGGGTAGCAGGTGGGGAGAGGGGTAGCAGGGTAGGGGGAGAGGGGCAGGAGGTGGGAGAGGGGGGAGGTGGGAGAGGGGCAGGAGGTGGGAGGGTAGGAGGTAGGAGAGGGAGGGAGAGGGGTAGCAGGTGGGAGAGGGGTAGGATGTGGGAGAGGGACAGGAGGTAGGGAGAGGGGCAGGAGGGGGAGAGGTGGGCAGGAGGTGGGAGAGGGGTGGGCAGGAGGGGAGAGGGGTAGGGGAGAGGGACAGAATGGGAGAGGGGCAGGAGGTGGGAGAGCGGCAGGAGGTGGGAGAGGCACGAGGTGAGGAGAGGGGTAGGTGGGGGAGAGGCAGGAGGTGGGAGAGGGGTGGCAGGAGGAGGGGAGAAGAGTAAGAGGTGGGAGAGGGGCAGGAGGGGGAGAGGGGCAGGAGGTGGGAGAGGGGCAGGAGGTGGGAGAGTGGCAGGAAGTGGGAGAGGTGTAGGAGGTGGGAGAGGCACGAGGTGTGAGAGGGGTAGGAGAAGGGAGAAAAGTAGGAGGTGGGAGAGGGGTAGGAGGTGGGAGAGGGACAGGTGGGAGTGGCAAGAGGTGCGAGAGGTTCATGAGGTGCGAAAGGGACAAGTGTATTAAAGGCAAAAGTGAGGGTCACCCCAGCTTATTTCACGTTGTTATTTAACATCCTAACACTACCTGGAGATATTAGGTTAGATTATTTTATGTTAAGTTATAGTGTGTTATATTATCATACACTAGGTTAGGTTAAGTTATATTAGGTTCTGTTAGGTTATGGTAAGTTAGGTTAGTGTGTTTAATCATCAGGAAAAATAAGCCGGGCTGACTAATTTTCAGGTGATTCCTATTTCCTCGCAAAGCTCGATTAATCCTCCTGTTTCTATACTGACAAGCTAATCACTGGAATATTGTAATTACTGTAAGACGTAACAGTTGAACAGAAACACACACTTGTTTTTTCTTAACACAGTCGTGTTGCCACAGGTAAATCTTTTGAATAAGGTATAAGTATCACATAACTATTTTGCACTTCAGCTTATTTCTCCTAATAATTAAACACCCTACCGTCAACCCAACATAACATAACATAACATAACATAACATAACCCCCGAGGTAGCGTCGGAAATTTTAATCATCAGGTGAAATTAGCTGCGGTGACTAATTTCTCAGGTGATCCAATTATCACAGGTATGAGTTCGTTCCTCATCAACACCGAAACTTATCTTTTATTAATTAAGCCTCCGCATTACTCTTTGGCTCTCCATAGATTACACCGGTCAACACAATTTTTCTGGCACAAGGTTTTTAAACGGATTTTAAGTAAATTTGGGGTGCAGAATCCAAATATGACTTTGGTTTTTGTCTATCACATCAGGTTTTTGAGATATACCATATTGCACTTTTGCTGGGAAACGTAAACTTTTGGATCAAAATTGACGGTTTAAACATGTATACATAAATTTTTTCAGCATTATAATTTGTATTTTTCTATAACCAAAAATTGTTAATATCAAATTGGAAAATTAATGCACATATAATATTTAAATGTAACTTTGAAGGGTGAAAAAAAACAATTAATGTACGGTAGAAATAATGCAAGTATTAAGATCAAGTTACAGTTACATAAACTTCCTCTTTTTGGCCGATCTCTTATGTACAGCTTCTGGAATGTCTCTCATCAAACTCCAGCAGTAGTCCGCCATCATGTTCGAGTCCCATCGACCTTGGTAACGTTCTTCTATTACTTTAATGTCTTGATGAAAGCGCTCCCCTTGCTCCTCGCTCACTTCTCCCAGATTTTCTGGAAACTCGTCCAAGTGACTGTGTAAGTAGTGAACCTTGATACTCATTCTGCATCCAAGTGCTTGTAAACTCAAGAGCAGCTCTTTCACAATTTCTTGATAGTTGTCCGCTTTCTTGTTCCCTAAGAAGTTCCGCACCACATTAGAGAAAGCATTCCAAGTTCTTGCCTGTGCCTCAGTCATTGTTGCAAGTCTGAGTTCTTCCCCACCCACTGGCACCAACTCTCTTTTCAATTTTCTTGGCTGCCTTCCTTGCTCGTGCAAGTGCCAATTTACCTGGCGGGAAGGACATCCAGTACCACATGAAAGGACTTTTCAACAGAAGACAACTCCAGGCTTGAACAAAGGTGTCAACAGTTTCCATTCCCGAACTTCAGTGTGCAGACGACCTCACCCTTGTCACTTACACTGAACGCCACCTAAAAGAGATCCTGAACACCTATGGAGATGCATATGCACATTTCGGCCTTCAGGTGAAATGTACGTAAGACTCAGATTCTCTTTCAGCTTGCCCTGGTTTAATCACACCTCCACCATCTATCCAGCTTAACGGTACTACCCTCTTCAATGTTACGCACTTTCAGTACCTCGGCTTCCATCTGTTCACCACCGTGGACATCGATGAAGAGATTCAACATCGGATCAGATGTGTATCTTAAGCCTTTGGCAGACTCCGTACCCGTGTCTTCAGCTGTAGGGGGCTGAAATTATCCACAAAGTTGCACGCATATCGAGCAGAGGTCCTTCCCACCCTGTTATATGGCAGCGAGACATTTCACTGGGAAGACTCGAGATCCAAAGCCGGTATTCTCACTGACACCAACTGTAGGAGCATCGAGGCTACCATTATCCAAGAACAACTACGTTGAATTGGCCATGCTACCCACATGGACGATAGTAGACGGCCAAATTAGCTACTTTACAGTTACCTAACGAATGGTAAACGTAACGCCGGCTGGCAACGGATAAAGTATAAGGATAGTCTTAAGACAAACCAGAAAAAGAGCCAAATCAACTCTCCACACGTGCCACATTTGCGGACGTCCCTGCCGATCCTGTACCGGCCTCGCAAGTCACCTCAGAGCTCGCAATCGAATGTGCTTAATTTCGACCACCATAACAGGTGAGTTTCACATGGCCTCATGACGTGTGTCAGTCTCCTGCCTGTTACTCTACAACATGCTGCTCTCCTGACACTGATGGATGCTGTTCTCTTGGTCTTGGAATGTGTGATAGATGCCATTTCTTCCGTTGTAACGGGTGACAGCTTTCTGGTAGGTAGTGTGGTAGAAGAATTCTGCATGCACGCACGCACTCATTAACTGGTAATCGCCTAACACTGTGTCTAATGTTGCCATCTGGTTACTTTTGACGTAGTCACTTTCCTGGAACTGTGAGAGACGTTGATATTTTTCCTCGTCGATGGTTGACTTGATTTTACAGTATACAGGTTGGCTTTCTACACCTTCGACGAGGATACCGCTCACTCTCCTACCATAGAGGCACTTTGTTAAGAAAATAGTGGCACTATCCTGACACTGTGATGTTGTTCATCAACTATAACGGATGTCATCGTTGTGTAGTTACGAGAGAGGAACAACACATCACATTATATATTCAGATAACTACTGTACATAATTATTTTTTATTATTTGCAGAAAGGTTTTAAGATTACTTAGGAATGAACGTCAAAGAAGAGGCGAAATAATTACTGTACTACTATATAAACGCGTTACTGATTTTGGAAATTTAACGACAATTAAAGCTCTACATCAGCTGAGGTACCTGGATTTATTCCAGGTACCTCAGCTGGTACCGTAAACAATGGATGAACATTGGTAGACAACTCTTGAGTGCATTGGTCCTATTAAGATGTAAACTTACGAAGATGTAGAGCTGGTAATATAGTCTATCGAGATGATGAGGCTCATGAAGGAATTACCATCTGCTGAATGACTATTACCAGTCAAAAGTCACGAGAGGGTTTACAATGTTCGGCGATCATCCATTTTCATAAAAAAAGAAACAACTGAGGCGATCAGCCTGGGAGGATAAAGAAGGCAGAAGCATGGAGTGACACCTAAAATTTAAAGTGGATCCCATAAGCATGAATGGGGCTGTGTGGATACAGCATACACTGTACTAAGCATTTGGTATGCAAGGAGGCAATGTGTCCGGCATTGCATTCTACCAGTTTCACTTTTCCGTTTTGTAAAGTTGGGTTCCTATGTACAGCTAGATAAGGACTGGGAGCGGCCCAGGTTCGAACCAGCAACTATTAGGACAGGGGGAGAGCGTTGTATCCATTCGGCTGCTGCACACCTACATTGCATTAAATGTTGACAAATGGATTTAATATGATTGGCCCGTGTGTGTCAGAGAGAGAGAGAGAGAGAGAGAGAGAGAGAGAGAGAGAGAGAGAGAGAGAGAGCAGTAATGCAGTATCTAAAATCAATGGGTGCAGCTGTGGTCTCCTTGAGTGAGTGTCTTCCAGTGCCTCGAGAAATCACTCCTCAGTTGCTGGAGATGAAACACCCGCGAGCACTATACATGCATTTTATTTTCCCTTTTCGACGAACAAACACAGCGAGACTTCAAAAAGAACTGTAAAATAACCAACCCACATTTACATCAGTTAACAACTTACAATAAAAAAAATGTACTGGCAAAACTTGAGAATGTGACAATGATATTCTTGTAAGCCAAGTGATGGCGATTGGTAAGATTATTTTATGGGAGGATCAAAGGCTAAAAACTGATTTATTTGAGAGTTTTTGTCCATTAATTTATCATAAGTCAAACATTTTACACTGATATAATTAGTTTTAGAGTTGGTGTTTTTTTTACCAAATTTATGCAACAAAGGTTACCCAAAATGTACATGATGAGGTTTCGGGTCCATTATTTCGTTGTACTCTACCCTACACTCTATGCACAGAACCTACACTAGTGAACTCTGGCAATGGTAACTTTTTTAACCGCATGTGACTTGTAAAGTAGTATTTTATTTATTTATTGATTTTCTTTTAATTTATTAAACTTCTAATTTGATTTGTATCATATCGTAATTTTAATTTAAGATTTTCTTCATTGCCAGAGGTCACCAGTTTAGGTTCCGGGAGGCTGTCGACAACTTTAGTCTTTGAGTGTACTTGGCCAAGTTACCCAAGGTCTGGCTCAAAAGCACATTAATTAACACAACCCACAAAGAGCTACAGTATATAGATCAATTTTGTTTTTTTGACAATTTCGCCTTGGGTAAAAATCACAAACTGTGTAAGGCAAGTGGATCCTTTTGTCTTATGACTTACACAGAATCAATTTTCGTGTTCTTAGGTAAAGTAAGCTGAGATGAAGGACTATGACCACTACATCTACTGTATTTATCATTAGCTTTAAAGCATCCTGAATCTAGCTTGACGTTTCTATGTCAGAGGGGTCGTTTAAGTTGGTGCCAGCAATGACAAATCTTAATGGTGGACACTTATCGCCTATATAAAGCTATTATGTCGACAGGTGATGGAGAGTGTCACTGACGACCAAGGCTATAATTTTGCTATCCTTTTCTCTTAAGGACACAAAAAGGTCCTCCGAAGGTAAACGTAACGTCCTATCAACGCAGGCCAATATCGTTTTTGACGAATCGCTAATACGGTGATCCTGAATTGGACCAACACCTAGAGTTTGATTATTAATTTATATCAGATTTTGAAGTTTTACGCCTGTGTAACTCCCTACTGAACCGAAATGAAAATATTGCTTTGTTCCTCCTCTTAACTTTTGAAAGAATAAATATTTCACGTTAATAATGTCAGTGGGGTGATGACTGATAGCAGTGGGCTGCAGCGTGTCATGGAGCTGTTACCTCACCTATGGGAACTACTTTTGATTTTTCTGGAAAGTGTCTATTTGCGACTATCGGCCATTTTTTTAAACATTTGGGTTACTTATTAGTATCCCGAAAGCGCCCTCTGAGCCGTAATCCATTTTTTTAAACCAAATTAGTCGGGTTACCATTTAGTAGTCCGACAATATTATTGGAAAGTTCGGGATAAGTCCATGGGTGAGGGTAGGCACCCGAAAGACTTATCCCGAATGTTCAGATTAGTTAAATAGGAATATAAAACGTCTCTGAAATACAATATATGTAAATTAAGATGAGATAATAAAGAACACAAATATTTAAATGTCCTAATAACCGGTTCCAATGGAAATGAATATATTTTTAAGAGACCGCCGTGTACCCCCGTGATGTTTTACCTTCAACTCTGAAGATTTTTCGTCTCCCCATCGCCCTTCTCCAATTTTATCAAGCATTCCATTCCTCCAATCATCGTCTTATATCTTCAAGTATGGTAAGTAACGCACTTTTCTTTGCGATAGATAAATGTAATGCCATTTCCAATGACGCCAATATATTATATAGGAAAGATATAAGATGAGCTAAATATACTTGGTAGGTTGCTGAGGTAATAGTTTACAAGTGTTATCTGTGACCCACGCTGATAATTCCCGTGGAAGAAATATCTCCTGCTATATTTCACTGTTTGGGTTGTTGTTGGTCCGGTTGTGTTTAGGTACTACCAATATTTGTAAGTTTAGATTAGGTTAAGTAAAATATTTCCTTTAGATGAAATATTCGAACTCAGGGTTAGAAAAAAGTACCAAAATTGATTAATGATGTTTTCAATAACTCAATTTTTTCGTGTCAGTCCTATCTTACGTCACCGGAACAACAATAAACAAAAGCTAAATATACTATGGACAAATTTCTTAAAGAAATTCTCTGTAATAGCTATGCAACAAGCTTGTAAACTATTATCAAAAGTAATTTATCATATATACTGTAATTACCGCAATAAATAGATTATAGATATTAGATTGTGTTTAATTTTTTTCAGGTTGGGATTCTAGCATTCTCATATGCAGAGCTAGCTGATGCTGTGAGGCTACCAAGGATTGTTATTAGAGACCACAAAATCTTTTTCTTATCTCTCTGAGGAGGAGTTCAAGACGTATAGGCTGTCCAAGGAATGAATCCATGAACTTCTTGAAGGAGTTGAGCCACATAGGTAAAGAGTTCAAGAAGGACGAGGCAAGAAATTCTGGTGTTACTTTAGTGTGCGGTCTACAAGATAATTGGGTTAAATTAGCTTAGGTTTGATTAGGTCACGTTAGGTTAGGTCAGGTTAGGTTAGGTAAAGTTCGGTTAGGTTATGTTAGGTTAGACTAAATATATCTTTGTAGACCGAAACTCTAAATCTTGAATTTTGGTCTTTGTTTACAAGTGTATTGGGTATTTATTCAATGTCATGCAGTGATGCACAAAATGGGGGGGGGGGACATCACCACTATCCAGTACTCAGCACCCATGAAAACCCCTAAACCCACCTCCCATGTACAATAATATCACCGGGCCATAATTACAGTGCAGAAATATCTTGATTACCCAGAATTCGTTAATACGGACTTAGAATTGAAATTGGCTCAGAGTTTTTCCGGGAAAATTTTCAACATTCCGGGACTGTGAACAAGTTTTTTAGGTTGAAAATGGGGTTTTTTATTTTTTTTTTAATTCCGAAAAATCTCTTAAGTTTGATTTCAGGCCTTGGAGCAAATTTGGAGGTTAAATATCCGGCACATTTCCTGGAATTTTTTTTATGAAAACTTCCTGAAACTCTCCAAGTTTTTCCTCGGGTCTTCGAGGATGAAAGAATGTTTAAACTCGGAAACTCTTACATGTAACCTGAAAAATTCTAGGGATGTGGGATTATTCATGGTTTGAGAGTCTTGTTATCTGGAAGTCTCTCATCCCAGGAAGAGCTCTGCACCAATTATTCCGGCTAACGGGGATATCACCGGTATGTGCACTTTATAGGGGGTGATTCTCTGAAGAACTTAAAAGGTAACACAGTTATCTATATCATCATAGGAGACCTGTTGTTTACAAAATGAAGATATGCAATGTTACACAAAACAGTAAATAAAAAATATATATCCTACAGGATGCAGTATTCCACACACCTGCAACTCATAACTGCATTGAGATACTTTAGCAGTGGCAGCTTCCAAATTAGTATGTGAGACTGCTTGAAGATTTCTGTGTCATCAGTTTGCAAGTTTGTAAGAAGCTTTGCAACTCTTTTGACCCCTACGGCAAAATATTACATCCATTTTCCAGAATCAGGCAACATACAAAACCTTGTAGATGAGTTTCACACCATTGCAGGGATGTCTACTGTATTTGGCTGTATTGATGGGTCTCATATCCCTATTAGAGGCCCTGGAGGGAACACAGCTGAACTACATCGATGTAGAAAGGGGTGTAATTGATACATGGTTTTTATTTGTATAATGTAGTTTGTTTTAAAGTAGAGCAAGTGTAAGGGCAAATGGAAGCATTATTGGTTTGGTAAAATAATTGCTTTAGATAATAAATTTTATTATCAACATTATTTTCCAAACATTTTTTTGGTTTTAAGTAACACATTTTATTTCCTCCAAACATTATCACAGTTCAACTTGAAACAGTATTTTAATTCAAACAAAATTTAAAAGGGATTTCACTGGCATGACTAAAGAAAAATATATCACAGTACAGTACAGTATATGTAAAATTATATAATTCAAACAGTTTAGTATTTTGCTTGAAATAATAAATGTACACATTTCTAAAGGCCTCAAAGTACTATAGTGCACTAAAATAGTTTACAAGTGTCAGCGAAATCCATAAACAATTTTAGTTCCTCTAAATAAGAACAAGCAGTAAAACCAAATTTACCACATTACCTGTACAGTCCTGTATATATATTAATAGCAATCATACTTAGTTTGAAAATTGCAAATATAGCTGTAGTAATTATCATTCTCGAAAGATCTTGAAAGTACTGTACTGTACCCGTATTGAAATTGTAATTAAAGTACAAAAGAAATGTGAAATATAAGATTGATTAAAATTCCCAAATAAGTACGAGTATATAATTGAGAGTATCACAGTACTATATATCTATACAGGGTGTCCCATAAATTTCCATACATAGGAAAAATAAATTTTATATGAAAATCCATTTTTATTTATATAATATGCTCTACATGACTACCATTCTGTTGAAAACACTCTTCAATGCGTGTCCTCCACTGCTGAAGAACACGTTCAAGCACAGCTGAAGTTATGCTTGTAATGGCGTTGGTGATACGTTGTATGGAAACTTATGGGACATCCTATATATATAAAACAAAGAAAAGTGTGTGTGTGTGTGTGTGTGTGTGTGTGTGTGTGTGTGTGTGTGATCTGTAGTGATGATGGATGGTGTCATATGTAGTGATGATGATGGTGTTATATAGTGATGATGGATGGTGTTATATGTAGTGATGATGGATGGTGTTATATGTAGTGATGATGGATGGTGTTATATGTAGTGATGATGGATGGTGTTATATGTAGTGATGATGGATGGTGATGATGATGGGTGGTGTTATATGTAGTGATGATGGATGGTGTTATATGTAGTGATGATGGATGGTGTTATATGTAGTGATGATGGATGGTGTTATATGTAGTGATGATGGATGGTGTTATATGTGGTGATGATAGATAATGTTATATGTAGTGATGATGGATGGTGTTATATGTAGTGATGATGGATGGTGTTATATGTGGTGATGATGGATGGTGTTATATGTAGTGATGATAGATGATGTTTAGTATGTAGTGATGATGGATGGTGTTATATGTAGTGATGATGGATGGTGTTATATGTGGTGATGATGGATGGTGTTATATGTAGTGATGATGGATGGTGTTATATGTGGTGATGATGGATGGTGTTATATGTAGTGATGATAATTGATGTTAAATGTAGTGATGATGGATGTTGTTATATGTAGTGATGATGGATGGTGTTATATGTAGTGATGATGGATGGTGTTATATGTAGTGATGATGGATGGTGTTATATGTAGTGATGATGGATAATGTTAAATGTAGTGATGATGGATGTTGTTATATGTAGTGATGGTGGGTAGTGTTATATGTAGTGATGATGGATGGTGTTATATGTAGTGATGATGGATGGTGTTATATGTAGTGATGATGGATGGTGTTATATGGTGTGATGATGGATGTTGTTACATGTAGTGATGATGGATGGTGTTATATGTAGTGGTGGTGGATGATGTTATATGTAGTGATGATGGGTGATGTTATATGTAGTGATGATTAGACAATCTATCTATATAAAACAAAGAAGTGTGTGTGTGTGTCCGCACGAGAATCTCGGAAACTACTTTACCGATCTGTAGTGATGATGGATGGTGTTATATGTAGTGATGATGGATGATATATGTAGTGATGATGGATGATATCTGTAGTGATGATGGATAATGTTATATGTAGTGATGATGGATGGTGTTATATGTAGTGATGATGGATGGTGTTATATGTAGTGATGATGGATGGTGTTATATGTAGTGATGATGGATGGGTGTTATATGTAGTGATGATGGATGATGTTATATGTAGTGATGATGGATGGTGTTATATGTAGTGATGATGGATGGTGTTATATGTGTGATGATGATGATGTTATATGTAGTGATGATGGATGGTGTTATATGTAGTGATGATTGATGGTGTTATATGTAGTGATGATGGATGGTGTTATATGTAGTGATGATGGATGGTGTTATATGTAGTGATGATGGATGATGGTGTTATATGTAGTGATGATGGGATGGTGTTATATGTAGTGATGATGGATGGTGTTATATGTAGTGATGATGGATGATGTTATATGTAGTGATGATGGGTGGTGTTATATGTAGTGATGATGGATGGTGTTATATGTAGTGATGATGGATGGTGTTATATGTAGTGATGATGGATGGTGTTATATGTAGTGATGATGGATGGTGTTATATGTAGTGATGATGGATGATGTTATATGTAGTGATGATGGGTGGTGTTATATGTAGTGATGATTAGACAATAAAATAACAACAGTTTAATGCTAAAAATATACTTTGCTGTATCGTTGGAGTGAAAAACATGGTGGAACTTACACCGTTAATGAACGATTGATGGAAGAAGACGTTTTTGGGACTGAACAGTGAGACAATGTGGAGCCTCTCGGAGGGTGGCGTTCTACTGTTGCCTAGCAGAATCGCCGCCCTTCGGGCGGCGATTCTGCTAGTTGTATATGAAATTCTAGCAAAAAATATGTTGAATCCATTTTGGTTTCACAGGAAATAAAAGAACAAAGAAATCAAAACAAATATTTGATCTTACAAAATATGATTAAGTGCAAAAAAAAACCAGTAAACAGAGAGAAATAGAAAAAAATCACAGTTTATATATTATCAATTGTGACACTGATGGCAAAGTCTCCATAATTTAACTAGATTGCCCACAGCCAGAGGTGGAATTGTGGCTGCACTCTTGACATATTCCACTGGGCAACAACTCTAATGCTTGCTCTAAATACATGACGCACAGATTGTACATACTAGTGAAGGCCTTTATAGCCTCTAATATAGCATCATTCGGTTCTTGTGCACTGTCCTTAATAATGTCATTGAAGCATTCATTCCACTTGTTCACCTGCTTCCTTCTCTTCCCCCTGTGACTGGATGTTGATGTTGCTGGTGGTGGCACGGGTGATCCTGATGTTGGATGAGTTGATCTAAGTGTTCCTGCTGGTGCAGACGCTGGCATAATTGGTGGTGGTGTCTGCCTTCTCACTTGAAGACGAATTTTTATCTCCACAACTCATGTTTCTGCTTCAATTTTGGCGCGCAGATCGACCTGGTTTGTTTATATTTTTCTTGGATAAGGCGTACCAACCCTCTCGAGCTGCGGCGTTCGTGTTACTAAATAGTAACCCGATGTTCGGGATTGATATTCGAGTTTGACGAATCCATTTGACGGGTTACTAAACAATAACCCGACATTCGGGATTACTCCTCGGGCTTGCTGCCCCGAGTGTTAACAAAATGGCCGAATGACGTTGCTCACTATGAACTTTCGATGATTAGTTCTCTGATTTTCACGATTTCTGGGAGTTATTTTAAAGTTTCGTCGAGCGGGGCCTTGGGATAGTAAAGGATCTAACTCTGGCGTCACTTCAGGAGAGAGATTATGTAGCTCTTGTGATTTCTGAGGATAAGATCTTACCACACACCACCCACTCACACCCCCATACGCACTGAAAGGGCTAAAGAGACGCTATCAAATAGAAATAAATTGCACAAAGCCTTCACGTTATATTGAGCAGAACGATTCGCAAATTTTCGTTATCTCTTTGAGTTGGTTTGTGGTGGACGTCGTGCTCTCGTGTTTAGTGCTCTCCAAGTGGCAGTGGCTTGAATTGCTTCTTTCATCAACCCATATGACACTACTGCTGATTGAAGGATTGCTATAAAAAAAAAAAAACATTGAAAATTAATAGATTAGGAGAAACTAAAAAAGGACTGAATAAATAGATAAATATTGTGGTTACCAGTTTTGGTTTGTTTTGTTTAGGAGAGACTTCGTTTTACAGAAGAGAATAAACCCTTGCCGCCTTGTAGATATTTCTTCTCTTACAACCCATCGTCTTTTTTTGTATGATTTATTATGCAAGTTATCTCGTCTTAATATTTTCGACATTTGTTTACTTGTCGTGACAAGAGTTTTAAGCTAGTGGCTTTTAAGGTCGATCGTGACAATTTAAAAATTCCGTGAGCTCCTGAAGTGAACTCAGTATGCAGCAGAAATTTCCCGTCTGGATTGCTATGATGAAGCGCTGGAACATGTAATGGATGTCCTCGAGTCTCCAGGGGCTCCCAGGCTCTCCGTCTTTCTTATCTTACTCAGACAAAATTATACCCATGGCTCAGGGTCCTGTACTTTGCCCTGCTTGGTTTTCCCTTAATCTTGCCACACTCCTTGCTCCAGTTGCACTTTAAGAGAGATAAGTAGACAACTGGGTATAACCACACATAAAACCCTACACCAGCTGTTTATCAACCATCCAGGGCAACAGTGTGATATTGCCGGGGTGCTTGGTGTTAGAGCTATACAGATTTGTAATTTCCCGGGCATTGTACAGCCCATGGTGGCCAGGCTTCTCTTGATAGTGTTGTTAATTTTATGTTACCTTCTATACTTTCCCCTGGAGGTCGAGAGCTTGTCTTCCATGTTGGTTTACCCCACTTGTTACCACCGACATTTGTCAAATGTATGATTAAGGCTACAAAACAATTGACTGCAGTTTTGCGTGTGTGTCATCCACTAGATTTTTTTCAAGTAAGGCCATGGACTCTTAAGTTTGGTCTGCTGTTGCCTCTCTGCTTATAAATTCGCATACAACGTGAAACATGGTAAAGAAGCGAAGAGCAATGCAATTTAGGATGACTAGAAGGAAGTCCCTGGAGTGTGGGGCATTTATGGACCAAAGGTGGGCAACTCTTGTTCTGGTGACACTTATCAAAAATTTCCAGTGATGGTACAATCCTTGGGTGATCGATCGTCCTGACTGATGAGTGATAAAAATCATGGTTTCGGCAGCTTAACAGTCACCCCACATCGAGGCAGGAATAAACTTGTATGACTGAAAAACATGAAGGATTGTTCTTCAATCCTATTTATATCTAAATCTGGTTCATTCGACTCCATATAGCCAACAAATCAACGGGTCAAAACTCCAAGACACTGACTTGTGTGACCAAGATTTATAATTCAAATAAATTTGAAAGTTAAAATACCTCCCGCCTTCAAACTACGTCCCAGAAGGATGTTAAACTGTTAATTAGATTCCCAATTCCAGCTGCCATCAGCATCACACAGGGAAGAAGGAGAGATACTGAGTTGGTCAGTCTTCTCTCGCTTATATTACAAGATCAATCTACTCGTATGGGGGCGCCTGTGGGTAGAGCGGTACCGCTCATGCCTCGCAAGCGAGATGTCACGGGTTCGATTCCCGGGCCGGTAGAAAGTTGTTCGGACACACTTCCCAGCCTCCCTTGGTCCCTGTTCACCTAGCAGCAAAGTAGGTACCTGCTGTAAATCGAAAGTTGCGAATTCGTATTCAGGGACAAGTTGTTGGAGCTTCCAATAACTTGCTTAGACATAAACCATTAACTCATCAGGCTTCTATGCCCTTGACTCTTCAGACTTTTACGCCCTTAACTCGTGAGACATAAAGGCAAGCATGAACTTAGCATGCTTCCCTATTGGGCGCTGTAAACGCTTCTGCGCTTCACCTTACACAAGGATGTAGGGGGGTGCCCAATAAATAAAACAAAAAAAATAAATAAAAAAAAATAAAAAAAATCTACTCGTATGATGAACTGATATTTCTGTAATGAAAATGTCTAGATAATAAGCCCTCAGGTAGGCCCTGAACAGCCACCCCCAGGCTGTTCTAGCTAGCCTTTAACAATCATCCCACAGGCTGATCCAGCTGGCCCTTAACAATCATCCCCCAAGCTGGTCCAGCTGGCCCTTAACAGTCCTCCCCAGGTTGGCCTAGTTAGCCCTTAAGAATCATCCCCCAGGCTGGTCCAGCTGGCCCTTAACAGTCACCCCCAAGTTGGTTCAGCTGGTCCGCAACAGTCACCCTTTGGCTGGTTCAGCTGGTCCTCAACAGTCACCCCTCAGACTGGTCCAGCTGGCGCTCAACAGTCATCCCAGTCTGTTCCAGCTGGCTCTCAACAGTCAACCCCAGGCTGGTCCCAGGCTGGTTCAGCTGGCCCTCAACAGTCACCCCCATGCTGGTCCCAGGCTGGTTCAGCTGGCTCTTAGTCAGTCACCCCCAGGTTGGTCCAGCTGGCCTTTAACAGTCACTCCCAGGCTGGTCCACTTGACCCTTAGCAGTCATCCCTAAGGCTGGTCCAACTGGCTCTAACAGTTACCCCTTAGGCTGGTCCAGCTGGCCCTTAGTCAGTCACCCCCAGGCTGGTCCACCTGGCCCTAAGCAGTCATCCATAAGGCTGGTATAGCTGGCCCTTAACGGTTACCCCTCAGGCTAATCCGGCTGGCCTTATCAGTAAAGTATTTTATGGTCAGATAATAATCGACTCCATAAAATAAGGGAACAAAATATTTTTCGTTTTCTCGACCACAATCAAGTGAATTAACAATAACTGATTCTACACTTGGGTATATTCGAGATTTATTAATGTTAAATAATCAATAAAATAAAATAAATTTACTTATACACGCATACAAAATTATCCTCCGAGAGACTTCATTATACATCAACCGTACACAATAATGTTCAAGGACTTGCACTTGCACTCAATTTCCATCATTTCCATAAGCAGAGAATAACAGAATTTAGTATGATCAACGTCGGAACATAAATACATCTGTTATAGCTACCTGAGTTTTGTTTGATTTTAATTCAGGTAAACGCTAATAAGAATCTCTTGAAACAAAGATTGTCATCATTCATCCAACAAAACCCAAAACATTTTAGTACTTTACCAAGTATTGCATTATCAATTGTAAGCCAAAGTAGAAACTATTCTTAAACACTTAATAAACAAATTAATTCGATGTAATAACAATAAAGATCATCAAACATATATATTACAGTGGCACAATGATATATAATATAACCCCTGAGTAACACACCACTGACCTTGGCAATACTTGGATAAATAGCAGACCACACAACACTAAACAACAGTTCTCCTCTGTATCATATAACCGAATTGCAACAAACTAATACATCTTTAGTTATCACACAATTTACTTTCATTCTATCAAATGTACCAAACTGAAACACGAGAAAAGATTGGACCAATACGGTCAGATACCGCCGAGCTAACTGATAACGACGGAGAAATGAGCAATAATCTGAATAAATATTTTTCAACAGTTTTCACCACCGAAAATTTAAACATGATACCCGAGGCACCGATTATATACAGAGATAGTGAAGAAAACAAATTAAGCGAGAAAGTAGCGACTAGTAACGATGTTAGTAAGCAAATAGACAAACTAAAGCCTAATAAGTCACTTGGTCCCGATGAGATATTTGCCAGAGTATTAAAGGAATGTAAGGAAGAGCTTAGTATGCCCTTAGCAAAGTTGTTTAACATGTCCTTAAAAACAGGTGTAGTACCAGATCCTGGAGGATAGCGAATGTAATACCGATTTTCAAGAAGGGAGATAGATCACTATCCTCTAACTACTGTCCAATCAGTCTAACATCAATTGTAGGCAAATTACTGGAAGCAATCATTTCAAACTCTATTCAAAATCACCTGGAGAAGCACAAGTTGATCAATGATTCCCAGCATGGCCTCACAAGCGGGCGTTCATGTCTAACTAATCTATTAACATTCTTTTCATCAGTTTTCGAATCAGTGGACGAGGGGCACAATTATGATGTGGTATATCTCGACTTTAGCAAAGCCTTCGACAGAGTCCCCCACGAAAGACTAATAAGAAAGGTAGAGGCTCATGGCATCAAAGGTGATATTCTAAAATGGATTAGGGCGTGGTTACAGGACAGGAAACAGCGAGTGAGCATTAACGGCACTAAATCCCATTGGAGCAACGTCACTAGTGGAGTTCCCCAAGGCTCAGTACTTGGACCATTATTATTTATTATATACATAAACGACATAGATTTCGGCATAGACAGCAACATAAGTAAATTTGCTGATGACACTAAAATGGGACGTGTAATTAAATCTGACGAGGACTCCGCAAGACTACAGGAAGATCTAAAAAATTTTTTCGAGTGGTCTGAAAAATGACAGATGAAATTCAACGTGGACAAATGTAAAGTACTCAGTATAGGAGATGTAAACTGGGAAGCGAGATACCAGATGAACAACGATGTTATTGGGAAATCCGACTGTGAGAGAGATTTAGGAGTAATGATAAGTAGGAATCTTAAGCCAAGTAAACAATGTGTTTTGCTGGAAAATAGGCTAATAAAGTACTTGGGTTCATACAAAGGAGTGTTAGTTACAAGACTAGCGAGGTCATCCTAAGACTATATCTTGCGCTTGTGAGACCTCACTTGGATTACGCAGTTCAATTCTCGTCACGGTATTACAGA
This sequence comes from Homarus americanus, assembly GCF_018991925.1. Lineage (NCBI taxonomy): Eukaryota > Metazoa > Arthropoda > Malacostraca > Decapoda > Nephropidae > Homarus > Homarus americanus. Next base: position 220,754 of record NW_024732450.1, on the reverse strand, counting down.
ATGGATATATAGAATCCTTGGTAAGAATTCAGAGGAGAATGACAAGACTAATCCCGGGCATCAGGAACCTTGAGTACAGAGACAGGTTAAAGCGTCTTAATTTGCACTCCCTCGAGAGACGTAGAGCGAGGGGCGACATGATAGAGGTGTATAAATGGAAGTCAGGGCTAAACAAAGGTGATATAACAAAGGTACTCAAACTATCCAGCCAGGAGCGAACTCGTAACAATGGTTTTAAATTAGACAAATTTAGATTTAGGCGCGACATAGGTAAACATTGGTTTGGAAATAGAGTAGTGGATGAGTGGAACAAGTTACCAAATATCATCATTAACTCGAATACGCTGGATAGCTTCAAACATAGGTTGGATGCTTATATGAGCAATAGGGGTTGGGTGTAAATGGGACTGCCCAGTATGAGCCAATAGGCTCGCTGCAGTTTCCTCCATTCTTATGTTCTTATTATCATAGATACTCATAATGTGCTTTTATCTTTACCACAAAGAACGTATTTTCAAGATCGTAATATAAAACGGGAAATAATTTAATGAGGAATTGCCCACCCGGGCACAGGTCATCGACCAACAACGGGGCTTGGGGGACAAAAAAAAAAAGTAAAAAGGAGACCACGAAGATGCCGGAAAATCAACTTTTTGAAGTGAGACATTGCTTGAGGACGGAAACACAGAAGGCAAAGTAATCCACAGATTGGCTGTTTGCGGAAAGAAGGATATACTACAACGGGTTATTCCTGTGTGCCAGACTTCCACATTGAAACGGCGGGCACCACGGGCAAGATGAGTGTTACGAGCCCACTACCTTGCCGGCGGTACACAGAATGACAAATCCATCGAACATTGGCTCGTTAAATTTACTGTAAAAGAGAGAGAGTGAAGCAACATTGCGGCAAATAGAACGGGAAGAGAGATTATTGACTAAAGGAGGAGAGTTAAATAGGCGAGATGCCTTTGATTTCACCCTATCTAACAGTTAGACAGAAGAAGAACCACACTAGATATGCGATCAGTACTTTGTGTTATGACGAATGAATCCCTTATAAACCTTATAAACCTGAAGCAGCCGCTCATGAGTGAAGTAGCTACGGCATCTGTACAACATCCTCAGCTTTTGGGAGTAAGCTTTAGCTAAGTTAAAAATGCGTTCGCTTCCATGACTTATTAGATCACGGCGTCGGCATGACACAATCTTCTGTTTATAAGCTTATATCACTGGCTAAGTAACTTCTTATGTTATCATCAGCTTGAGAAGAAGGTACTTTAGGAGGTGTTAACAGGTGTTATACTCACCTTGTACCCCCAGTAAGAGCAACCCAAGTAAGCCATTGTCAAGTTGACTCCAGAGTAGGAGAGAAATTCAATTTTGAAGGGTGGACCTACAAACTGCCAACTAAAGCAGCGGTTATACTCAGGTCCACTAAGAAGGGTGGACTAATTAAAGCTGTCGTCCAGGACTTACAAAAAGGGCACGTTGCCCCTCTGGTGTTGTGTCCGGTCCGTTAAATTTAAATAGATTGACCAAATTGGAACGTTACTATCGCGAATGTGTGAATGTCTCTAAGTGGTGACAACACAAATCAAAAATCCATCACTGCCTGCTGTGCTCTGTGGTCGAACACTAGCCCAAAAAATGGAGCTATGACGCATCTTCCAGGCGGTTCAAAACATGAGAGAGAATCCCTAGAGGAAGACCTAATTACTTTTATAATGAAGACAATGGAGAAAGACCTCGTCCTCTCACACTCTAAGTCAGGGTAAGAGGCAGAAAGGAGAATATAGGCAAAGCTGAGTCAGTTTGTTATCTAACTGTGTCCACGAGGACCTACTTGGATTGTCTTGATATTACTTGATGCCTTTTGGGGAGGAATAAAAGAGTCAAATGTATTCCAAATACTTCAGTCATTAAGGTCACACGCAAAATGAGCCTAAAGACAGGCGACTCTCTAGCATCGACTAACCAATCATCACTGCTCCATAGTGTGAAAATGAGAGGTTAAGGAACTAGATCTGTCCCTTGTTCGGAGGACATTGCTTGATTTCAAGACGAGACATATGACCAAACATTCAGCTCACAGCAGCAAGTGTAGCAGCCAAGATGAACAACTTCCTTGAAGGACAGTTATCCGGATTATCCTCACTGAAGCTTACTTACCAAACCATCGCATTGAGAAAGCAAAGCAGGAAACTTACCTATACAAATTCAATCTTGAAGGCACCACTACCCCCCAGGCCCTTAACAAGAAATGGAAACGTTACACCTTGTAATAAACATCTGGCCAAATTACATTCCTCCAAAAATTTTCAACGTAAATACGAAGAAAAGTGGCTTCCTTAAAATTCGTAGCAAGAGATTTCTGAGTTCCACATCAGAGTTACCAAGACCCACATCCCACTATTCTCTGTATTGCGAGAAATATTTCTCCCAAACCGAGGAAGCGGATCTCCCAAGAACGATTAAGGGTATCACACGGTCCTTGTGTACCAGAGATTGTCTGTTAGAGACTCCGTCTAAAAAAAAAAAAATAAAAAAAATAAATAAAAAAATAAAATAAAAAATAAAATAAAATAAAATAAACATTTATCTTCATTTTATTCACAAGAATTTTAAATTGTGTGTGTGTGTGTGTGTGTGAGAGAGAGAGAGGGAAACATTATGAAGACTATGGTGTAACTTGCTATCTCATTAACCGATCAATGGAGGATACCTGCCCAAGCACGCACGCACGCATGCATGCACACGGACACGGACGTGCAACAAGGACGGACACACGGACGCGCACACTGATGTGCGCACACACGCACACGGGCGCGCGCACACACACGGACGTGCGCACGCACACACAGGTGACAAAGAACCCCTCGACTTAAGAATTAATTTGAGTACGGCCTAAATTGATCCTACTACTTGATCATGTCCCAAACTGTACATCTAAATCCTCTAAAACAAATCGATAAATTCAACAGCGATCATCAAGAAACACACATTAAACCCTGAAGGCGCATATTACGACAATGTGATAGTGGCCGGGGCGGGATGCCCAGTGTAAACATCTGGAGTGGAAGTCTTCTGTCATTTCACTTTAACATAAACTCCCACACCTGATATACAATTTTCTTATAGAGACTAAGGTTATCTACAGCGCCTTGAGGTATTTGTCCCATAACCAACTTGCTAACTACCAGCTACCTTCTCGTAAAGTAGAATAAACACTCTTGCAAGCAATGTTTAACCTTTTTTATGTATACAATTAACATCTTAGACCACATGTCAGCAGTACTGTACATATCCCATCCAAGTATTACAATATAACAAGAAAGCGCTTGGCACCTAACTGTTTGTAGTATCAAAGCAAATGTAAAACATTTACACCGTGCTGGTCTGAAGGGTTCTTCCCGACTTCCGGCGTTTTATAGCGTAGGTCTACAAACAAATGCATTTATTGGAGCATCTGTGTTACCGTAATTAAATGTTCCGTGCATGTAACACGTGTCTGAACTTTCGAGTGAGCAATGTGCGCAAAACGAGCATGAAGCACTCCCGATGATTGGCTGGTTGAGGCCAGGCCATTTGACCGGTCTCTCCTCCATTTATTTCCCCGCTCTAACAGGTGTGTATGTGAGGAACTTTAGAGCAGTTAAAACATCTTCACATAAATATGTGGTGCATCTTGCTGTGACCGAATAAAGAATTCTGTGTTAAGGTGTGTTGTGGGAGTGCTAAAAACATGCCTAATCAGTGCCACAAAGTAATGAGATGGCTGGAGAGGTTACTGGGGCGCTAGAAGGTGGCTTCGTGAAAATGATAGCTGCCCCCAACAGCTGACCTACACTCAGTTGACGTACTAATTGTAAACTACATGTTTTCAATGATTATCCATTATTGTAACATTTACACAATTATATACAATGTAATTATTTATAATCTAATGCAAATCATGCATCGGTAGGGAGTTGACGTATATGTGAGGGTTAACACTATTCATTCTTTCATTACTATTCGGTTTAAATCATCCTTACAAACACCTACCTACCAGAAAGCTTGTCATTACCAACACCACCCTGCATGTACGCTATTGTAAGATCATCCTTTTTTTATAATGTCTAATTTGATATTGAAAATCATACTCATGCTGGTCAAATCTTCTCTCTCCCCCCTTTCAGCGATAATTTTTTTCTCTCGTTCTGTAACTAACTTTTCCTCACTTGATAAATCTTTTCCGCTTTGCCCAAGCATAACGTCTTACAAAAATCTGAGCGAATTTAATTTTGAAATTGATGATCACTGTCCAGAGATTTATAATTATGATACCTGATTCGACAAGAACTTCTGGCATATAATGTATTGTTCATGGGATTTCCCTTTTTTCAGCCTTCTCGCCGCTTTGTCACCTGTCTGGTGTTATCTGCCTCTCTATACACATACTAATATCTATTAGTTTTATCACATCGCAATATTATTGAAAATCAATCAGGACGGGAAGAGAAATGACTTACTTTACAACATACTCCCCACAAACAAGATAATTTTCCGAGAAAAACAGATTGGATTTTTCGTTATTGAATCTTAGGGATTTAAAAAAAAAAAAAATAAGGAGAGTAAAAACATAACCCGGGCAACTCTGTAAAAGTTTTGGGTGACAAACACTTTCATGGTCTTTTATTATACCTGAGAGGAAAGCTCAAGTCTTTTGCTAGACTTGCTGAAACCTCGAAAACATTGAAAATTTCCCTTTCCTGATATTTTCCTTGCAAAAATATCTCAATGATATTTGAATATAATGAAATTGTTAAGTAAAGGTCCTCGCCCTTCAGATGTGACCTATATACTGGATGTTTTATCATAACATTCAGGGGATACTCTCATTCTGAGGTTCTCATGCACTCGCTGTAATAATGACACACGAATAACCAGCCCTGGTATGTATGAGGCTGAACAGTCTGTACACGCAACAATGCACTGCAGTTTGTCACGTTTAATTGAAATTCAAATTGAAACAGTATTTAACCAGAATAATATAGATGCAAAGAGAGCAACACGATTAAGCCTTTCGAGTGTTGCAGCTCTCCTGAAGGTACAGTTGCTCAAAAAACTATCGTCACGAAACTGTTTTAGACAATATGACGCAATGGACAAAGGATTATGGTACCAGTGCCAATTCTGAAATACATCGATTCCAACCCCCCCCCCCTCCCCCAAGTAATGTTATTTTTTTGAGCGACTTACCTGATAAATATTACACATTTATCTCGGAAATTTGTTGAATACTGTAGCGTTCACCTAGATTATAGCATGTTACGTGGTGTTAATAAATACATATTGAACTGTTATCATACTTTCAAATTTTTTCTTGAGCAAACACTTTCACTTAATGTAGGTCACGGAATTGAGGGTGTTATCATACTAGGCTGTGTTCCTTCTGCGGTTACCCTGAAGGTGAAGAGAACCAACCTAGTACACTATGGCTTTCGCACAAATAAACCACATAGTAGGTCAGGGAAAACTAGGGGGCATTGTAGAGTTTGTTTTCAGTTCGTAATATATCATGCACGATGCAAAATGTAGATTCATTACCATATTTTTCGTTTTTCTTACCATATGTTGGTTATTCCATTTATTTTGTCTTTATTTTTGCGATATGTTTATCGTGTTTTCGTAAGAAAATTGTAAAATACATTCCCAGCACACAAGTGTATTCAAATAAAATGAGTTTGATGTAGTGTAGATTTTATTTCCGTGACAGTAAATGATTACATTTCTGAAATCATGATCAACATTTTCTACAATCTTCCCTATTTACCGTATATTTCAGTTAATCAAACACAAATATTGCTTTATACTGTAAATTTCAATTTATCACATTTCAATTTATCAAAGATTTTTAATTTATAGTAGATTTCGAATCTCTATAAACTTTACCGATTTGTAAACGAGCAGCTGAAAGTCCCAGAAATGCTGATAAATACATTCCAGAATTGCAGGCGAGACTGTGAAGCGCAAGTATGAAAACTGACCCTCAATTTGATTTGCATTTATATTGCTTGTAATTCTCCGCTCGCCGTTAACTCGCCTCCCTCCATCGCCTCGCCCCTCCCCTGGGAACACCCTCCAGTAAAACAAAGAAAATATAATTGCTCTGTTCTATAGGTTGCATTTGAATTTAATGAAGAAGACTTTAGGAGATATCAGTACACACACACACACACACATATATATTCTAACACACGCACGCACGTACACACACAAAATAAATAAATGCGCATATGCATGAATATGCATTAATGTTGTCACAAATGTTCACAAGTATACACAAGAACAGCCAATCAAGACAGTTTCGAGACCCCGGGGTTCGGTGGAATAGAAAACTAGGTATAACCCCAGATGCATTCTTGTATCAAGGTGGGTTGGGTTGGTCTTCACCATTTGTTTCATATTCTTTCGTACTCCTGTGGTCTCGATACCTTATTGATTGGTTGTACATCCTTGCAAACAACTACAGACACACAAACATACAGAATCAAGAGCAGCAAACCACCATCATTCCCTGCCGTTCATTTTTACCTAAATATTGTAAAAAAAAATTATACTGTGGAGTTCCTGTCCCACAAGTCCCACAGCAGCACGTCCTTTACATAACTATTTGTTATCATGATCTCCCAGACGTCTGTATCACACCCATACGGTAACTGTGGCAGCTAGATACTTTTGAACATCTTTACCTTCTTTGATAAGATTTTCTCTTCATACAAACTTCAATGTGGTTGAATTAGTTCCATTTGTTGATACCTTTGCTCTGAAACCCCTCACTTCCCTCTGTCTATCTACAGACACATTATATTCCTTGCCTCCTGCCTCCCTTTCCTCGTTGTTCTCACCACTCTTGTCCACATTCACAGTTGATATTCCTCTGTTCTATTCATTTTCAACTTTCAAGCATCACTCACCAATATTCTCCCCCACTCTCGACTTCATTCACCAACATTCGCCATCACTGACCAACATTCACCAATATTCACTCTCATTCACCACCAACATTCCCCAATATTCACCATCATTCGCCAACATTTACCAACATTTCCATCTTTACTTCTGAATCACTCACCAGAACAGTATCAACAGCAAACAGCAGTCGACTCAACTCTCATACTGTATGTATTCTACAATGCTATTTACTGAACCTGAACTCCTCCCCATTACTCTTACTCTCACCCCCTTCGCTATCCCAGCTATGAAATATTTGAACACCCGTGATGACATTATGCTCCTTTCACGGAGTCCACTGAAAAGCAGTTTACCACGTCCAAATAGATATTAAAGGCGGCGTCACACTGGCATTCTTTCATCAATTTTCTTGTCAACTTTCAGAAAATCGTCAATCTTTTTGTTGTGCACCGACACACATGCGTTTAAAACCAACTCGCCAGTTTCCCTCGTTCAACAACAGTCAACAAACAAGATAGATCTAATTAACGAAGAAAGCACAGCAATTCTACGCTTTGTTATAGCTGTTTTCCAACGTTGACGGACTAAAAAGAGTAAAAGGCGTGCCAATAACCTTAAGATTTATCATTACTGTATACACAAGACATGAAGCGTAATTAATAGCTTACCTGCTGTCATGCTGCGAAGCTCTGGAAACTCTTACCGGAGGAATAGAGTTATTTCATTATAGGCCTTTCTCTTCAGACCTTTTCTATTGTATGAAGAGTTCTGGCGATCCCAGTAACAGCGGGCGCTGCTTATCTGGTTCACCAAGAACTGCTCGGAGAGGTGTGGCCATACTTGGGAAATTAATTTATCTGTTGGCTCCGTCATGTTGTTATTCCCACGAGGTCAAAATGTAAACAACAAATAATATTTTTTTACCTTTTAAAATCACGAAATTATACATAATAATGACTAATCTTGGGAAGAAGATTAATAATTACTTCATAATATTTTTAGCTTTATATTTTGAGTAGAAATTGGTTATTTTTTATCACTATTTGTAGTATCAATTATAGATCTTGGGTTGACGTACGAATCGACAGTGCAGACGGTCTGCACCGTTTAACAAAACGTCAACGACAACGTCGACCGATCGATGAGTAATGAAATTTCTGATTGTTATTCAACATTTGTCCTAAACATTGAAGTTACTCGTATTTTGTTTTAAAACAACATATTCTTTCCTTATTTTTTTCCATTTTTGTCAAACCACTAAAGCTGCGGTCACACAAGAGTTTCTACCCAAAATAAATCCACAGCAGCGCTGATTTTTCAACAAACTCCTCAAGTTGTCTCTACAGCGACAACTTATTTGTTGTCGAAAGTGGGACGATACAGAGCATCTAAAAATCATGGTATGGTGGGTTGGAATTTAGCAATAGAGTCTATTGTATTAATAAATTTACACCGTTTTTTTTTCTTCTTATTAATGTTAAAATGTACAAAAAATAAAAAGTATATTTCAATAACAAAATAAAAACAAAATTGTCTTAGCAAATAAAAAAATAATAATAGGAATAAGAATGCATCACGGAGGGAATTTCATTTGACTCTACAGTCAAGTACTTACGTCACTTTTGGAAATAAACATCGCTTGGATGCTACAATCATTTCTTTTTCGTCTTGGTCTTCTTTAACAGGACCACACATCTCACTAAAGCGTAAATGCTGCTATAAAAACAAACAATGAAGCCATCCAGCTATCCGACTGAGCTCAAACTAGACGCGCGAGGTGGGCGCCTGGCCAATGGTTCCTTTCGCCAGTGTGACCTGTGCGCGGATTATACCATTGACTTATTGCCTGTAGATGAAATGCTCTCGTGGATTTATTGCACGGAAAACTCCAGTGTGACAGTAGCTTAAGTCAAGAATGTGTAAAATAACTATTGTCGATTCAGTGTTTATGTGGATAATGTAGTGGTAGATGCTACTCTGGTGGATGATTCAGTAAAAATGTTTCATTGTCGAATGTTAACGAAAAAGATTGAAAATGTGTGTAGTAAAGGCTGATAGTGAACGTAAACTTAATTAAACTGATTAAAATGGATAAATATAGGTAGAGACCATTTAAAAGTAGTAGTGACGCTCTTACAGATACCTGGGAAAGGGTGTACCAGGAAACGAACCACGGGATGATGAATCGCAGAGTAGTTAGAATGAGAAAAAAGATACCCTGAAAAAAGTATATGGAAAGAGACAAGAAAACTGTACCAAAGGAGACAAAGGCAAGTATATACAAGGAAAAAAACTCAGGTGTTTATGTTCTAGCAGCTATCAATTAATATTATATAAATATGGGCTAAGGACATATATTCTTTATATACATTCTATCAACCAGACTATTGAGCATACAGCTACATTTAGCAGATGTTCTGTCACCCCTCCTTGGGTGGACAGATTGTTTGTTTCACACATTCTCGGGTTACAACTCATAAATCTATTTCTCAGGCCTCCGTGTGAGAGTAGGCCTGAGTAGCTTTTATGTCCGTGTTGACATATAGATTACTCTCCAACAACCAGACGCAGAGAGGTCAGCGAGTTCACACAGTTTCCCACAGTTCTCCCCAGTACACAACCAGACACCGTACCAAAGAGACGTGTTGTGAGCTTAGCTCCCCAGGCTGTATCTCTCTCTAATTATATCAGCTAATTACAAGCTAATAGCAAATGCTCAGTAGTCTGTCAACATCAACCTTGTAACTATCAGACTATCCAATATAACTAGAAAATCACCACGTGTGTTTACATTAAACCAAGGAACAACAAGTGAAGATAACAAAACCTGTGTGCACTTGTGTAACTTACAAACTAAGATAACACTGGTCTACAAAATTTTTTTTTTTCTGGCATGAAACCTTTTAACTGTTTTTTACTAACTTTAAGGTGCTGAATCCAAATCGGATCTCAGATTTGCTCCATCACGTAACGTGCCAGAATTTACTGAGCTACCAGAGATTGAGGATATAGACCGGAATTCACCTGTTTCTACTGATGAAGATGAAGAGACTGATCTTTTCAAGCCATCTGGTGAAGATTGTGAAAAGCCAACGTTGTTTACTCAGTCAGAATTGAATGATCTGGTCAGAGATCTAAATTTGCCAAAACAGTCTGCTGAATTGTTAGCTTCCAGGCTTCAAGAGAAACGACTCTTAAAACCTGGCACGAGTGTCTCCTTTTATCGCAACAGAGAAGAGCAACTGCGGAAGTACTTTCATTCATATGACCAGCTTGTTTTTTGTAATGATGTAGAAGGACTTCTTCTCTCCATGGGACTACCAGCATATGATAGTAAGGATTGGAGACTTTTTATTGACAGTTCTAAAAGGAGCTTGAAATGTGTTCTTCTTCATAACGGAAACAAGTATGGTTCAATTCCAATCGGACATTCTGTACAAATTAAAGAAGAGTATGAAAACATTAAGACTGTTCTAGAGAGGTTGCAATACCATGCTCATGAATGGTTAATTTGTGTGGACTTGAAAATGGTAAACTTTCTATTGGGCCAGCAAGGAGGGTACACAAAATACCCCTGTTTTCTGTGCTACTGGGACAGCAGGGCTACAGCAGACCATTGGGTGAAAAAGAATTGGCCACCAAGACATAGTTTGACGCCTGGTGACAAGAATATCATTAACGATCCTCTGGTTGACAGGAAAAACATTGTCCTTCCTCCTCTGCACATAAAACTTGGTATCATGAAGCAATTCGTCAAGGCTCTTGATCATAGTGGAGAGTGTTTCAGATATATATGCTCAACCTTTCCAAGTCTTAGCGACGAGAAGAAAAAGGCAGGGATTTTTGATGGACCTCAAATAAGAACACTACTCAGAGATCCACACTTCCTTGCAACAATGACTGAGGCACAGGCAAGAACTTGGAATGCTTTCTCTAATGTGGTGCGGAACTTCTTAGGGAACAAGAAAGCGGACAACTATCAAGAAATTGTGGAAGAGCTGCTCTTGAGTTTACAAGCACTTGGATGCAGAATGAGTATCAAGGTTCACTACTTACACAGTCACTTGGACGAGTTTCCAGAAAATCTGGGAGAAGTGAGCGAGGAGCAAGGGGAGCGCTTTCATCAAGACATTAAAGTAATGGAAGAACGTTACCAAGGTCGATGGGACTCGAACATGATGGCGGACTACTGCTGGAGTTTGATGAGAGACATTCCAGAAGCTGTACATAAGAGATCGGCCAAAAAGAGGAAGTTTATGTAACTGTAACTTGATCTTAATACTTGCACTATTTCTACCGTACATTAATTGTTTTTTTTCACCCTTCAATGTTACATTTAAATATTATATGTGCATTAACTTTCCAATTTGATATTAACAATTTTTGGTTATAGAAAAATACAAATTATAATGCTGAAAAAATTTATGTATACATGTTTAAACCGTCAATTTTGATCCAGGTGGTTTAACAGATATCCTTGTTCTTCATAGAACTGGCGGCCCCAAAATTTTGAAAAAGGGATGTTGTCTTTGTGATTTCCTGGTGTACCATAATAATGTTGTTGCACAGCCTACTCAGTTGCCAATTGGTAGCGTTGCACAAACGCAAGAACAAACCATGCAGGAGAAGTTGGAACAAATAACTCCACGGCTCAAGGTGATTGACCATCTCCAAGGCAAAAGTGAACTCCTAGAGTTACTAGCTGACTATTGTGACATAGTAGCATTAACTGGGGAACCGCTAGGTCAAACAAAATTAACCTCACACCACATATCTTTAAAACCAGACACTAACCCTGTCTACAGTACATACCAGCTTATAGATTACCTCATAGCCAACGGCCCATAGTTGAGGACATGGTTAAAGATATGATTGAACAGAAAGTAATCACACATTCGTCATCCCCTTGGAATTCTCCTCTTTTTCTAGTTCCAAAGAAAGATGGAGGATGGCGACCTGTTATTGACTTTCGCCGAGTCAATGAAGCAACTATACCGGATAGATACCCGATGCCTGTTCTGAGTGATTTGTTGCAATCCTTGGGAAAAGACAATGCAGTTTTTAGTAACCTCGATCTTCTTACCGGGTATTGGCAAATTCCTCTTTACGAGAAATCCCGCGAGGTGACTGCGTTCAGCACTCCCTTGGGACATTTAGAATTTTTAAGAATGCCATTTGGACTACGAAATGCGCCATTAACATTTCAACGAATGATTAATACATTGTTTGCAGGAATGATTGGCAATACAGTTTATGCCTATCTAGATGATTTAATTATTGTAAGTGAAGATGTAAACAGTCATCTTGTCAAATTACATGAAGTGTTTAAAAAATTTAAAAAAGCAGGTTTGAAAATTAAGCTCTCTAAATGCGAATTTCTCAAATCTAAAGTTCAATCCTTGGACACGTAGTTGATGGAAACGGCATCCATACTATGGACTGCAAGGTTAAAGCAGTTGAACGATTTCCCTGTCCTACAAATGTAGACAAAGTGCGTAGTTTCCTCGGACTTTCCGGCTACTATCGCTCATTCATTCACGGGTATGCTAAGTTAGCCGCCCCACTGACAAAATTACTAAAAAAAGATGCAACATTTGTTTGGAACAATGAACAGGAAAACAGCTTTCATACATTAAAGGAAGCATTGACCAATGCACCGACGCATACGGACAAGGGCTAGGAGCTGTTCTCTTGCAGCTAGACACTGGAGGGAAAAATACAGTAATTGCTTATGCAAGCCGTAAACTTAATACTGCAGAAACACGCTATTCAGTAACTCATCTACAGTAGAGGCGTTAGCTGTTGTCTGGTCATTAAAGAAATTCAGAGATGTGATATTTGGTTATCAAATAACAGTCTATACGGATCATGCAGCAGTAACGGAGTTATTCCATGGAAAGAACCTCTCTGGTAGACTTGCACGTTGGTATTTGACCATTCAAGAATTCGAACCCGCCTTTATACACTTACCGGGACGCGCGAAAGTGGTTCCGACGCACTGTCTAGACACATAGCTCCAGTTATTCCTATACCCTTGTTCACTCCACAAAAATTAAGAGAGGAACAACAGCAAGACCCAATGTGGTCTAAAGTAATTTATGTTCTCGAATCAGGTGAGGAGGACGATCTACCAAAGTTACCTCTTCCGTTCAAACAGTTTGAACTGCAAGAAGGCATACTGCACCGTAAAATAAAAACAGTGCAGGATATTGTCACACAAATTGTCGTACCTGACAACCTAAGAGACACGGTACTCACTCTGTACCACAATACACCTCAAGCAGGCCAACCAGGGGGTGACAAATGCCTTGCAGAAATAATAAAATCATACTACTGGAGTACAATGAAAAGGGACATCGAGCGACACATTGCTAATTGTTTATCTTGTGCTCAACACAAGGGAACTACGATGTACCCTGCTCCAATTCTCCAAGACCCAACGCCTGAACGCCCATTCGACACAATCGCAATCGACTTATTGCAACTGCCAAAAAGCCATCAAGGCTCTGCCTACATACTTGTATGTGTTGATCACTTCTCCAGATTCGAGATTCTAGTTCCCTTGGAGGATAAGTCCGAAGAGATTGTGGCACACGCTTTAGTGAAGCATCTCATATGTCCGTTCAGTACACCTAAGATTATTCTATCCGACAACGGATCAGAATTTAAGAATCAACTTCTTGCAACCATATGACAACAATACGGCATTCAACAAAGCTTCACAGCAGCTTATCACCCACAATCGAATGGCCTAGTTGAGCGGACCAGTCGCAAAATCCTAGAGATTATCAGACATATAGTGAATCCAAAGCAGGTATCATGGGAGGATTGGTTACCTTAAGTATCAGCGTCAATAAATGGGTCAATAAATAGCTTCACAGGCAAAGTACCCTACTACATCATATATGGGGCCGATAAAAGATTACCCTATGACATACTTACCAGACCTACACAACCTGCATATAACATGGATGATTATGCAAAGAAGCAAATCAATACCTTCACTGACATCCATGGAAAAGTGCGTAAACAATTAGCAGCATCGCGCGCTGAAATGATTTACAATCAACACAAAAATGCTAAGCCTATCAAGCTTCAAATAGGCGACGCTGTCATGATGAGAGAACCTGAAAGGATCTCTAAACTTTCGCCGACATTTTCAGGACCCTTCCTGATAATTGCCAAAGAGCACGGTAACAAATTCAAAATACTTAAACCAGATACACAAATCACCGACGTAGTACACGTGGACAGATTAAAAAAGGTGAGCCCTGACTTGCTTCCCACCATTGTACACGACGTTCCTACACAAGCAGTAGACTCTACGTCTGCACAAAATGAAAACCAAAACGCCCAAGACACACAAGCTGTATCCAATGAGTATCTCATGAAACTACGTTCTGCACGTACAGATTAAGCGTCGATAGATGCACGTCTGTATACTACAGGCTCAGTAATGTGAATGTTATATAACACAAGCTGTTATTAATCTCCTTGACGCTTTGCAGATAGCCAAGAGAGACCTGTAATAAACCCCTATCTATGATGTTATTCTTGTATACATATCCTATTGTTTTCTACTTCTAAGTTTAATGCATGATATATGGGACTATTCCTAATAAATTAACTGACAATTTTGACATTGGTTAAACAAACTGAACTTCTTCTAGTAGTGATTGACTAATCTTAATAGCTGCAGTTGATCGGGAAATGCTGATACACTGTAGGACACTAGCATATACTATTATGCTCAGCATACACATTCATCAATATCTTCACACCTAGATCTGTGTCCATGCACACCTTCATAATGTTCAGTATTTTTGTATTTTAATTTTTCCTCCACAGAACAGATTAATTTTGCTGTGCCAGGATAAGAGCAAGTTAAGGGTTACTAGATAAGACCAGACAATTAAAAGTTACTAGTCATTTCCCTAAAAAAAAAAAAAACCTTGCCAACCCATGAACATTTTTACCATCCTACGTGAATTTGAATTTATGATTATAAAAATACTGTACATAAAACCAATAGTCAATGTTCAGTAAACTCATTATAAGTTCTAATAAAAAAAATTATTAAAAAAAAATTTCTTATACAAGTGAAACATATTTTTGTATACTTAGCAATTATTATTCATTTTTATTGTCTAAAGATTTGTAAAATCAAGCCTTGTGATACCAACCTTTACGATTTGTGTTATTCAGTGTACGAGTATTTTTGGTTCATGCAGAAACATTTTAGAAAGGCACTGTGGACAAATTTAATTGAATCTCAACCACCATTTACATAAAGGTTGAAGATCTCAGCTTAGCTAAGGCACACACACCATTATAACAAGGTTAAGTACACTCGGGGTTTATCTGCTTGGATATTACACCGCATGGAACTCGGTGGGTGGTAGCCGAGCGATGTTTTAGCCGCTATCAATTAATATTATATAAATATGGGCTAAGAACATATATTCATTATATACATTCTATCAACCAGACTATTGAGCATACAGCTACATTTAGCAAATGGTCTGTCACCCCTCCTTGGGTGGACAGTTTGTTTGTTTCACACATTCTCGGGTTACAATCCATAAATCTATTTCTCAGGCCTCCGTGTGAGAGTAGGCCTGTGTAGCTTTTATGTCTGTGTTGACATATAGATTACTCTCCAACAACCAGACGCAGAGAGGCCAGCGAGTTCACACAGTTTTCCACAGTTCTCCCCAGTACACAGCCAGACACCGTACCAAAGAGACATGTTGTGAGCTTAGCTCCCCAGGCAGTATCTCTCTAATTATATCAGCTAATTGCAAGCTAATAGCTAATGCTGAGTAGCCTGTCAACATCCAATATAACTAGAAAATCACCACGTGTGTTTACATTAAACCAAGGAACAACAAGTGAAGATAACAGAACCTGTGTGCACTTGTGTAACTTACAAGCTAAGATAATTACAAGTGCAACCCAGGGCGGCTGTGACGATTAAACTATCAACCAATCTACGACTGTATCAAAGGTGACGTGCTGTAAGATTACCTAATATCTCAGCCAGCTTCATTAAAGTTACCAGCGACTACCCTACACTCATTCAGGCAACTGTTAACAAGTGAGATAGTTCGATATCAAACCACAGTCCAAACATTAATCCTAGGCATGGACTCTTGGATGCAAGAGGAGAAGAAGGAGGGTTGAGGTTGAAACAGTGGGAGTGACTCGCTTGATAACAGTGTGTTGTATTGGTCAACATTTTAACCTCGAGGAAGTGAAAGGATGATAGGACAGTGTGTACGGAAACACTGGCAGAAAGGGAAGAGAAAGATTGATAAAACGATTGTATAATGCAGAAGCGGAGTGAGAGAGAGAGAGAGAGAGAGAGAGAGAGAGAGAGACTTGGGATGGGAGAGAGACTTGGGATGGGAGAGAAGATGCATGGTATAAGTGTTGACGTGGTATGTATTTTGTTTTATGAGAAGGTCTTACTGCTGGTGTGTGACGCTAGAGCATAGTATGAAGCGACAGAGATAAACCATATGGCTATCCTGCAGACATGTTGTAGATGAATTACCAAAACAGAACTCACCTCAAAGACAACCAGAAAACCAATTGTCAGTAAATGATTGAAGAAGAATCGATTCGTTCAAAAGGTGTAACTTTAAAACAAATCTCCAATTTAATCAGTTACGAACAACATACCAGAGAGACACACTCACATTTACATTTTATTTGACAGGAGTTTAGCGCCGCCTGAAGGACAAACAAGTCTCCTTGGACTTCAGACCGACCGACCCAGCCTTTCTCGCAAGACCAATTTTTCGGGGAAAGTATTTTCACCCCCTCGCCTGCCCAGGGTGTATAGTGTTTGTGGTGACGAGTGTGTTCGGTGGAGGTTATGTTAGGTCAGAGCATTAATATGTGCAGTGGATACATTAACATTTAATTCTTATTACTATAATTATAATGATTATTGATGGATTATTATTATTAATATTAATAATAATAATAATAATAATAATATTATTATTATTATTATTATTATTATTATTATTAGTAGTAGTAGTAGTAGTATTGATGTTGTCGTTGATCGCTATTGATATATTTTTCCAGCATTGACACCATTATTAATAAAAAAAAAATATTCTACCAATTGTATTATTCCATCGTTAATTTAATTACTGACAATATCTGTATCGGATGAATATAATTGTTGGCACAATGTACATCGCTTGCACGTATACATGGTGCAGTAGTTGGTGCATTTTGCAAAATGTGTCACCTTTGTTTACATCACATTAAAACTCCCGAAATGGCCCTAAGGAACCTCACAATAGTAGCCAGACTAAGGATGCAAGATTAGTATTCCACAGTTTCCACATCTCACTTGATGTGTCAGCCACTGTACCAGGTACAGGTACAGGTGCAGGCGACTGTACGTATCTGCAGTGACAAAAAAAGAACTATATTCGAGTTCTGCTCCTTCCTTACAAAATTATTTCATTTGTCTATGTAATTACCACAATATTAAGATGTGTGCCGTATTCATTTTGTATCAGTCTCCATTGCAAGAGAGGTTTTCTACGAAGGGAAGAAGATAGGAAAGGTGTATAGTATATACTTTGGAATAATTAGTTTTTGTTTGCATTGGATGTGAATTATATTGGTTCTATGTAATTCCTAATATTTTGTAATCAATAATATTATGTAAATATATATAAAGAAGTTTTGAGTTGATAGTCTTATTGTGAAAGATGTACTGTTGTTGACATTTCTAGAGAAAAATTAAGACATAACCAAATTTAATGGTAAATTAGCACAACACTCCCTGTTAAATATTAACCTTGGTGTTTATTTTATCGACTCCGATACGTATGGTCTAACAATCAAGCATCCGAAGGTCACCCAGACAGCGGGTGAGCCTCAAGGATCTCGTGTCCAAGTTCAAACTGTTTGTCTCGCCTTGTCATGGTGGCATATGAGGAGGCATTTGTGCCATACACTCCTATCAGCAAGAACTGATGTTTGAGGTAAAAAATTAACTCAGTTATGAGTAAAATGGGTTAAGTTTCTTATTAAGAACATATATTTGAGCACATTCAACTTTTGCCTCATAAAATTTCTGACTGAGAAAACACAATGAAAGTTTCCAGCGGCAACATCTGTGAAGCTGAACAAATCGTTTGAAATCAGTAAAATCAACCCGAGACAAGCACAAGAATTAGGGAAAATGTTCCTCTCCTGAACATTATCTAGTCTTCCCTTAATTAAATTAAGAGACTTGAACCAAATTTAAAAACATTTAAGAAAATATGCTTTCAAAAGCTAACACCGAAGAAAAAAATCCCACTGAAAATTTACCACAATAAGATGATAAATACTCTCAGAGAAAAACATAGTAATGCGAAAACAAATCATAACAAAGTACGCAAATAATAAATCTTACACATATACGCGAAAATAAATTATATTTGTATGCGAAATTGCACGGCGAAAATAGATGATAGCAAATTTGGCGCCATTTCACTTCTTTCACAAAGGTAAAATAAACAAAAGGACGTAGCTAGTGACAGAACAGGTGAGTAATTAAGTACAGTTCGTGATTCATTGTAAGTAATCCTCATTCACTTCTAAAATACTTTCCTGCCAAACAAAACAAAAATATGATACTTTTTCATTTTAGTTACTTTCATTTCACACGGTGTTTACAAACTCACTTACTGGGAGGCGCGAAATTATGAAACATATACCAAGTATTGTTCTTATACATTGTACGTGATGGCAAATATAGTTAAGAATAAGAAATGAAAACTTACCGATTTTTAGGATGAATAATTTCTTCAGGGGGCTCTGTCAACACAAATATCAAGGGACTCTATAAACACAAACATCAAGGGACTCTGTCAACACAAACATCAAGGATCTTACGAACAAGGTAAAATTCTGTCACTAGTCACTGTCCAAAATACACATTGTTACTCAACTCCAACACGACGGCGCTTCAGGTGATAGAGCTCTCATGTTGATTACCACAGTCTTAACACGTAGGTTGATGAAGTATCGCTACAATAACACCAGGTCCCCGTGTGATCTGAGGAGGATATGGAGATAGTCACAGCCTATTCAGCTTCTTAAGTAACTTCAAAGTCATCAATTTGTATTCTATGTATTATATTAAACGTTTTGGTGAAAATCTTGTGTTAAGTTAAAAAGGTTTAATTCAATTTAGGCAGGTGTAGGTTTAGTCAGGTTTAATTTGGTTTTCTGTATTAATTATTGTGGTTTAGCTTTACTGTAAGGTCTGTCACTAGGAGCTACTACAATGCATCCTTGACAGTCAAATTTCTCTCAACACCCCACATCGACCTAAAGTTACATACATATTAAACTTACACTGGCTGACGGTCCGTCGACAAGTACAAATTCCTTTTAAAGCACACACATTGAGATGATTCGTTTCCCAAATAGATAACTTTATGCCACCAGTTTTGTGTCTCAGTACATTAAAAATCAGAAACATTATGCCACACTCTACATCCGTTTGAACCCAAGTCAACTAGAACACTTCACTATAATCTTTACAAAGCCAAATCATATCCTATACGATAATGGATAAGGTACACGTACACACACTAGCCTCTATGATGTTACTATGACTAAACCGTAAACGTTGATGGGATCCCTCAATATGGGAAAGCTGTGTGAAACTAGTGTCATGTTGTGTTCGGAGCGGTTTCCAGATACACATTTATGTTGATCTACCAACGCCATCTCTTGAGTGGATTACCAACCATAACACAAAGGAATGAATTTGAGATGGTGATAATAGGTGTTAAAGCTCCAGTCATGAGGGAGGGCTAATTAATCTCAATATATGGTAGCCAATAATTTATGTGAGAAGCAGTGATTTAGATGTGGTTATTAACAGGTGAGAAAGGTAGGTTGAGTCTTAATTAGTGCCCGTTGTTCTGGTATATTTCACGTCACTATTAATGATACTGTATCAGATACGTTAGTCTCACGTCAATCATAGGCAAGTTGCTAGAGTCAATTATTGCTACGAAAATCAGAAGCCACCTTGAAACATTCAACTTAATTCATTCTTCTCAGCATGGGTTCACCCAGGGACGTTCTTGTCTCACAAATTTGCTTAGCTTTTTCTCAGAAGTATATGAAGCGGTAGATAATGATAAGTCATGTGATATAATTTACTTAGATTTCAGTAAAGCATTCGATAGAGTCCCTCATGAGAGATTGATAAGGAAGGTACAAGCACATGGAATAGGTGGATCATTATTAAAATGGATTAGGTCATGGTTAACTGGTAGGAAACAAAGAGTCAGCATAAATGGATTTAAGTCAGACTGGGGTGCGGTCAAAAGCGGAGTTCCCCAGGGATCTGTATCAGGCCCTCTGCTGTTTGTTATATTCATTAATGATCTTGATTTAGGTATAACTAGTAGGATTAGTAAATTTGCAGATGATACCAAAATGGGGAGAGTGATAAATTCAGACAGTGACTTTGAACACCTTCAAAGAGATCTAGATACCTTACATGAGTGGTCAGTAGACTGGCAAATGAATTTTAATGCTGATAAATGCAAGGTACTACAGATAGGGAAGACGAATACAAACGTTAAGTATAAACTAGGTAACACGGAAATAGAAAACTCAGATTGTGAAAAAGATCTAGGTGTATTTGTTGGCAACGACTTGAAACCTAGAAAACAATGTATTAGCGTTCGCAACAAGGCAAACAGGATTCTTGGGTTCATATCTAGGAGTGTGAGTAACAGAACTGCTGACGTTATCTTGAAACTTTACCTAGCATTAGTGAGGCCACACATGGATTATGCGGTTCAATTCTGGTGTCCTTATTATAGAATGGACATAGATTCTTTGGAGAGAGTACAAAGAAGAATGACAAAAATGATCCATAATATTAGAAACCTTCCATATGAAGAAAGACTGAAAAGCTTAGGCTTGCATTCATTAGAGAGGCGTAGAGTTAGGGGAGATATGATAGAGGTGTTCAAGTGGGTAAGTGGGATTAACAAGGGTAAAATGGAAGATGTTCTGAAGCTCAGTAATAACGAAATAACTAGAACAAATGGCTTTAAATTAGATAAATTCCGATTCAGAAAGGATATAGGCAAGCACTGGTTTGGTAATAGAGTTGTGGATATGTGGAATAGGCTACCGAGTGCTATAGTAGGATCGGGGACGCTAGGGAGCTTCAAGACGAAGTTGGATAGGCACATGGAAGTGCTGGGATGGGTGTGAAAAGGATCTGCCCTGTATGGGCCAGTCGGCCTCCTGCAGTATCCCACTTTCTTATGTTCTTATGTTCTTATGTTGACCTCTGAGGGTGATTGTTCTTACTTGCCATGCTGATCAACAGGGAAGACAGTAATCATTTTTCACCTGCCAACAGTAAAGTCACACACACACACTGACTCACTACCAACACACACACACACACACACACAGACGTATTCCACTTTATAAATAACTAAATACATAATTTGTCTCATTCTCAGTTCTGAAAATATATTAAAAAATAAAGGATATTTTGTATTTACGTCATTCTCTCGCCTGTCTGTCTCTCTATCTGTCAAAAATATCAGGGAGGAAGAAGGCGAGGAAGGAAGTATGACTTAATTATTAAAGTAACAAAGACTGGGATACGACGGTTGTCCTTAAAAGGTCTTAATGAATAGTAAATAAAGATCACAATCAGACCGGCCAAGAAAAAGTCGTAAATAAAAAAAAATTGGCAACTCCCCAAAATGGAAGGTTCAAACTTTTTATTTTTTCGAAGTTTTAATTATTTTTCGAGAATTTAATTATTAGTTTCTGTGTAGAGTTGAGTGTATTTTTTGTCTCTCTTTTCTTAGTATTGTAATTGTGTAAATGTTGTGTGGAAATAAAATAAGTTAAGTAATTATAGATAGTATGGGATGACAAGACTAATCCCGAGCATTAGGAACCTTGAGTACAGAGGCAGGTTAAAGCATCTAAATTTGCACTCCCTCGAGAGACGTAGAATGAGGGGCGATATGATCGAGGTGTATAAATGGAAGTCAGGGCTGAACAAAGGTGATATAACAAAGGTTATCAAACTATCCAAACAGGATCGAACTCGTAACAATGGTTTTAAATTAGACAAATGTATATTTAAGCGCGAGTTTGGTGTGTGTGTGTGTGTCGGTTTGGAAATAAAGTAGTGGACTATTGGAACAAGTTACCAAACATCACCATTAACCCGAATATGCTGGATAGCTTCAAAACATAGGTTGGATGGATATATGAGCAATAGGGGTTGGGTGTAAAGGGGTCTGCTCAATATGGGCAGCTGCAGTTTCTTCCATTCTTATGTTAAATGAAGAGTCCAAGGTTAACAGTTTTATAAAACAATATATAAATAAATAAATAAATATATAAATATATATATATATATATATATATATATATATATATATATATAATATATATATATATATATATATATATATATATATATATATATATATATATATATATATATATATATATATATATATGTGTGTGTGTGTGTGTTGATAACCACAAGGAAACGAGAAAACACGAAGTTACCAAGCACTTTCGTGTAATTCACATCTTCAGGGGTGAGTACAGACTAAGGAGTAATACTTGACAAGGAGAGTGAGATCAAGGCCCGAGGGGACAGCAGGTGTCCACAATGTTCCGGTTATAAGGCAGTGACCCTAACTAATCTTCTAAATAAAAAAATTGACCATGCCATCTCTAAGAACAGCAGCAGCTTTATATATATATATATATATATATATATATATATATATATATATATATATATATATATATATATATATATATATATATATATATATATATATATATATATATATATATGACAATATGGTCAGAGTTCCAAACTTTCGATAGGCGGATTATCAGGGGTTAAGAAGGTACCTAGGTGAGGTCGCCTGGGAACAGTCAGGTCAGTCCCCAGTAGGAACGGGTGAGGTCACAGGTGACACAACAATTGATCACTCGTATACTACGTAAAGCACAAGAACAAAATATACCATAAAGAAAAATTAGGTCAGATAAGAATGAGCCAAGGTGGATGACCAGAAAAATAAACATGACATAGGAATAAAGAAAGGAGTTTATAAGAAATTAAAGGGAGAGCAGCTCAGAAATAGGTATAATGAACTATGTAGGAAAGTTAAGAAAAATGTAAGTAAGGCAAAGAGGGACTACGAAATGAGGATAGCAAGAGAATCCAAGGCAAATCCCAAGGGATATTTCCAGGTATATAGGACAAAGGTCAAGGACAAAGTTGGGCCTTTAAAGTCAGGGAGGGGGGAAGTGATCGTTGAGAGTGAGGAAATAAGCAAAGCATTAAATAGCTAATTTTTATCAGTTTTCACAGAAGAAAGTCACGAGGAAATTCCAGAGGTGGAATTGATATTTAGGGGAAATATAAAGAGAAATTAAAGAATATCACTATCAGAATGGATGTTCTTAAGAAGATAAATAAGTTAAAGAAGACAAAATCCCCAGGGCCAAATGAAATTTTCCCTCGAGTGTTGAAAGAGCATAAGGAACAGATTAGCGGACCCCTTGTACATTTATTTACAAAATTATTAGACATGGGAGTTGTGCCAGACTTGTGGAAACAGGCAAATGTAGTACCCATATTCAAAAAGGGAGACAGAGCATCAGAGTCAAATTACCAGCCGATTAGTTTGACATTAGTAGTGGGGAAATTTTTTTATCAATTATAGCATATAGCATCCGATCGCATTTAGAGAAAAGCAAATTAATCTACGACTCTCAACATGGGTTTACAAAGGGAAAATCTTGTTTAACAAATCTGCTGACGTTTTTTAGGAAAGTCTTCGAGGTAGTAGATAATGAAGAAAATTACGATGTTATTTACCTAGACTTTAGCAAAGCGTTTGACAGAGTACCACATCAGAGGCTTCTGAGAAAAGTTAAGGCTCATGGTATCGAGGAGAAAGTTTTAAATTGGATAAAATCATGGCTCACCGATAGAACACGGGGTCAGCATAGATGGTGTTAAATCTGGCTGGGGTTGTGTAACCAGTGGGGTTTCCCAGGGGTTAGTACTGGGCCCACTCTTGTTCATAATCTACATAAACGATCTAGATACTGGGATCAGCAGTGACATAAGCAAGCTTGCGGATGACACAAAAATAGGGCGGCAGATTAAGTGAGGGCAGGATGCAAATGCACTACAGGAGGATTTAAATAAACTACACGAGGGTTAAGTATTTATAGGAAACCTAGTAGTGTGTTCATATATTCATTATTATTCTGCCCACCATAATAGACTCAAACAGTCAGTATTTTCATCAAGGTTTTTACGTGCTCTACGAATATGCAGCCAATAATTCATTGACGAGGAATATAAATATATCTATATTATTGGATTGAAGTTAAAATACCCTAGATCTTTTAAAGACAAATGCCTTAACATAGCAAAGAACTGATCCTAAACTTCCCCATGAGAATTAGAATCTCTTAGTATTACCATTTAACAAAATATCTTTAAAATTCCTATACAACTGAAAACACTCTAAAGCAAATGTTAATTAAAAGCTCCCCAACAATGCAGGAGGCTACATTTACAAGGTTCCTTGCAAGAAATGTAATATTCTACTTAGGCCAGACGGGAAAAGATCTTATAACTAGACTTAAACAACATAAATATAGTGATAGGGCAGGCCAAGAATACAATGCTTCATCATTCATATGAGAGATAATAAGCATTGCATTGACTGGGATAATGCCTCCTCAATATTACTTTGTAATTCAATCGCCAGTAGGAACATTATAGAATCTAGTCTCAATAAACATACCGAAGCAGTCAACATGAATTTGAGTCATGGCATGTACAGTACAAATTGGACAATTTTGTGATTAACCATATGACCTGAGTATGGTGGATAAAATCACACAAGAAAAAGGGAAACAATGGATCACCTTAGCTTTCGTCTTTCTTCAAGACATTTTCAGAGGCAACTGAATTACAAGGACCGAGAGAGGCTTAAGTACACAGGGTGACCTTACTAATCATGACGTCAGGTCATAAACACGACATCCACTAATCCACACACCAACACCACCACACACACAAAGGAGCTTACATAAGAACAAAAGAAGGTAAGGAGTCTACTATAGGCCGGTTGGCCTGTGTATGGCAGCTCCTGTCGAGAGTTACTACCACTTTCTATCATCCATGAATCTATCCAGCCTCTTTTTGAAACAATCCAGCGTTCCAGCACTTACTACAAAGTTGCTAAGCTTCTTCCACTCGTCCACCACCCTATTTGTGAACCAGTTCCTTCCTATCTCCCTCCTAAACCTAAACTTAACCAACTTAAATCCGTTGCTCCGAGTCCTATCCTGCTCGGATATTATAAGAACTTTATCTATATCCCCTTTATTGATTCCTTTCACCCACTTAAATAATTCTATCATATCTCCCCGCACTCTTCGTCTTTCTAGGGAATGCAAGTTTAGTTTCTTTAATCTATCCTGATATGGAAGGTTTCTAAGTCCCGGAATCATTTTCGTCATTCTTCGTTACACCGACTCTAGTGAATTGATATCCATTCTATAATAAGGGCACCAAAACTGAACCGCATAATCGAGGTGCGGCCTGACTAGCGCAAGACATAGTTGCAATAATACCTCTGCACTCTTATTACTTACACTTCTTGGAGATGTTCGGGGTACTTGGTTCTAACTACAGGGGCGAACATAAACACCTGTAGAGTTCTGTAGGTTCTTATTAACGGAAATATACAGGAGTGCGCTTACAAGCACAGGTAGTCCTTACACTCCTTTAGGGTCAACTGATCTCACTCTGACCTCTCAGGCGACATGTGGTAAGTGGTATACTAGCAGCTTCCAGATGTCGCCAGGCACATTTATCTAAGCGTGTGGTGACATGAAACAGGGGCATTGCCACACGCTACTGACTAGAGAAATAAAGTGTATATATAGATTACATACATGGTATACATACAACATACATAATATACATACACCCCCGCCCCCCTATACGCTCATAGCAAAGTCTTGAGTGGACCTTTTCCTGTGGATCCGTTCTGAGCGTCGAGGGGCTTAATCACTGGGGGGGGGGTGGGATATGGGACTCAGCCCTGGTGACGGGGTCAGCGGGATGCGTTACGGGGCGGAGGAAACGGCGGTTCCTCCACCATACCCAACCGCTGGGTAACCGCACCTGGTAGTCCCGTGACCTGCCGAGACCCATGACTACGCCCACTTTGTCCTAACGTAGGGAGGTCGGGTCCTGGACACGAACTTGGGTGACGACACTCAACCTGGGGAGAGGACGGACGTGGTCGTTGTGGCGGGCGACGACGACTTGAATACATTCGGCGGCTCGGCGATCAAAATCCTCTGTCTTGGCCTGCCACTCCTTGGAGAAGGATTGAGGGTGAGCAGGGGAGCGTCCGGTGTAATTGGGTGTGTTGCGGAGCTCAAGGAGACTCTGGTCGAAGGCCTCGCAGTCAATATTCCCAGAAGGAACCACTTTGAGGATAAGGTGCTTCAGGGATTTGACAGCAGCCTCAGCGTGGCCGTTGGACCGCGGGTAATGAGGCGGTGACAACACATGCCGGACTCCCCATCGGTCGAGGAACACAGCAAAGTCCAGGGCTTGCAAAATGGGGCCCTCCATTGGTTCGCAGGCGCGCAGGAACGCCCACGTAACGGAAGTAGTGGCGGAACTTGCTGATGGTGGAGGCAGACGACGTGTCATTACCGCACTTGATGACAACCGGCCAACCAGAGAGACGGTCGACGATAACCAGGAAGGACTCTTCTGACACACAGAAAAAGTCGGCCGACACAGACTCAAAGTGGCGGGTGGGGTTGTCGTCACTCATGAAGGGTTCCTGCTGCTGGCTGGGTTGTAGTACTTGGCGGGGCTTACACGCCTGGACAGCATTGGAGATGTCGGGGTCGATGCCAGGCCGGAACACAGTCTGTCTTGCACGCCGTTTGGTGGCCTCGGCTCCACGGTGACTGTCGTGGAGGCGAGCCAAGGCGTGGGGACGTGAAGCAGCAGGGACAACTACCGAAGGAGAGGTGTCACTGGCCAGAGGTAGGGGTAGGGCGGCAGCAGGGTAGTTGCTGCTCCCTTCGTGCACCCTGTTGGCGTATTTTACCTCGAGAATCGGTGTTGGGAAGTCCTGGGAGATGATGGCCAACTCTTGGCAATGTCTGTAGGACAGCAAAGGAGTCGGGACACCATTATGCACGTAAATCCAGGCTTGACACGACCTGTTGCCAAAGGTGACATGTGCATAGAGTAAACCTAGGGCTGGGGCCATCTGTGAACCGTCTGCCGTGACGCGGAGGTCCTTGGGAGGCGGTCCTAGATCACTTGGAGAGAGCCCCAAGCATTGCAAATGCTGGGGACCGATGACCGTAGCCTCAGCGCCGGTGTCGGGCAGCATCTCGAGACAGGATGACACACTGCCGTAGGTCACGATGACGCTGACGTGCTGGGGAACTTTGGTCCTGGGACGCGAGGAGTACACTCTCCTAACATGGGTAAGGCTTTGTCCAGGGTCGTCGTGCCTCTGATTTGGCGACTGTGGGCGGCCCTCACTGGTGGAAGGGCGCTGCTGCTTTCGCCGACGCTGTCCCTTGGGTTTTTTGGTCGGGCAACACTTGTCGTAATGGCCCAGACGGCCACACACATTGCACTGGACGTGTTTGGCTGGGCACCGTACTGTAAGTGACCAGTGGCCCTTGCGGTCACAACTGTCGCAGGTAGACTCGGCAGCTGGACACACCTGTGTTCTGTGCTGCCTACCACAGCTGTTGCAAAGGGAGCCGGGCATGGGCGTGGTGGGCGTAGGCGTTGGGGCAGACTTCTTGTCTTTCTTGTATTGGGACATAGCCCATACGGCTGTAGGGGGAGCTCGGATGGCAGAGGTAGCACACCTGGCAGCCTCGTAGGAGCGACATACTGTCAACACATCCTTAAGAGGAGAGGAAGAGTCGAAGGAGGTGAGGCGTTGGACAAGCTCCTCATCCTTAACACCCATCAGGATCACCTGCTTCAACTGGGT
Source organism: Homarus americanus (assembly GCF_018991925.1). Classification (NCBI taxonomy): domain Eukaryota; kingdom Metazoa; phylum Arthropoda; class Malacostraca; order Decapoda; family Nephropidae; genus Homarus; species Homarus americanus. Next base: position 192,672 of record NW_024732450.1, on the reverse strand, counting down.
CTCCTCGCACTGCTGGTGATTACCGGGACATATGTCTATCTCTTCCGAGGCTCTCTTGAGTCGTACGTAGAAATCATCAAAAGTCTCGCCCTCCATCTGTCTACAGCTAAACACTTCCCTCCTGCGGAGAGCTTCATTCCGCTGACCTTTGATGTGTCGTTCTAGAACATCCAGTACCTCCTCTACAGACAACAAAGAAGTCGGGGGCACTTGCAACGTATGTTTCAACACATGCTGCTGAATGTGTTGAATGAGTTGTTTGGGCTGTGGCAAGCTCTGGAGATCCACCATTGTAGCATAATCAGTCCACTGACGCCGCCACTCACGAAAAGTCTGGAAAGTCTCATCAGGCTTCAAGGTGGGTGGGGGTTGGACAACCACTTTGGGAGAGGGCGTTGACGAGGTATCTGAGCCAGTCGGTACCTGAGCAGTGGAAAGGCCAAGGGCTTGATTAGCAGTGAGGCTAGATATCAAAGCTGCAAACCGTTCGTTATCTTCCAATCTCCTTTGGTGGTCCTCAGCCCGTCTTTTCGCTTCGTCCAGACGCCTCTCCTCCCTTATAAGCTTCATCAGAGCAATTATCTCTGAAGACGAGGCTGAGGGTCGAGGGGTGTGGCTGGGAGAGGGTGGGGCGTCGCGCACTGACTGGTCATCCATCTCTGTAGAGCTGTCATCCGTCTGATTAATCCTGGCACTAGGGACACCGTTGCGTGAGGTCTGGGGCATAATTACTTTATCTATATATTGTATCTCAAATCAGTGTTGACAGGTCAGCCCGTCGTATCAACCAGATCTGAGACAACAAAATTAATTGAATACACAGATAAGTAACTTATATATATATATATATATATATATATATATATATATATATATATATATATATATATATATATATATATATATATATATATATATATATAAAATATATATGAAGAAATGACCGCGGTCAGTGTGTTCATGCGTGGGTTGGTGTGTGTAGGCGCGGTGGAGGGAGGGAGGCGAGACGGAGGGGGTGAGCAGTGTGGGGTGAGTTACCCTCGAGGCAGCCTAGGACAGTCGAGCTGATGCACCACTCTTCACAAATGCCCTATATCAGCCTTCCACCTTAGGGAATCCTTTAAACAAGGACACACACTTTAACACTACACACACACGAGGGGACTTAAGACACTTCACAGGAAATTGTGGTCACTGCACACTGCTCAAAACTCGTTGGTAATTCAAACGAATTTTTGTGGGAGACAATGGCGACAGATGGCGGAGTTGACGGAGGAGGTCTACCGGCCTTGATTTTACACGAACGCACTTATTTCCACTTAATCGATCACTTGATACTCACTGCGCCATGGAGATGTTCCGGGTACTTGGTTCTAACTATAGGGGCGAACATAAACACCTGTAGAGTTCTGTAGGTTCTTATTAACGGAAATATACAGGAGTGCGCTCACAAGCGCAGGTAGTCCTTACACTCCTATAGGGGTCAACTGACCTCTCTCTGACCTCTCAGGCGACATGTGGTAAGTGGTATACTAGCAGCTTCCAGATGTCGCCAGGCACATTTATCTAAGCTTGTGGTGGCATGAAACATGGGCATTACCACATGCTACTGACTAGGGAAATAATATGTATATATAGATTACATACATGGTATACATACAACATACATAATATACATACACTTCTAGATATAAAACCCAATACTCTGTTTGCCTTATTTCGAACATTAACGCAGTGTTTTCTAGGCTGTAGGTCCGGGATTACAAGTACCCCTAGGTCGACTTTTCTAGGTTGATGTTGTTAAGGCTGTATGCATTGACAGTATTTGAGTCTTCCAATATTAAGTACGCTGCACTTGCTGGTGTGGAATTTCATTTGCCATTTTTCAGACCACTCCTGCAGTTTATTTAGATCCTCCTGTAATGCATTTGCATCCTGCCCTGAATTAATCTGCCGCCCAATTTTGATGTCATCTGCAAACATGCTTATGTCACTGCTGATCCCAGTATCTAGATCGTTTATGTAGATTATGAACAAGAGTGGGCCTAGTGCTGACCCCTGGGGAACCCCACTGGTTACACGGCCCCACTCAGATTTAACACCATCTATGCTGACCCTCTACGTTCTATCGGTGAGCCATGATCTTATCCAATTTAAGACTTTCCCCTCGATACCATGAGCCTCAATTTTTCTCAGAAGCCTCTGATGTGGTACTCTGTCAAATGCTTTGCTGAAGTCTAAGTAAATAGCATCGTAATTTTCGTCATTATCTACTACCTCGAAGACTTTCCTAAAAAAAACGTCAGCTTATAAGAAAGGGCTACGTAACATAAGAACAAAAGAATGGAGGAAACTGCAGCGGGCCTATTGACTCATACTGGGTAGTCCGGTTTATACCCAACCCCTATTGCTCATATGAGCATCCAACCTTTGTTTGAAGCTATCCAGCGTATTCGAGTTAATGATGACATTTGGTAACTTGTTCCATTCATCCACTACTCTGTTTCCAAACCAGTGTTTATCTATTTCACGCCGAAATCTAAATTTGTCTAATTTAAAACCAATGTTACGAGTTCGCTCCTGGTTGGATAGTTTGAGTACCTTTGTAATGTCTCCTTTGTTAAACCCTGACTTCCATTTATACACCTCTATCATGTCGCCCCTCACTCTACGTCTCTCGAGGAATTGTAAATTAAGATGCTTTAACCTGTCTCTATACTCAAGGTTCCTCATGCCCGGGATTACTCTTGTCATTCTCCTCTGGATTCTTTCCAAGGATTCTATATCCACTTTGTATTACGGTGACCAGAACTGAACTGCATAATCCAGGTGAGGTCTCACAAGTGCTAGATATAATTTTAAGATGACCTCGCTGGTCTTGTAACTAACGCTCATTTTTATGAACCCAAGTACTTCATTAGCCTTGTTACGAGCAAAAACACATTGTTTACTTGGCTTAAGATTCCTACTTATCATTACTCCTGAATCTCTCTCGCAGTCGGACTCCACAATGGCATCGTTGTTCATCTGGTAACTGGTTTCCCTGTTTACATCTCCTATACTGAGTACTTTGCATTTGTCCACATTGAATTTCATCTGCCATTTTTCCGACCATTCGAAAAATTTGTTTAGATCTTCCTGTAGTTTTGCAGAGTCCTCGTCAGATTTAATTACACGTCCTATTTTAGTGTCATCAGCAAATTTACTTATGTTGCTGTCTATGCCGATATCTATGTCGTTTATGTATATAATAAATAATAATGGTCCAAGTACTGAGCCTTGGGGAACGCCACTAGTGACGTTGCTCCAATGAGATTTAGTGCCGTTTATGCTCACTGGCTGTTTCCTGTCTCGTAACCATGCCCTAATCCATTTAAGGATATTACCTTTGATGCCATGCACTTCTACCTTTCTAATTAGTCTTTCGTGGAGGACTCTGTCCATGGCTTTGCTAAAGTGGAGATATACCACATCATAATTGTGCCCCTCGTCCATCGATTCGAAAACTGATGAAAAGAATGTTAATAGATTAGTTAGACATGAACGCCCGCTTGTGAAGCCATGTTTGGAATCATTGATCAACTTGTGCTTCTCCAGGTGGTTTCGAATAGAGTTTGAAATGATTGATTCTAGTAATTTGCCTACTATTGATGTTAGACTGATTGGGTGGTACTTAGAGGATAGGTATCTATCCCCCTTCTTGAAAATCGGTATTACATTCGCTATCCTCCATGATTCTGGTACTACACCTGTTTTTAAGGACATGTAAAACAACTTTGCTAAGAGCATACTAAGCTCTTCCTTACATTCCTTTAATACTCTGGCAAATATCTCATCGGGACCAGGTGACTTATTAGGCTTCAGTTTGTCTATTTGCTTATTTACATCGTTACTAGTCACAACTATCTCTCCTAATTTGTTTTCTTCACTATCTCTGAATGAGTCGGCGCCTCGGGTATCATGTTCAAATTTTTGGTGGTGAAAATTGTTGAAAAATATTTATTCAGATTATTGCTCATTTCTCCGTCGTTATCAGTTAGCTTGCCGGTATCTGAATGTATTGGTCCAATCTTATCCCATGTTTTAGTTTGATACATTTGGTAGAATCCATTGGGGTTTGTCTTCGCCTCCCTTGCTATCTTCAGTTCATTATTTCTCTTTGCTTTTTTTATCTCGGTTTTAACCCTACCGGCCAATACCTTATAAAACTCCTGGAGGTAAATTTTGCCACGATTTATTCTTCTATCTATAGCCTTCCTTTGGCCAATAATTTTCTTTAAATATTTATTTATCCATTTAGGGTCACTGTTGTCTGATCTGAGTTTTTTGTATGGTATGTTCTGCCTTTGTGCATTAAGTAACTTGTTATTTAAATTGTCGTGGAACTCGGCAATCTCAGATCTCGTTATCAGGTCGGTGTCAACTGTCAGGTTCACACCCAAGCTCGACACCTCCTCTCTCAGCTGCCTCTATAAACTATCAAAGTTTGCCCTTTTGAAATCTGGGGCTTTAATGGAATTTTCCTTACGTCTGACCTGAAAATCTAACTGGAATCAAATTTCTTTGTGATCGCTGTTTGCAAGTTCGTTCCCTACCTCGACATTGCTAATGAGGTTTTCTCTGTTCGACAGAACTAAATCGATTATATTTTTACCCGGAAGTGGGTTCGGTTATATGTTGACTTCGGAAACAGTCCTGGATCGTTTCAAGGAAATCCTCTGATACTGAGTTACCCGTAAGGTCAGTCCACTCTATTTGGCCAAGGTTAAAATCGCCTACTATACAAACTTTGTTGTGTATGGAAGCCCTGCGCATTTCATCCCAGATAAGTCGCTCATTAACTCTTTCAAGATTGGGAGGTCTATATATTACTCCTATGATTAATTTTCCCGCACCGTCAATTAATTCTATCCAAATTGTTTCTTTTATTCCACTCAGTTTTTTTTTTCTTATTTATTTCACACTTCAGATTATCCCTGATATAGATTGCTACTCCGCCTCCTTTCCTGGACGGCCTATCGGTATGGAACAATTTGTAATCCGCAATTTGGTATTCGACAGGTAACTCACGTGAGTCTAGGTTGATCCATGTTTCAGTGAATGCTATTATATCGATTTTTTCGGGATGTACCAAGGCCCTAATATCATCCATTTTGTTTCTCATATTTCTACTGTTCGCATAGTAGGCATTTAGGTTAGTCGTGTTCTGAGTCCTCCCTTTACCGCGTTTAGGTCTTAACTCTCTGTCTAATTTAGCTTTGTCATCATTCCTAACACTATTTCCCTGTAACCTTTCACTTTGTTTACCCGCTCCCACTGCAGTCTCCTCCACCTCCGTTCCCATATGTTCCCCTAGTAGTTTAAAGACTTCTATATCTTTTGAACTGCCCCCTCTAGAGACCCCCGCCAGGGTTGCCGCCCCATCCCGAGACAGGAGCACCCCATACTTAGCATAAAGGTCCCTTCTGCCGTAGAAGTTGTCCCAGTTGTCAATGAATGGGACTGATATTGACTTGCAATATCTGTCAAGATGGTCGTTGACACCAACTGCCCTTGACAACCATTCACTGCCAACTCTCCTTTTAGGTAGGATACTGCATATGATAGGGATCCCTCCCTTAGTCCAAATAAGAATTATAGCTGCCTTGAACTTATCAAGAAGCTCCTCGCTCCTACACCAGCCAATATCATTGCCTCCTGCACTGAGGCAGATAATGGGTTTGTTCCCATTACCAGACAAGATATTGTTCATCCTGTCAATTATATCCCCCACCCCAGCTCCTGGCAAACACACCCTCATCCTATTTTTGCTTTTACCACAAAAAGCCCTGTCCAAATACCTTACCTGTGAGTCACCAACAATTACACTTTTTATACCTTCCTTGTCAGCCCTGTCCCTGACTGTACTAACGTCCAATTCGTCTATCAAGGGACTGAACGAGTTGGTACACTTAGCTGCTGATGACGTTGTTGACGTATCCTTGGTGTGCTTTTTCATCACCAGTTTGGTCTTCCCTCTCCTCACAACCTTCCACTCGCTTGAGTTTTCGTCAGACACTGGCTTTCCTTGTCCCGCCTCTTCCTTCATCCTCGCCGTCTCTTCCTTTAATTTTCGGTTCTCCAACGTGGCCCTCTCTATTTCTTCCTTGGCCCTCTCCAATTCTTCCTTGGTCCTCTCCAGCTTGGCCAACAAACTCGCACACCCCAGACCACACATAGCACTGGCCATATCTGATAATTATCCCTCGGGAGCTAACCCTGCCGTGACCTTTCCCCTAGTGAGGTCATGTCAAATCATGTTAAGTCAGGTCAAAAATATGGGACCCACTAATCATCTATCATGCATCTAACTCGAATGCTTTCAAAGCATTCTTAACCTTGGGCCACTGACAAATAAATTTGTGTAACATATTATCAGTTTTGTATTTACCATCGCTGAGGTTCATGGAATTTAATTCCCAAATCAACTTGCTTCAACCAGAAGTCTTTCTGTAACACATCATGATTTATACACTTCTAAGCTGTTTTCCCAATCTATGGGATGATTATTGTTCCTAACATGAACAAACAGAGCACTGCTTTCAGATGCTGTTCTAATATTGTACTTGTGCTGTTTAATTCTGAGTTGCAATGCTTTTCCAGTCTGTCCTACATAATTTCCATTACATTTGCTACATGGAATGCAGTAAACACTTCCATTTACATTCAAGGTTGGGTTATTCTTGAATAATATATTAGTAATAGTTGAGTTATACTTAAAAACAACATTAATATTTAATAATTTAAAGGACTGAGCTAACGGAACAAATTCATTGCGATAAGGTAGTCAAAATATTCTTAAATGTAGGAATTTGCCAGGTTTGAGTAGAATGAAAGGATTGTTTAACCCTTTTAAAACAATGATCAATAAACAATGAAAGGTACCCAAGTTTTTGTGCAATGGACTGAATGTGTTTCAGTTCTTCATCAAAATTCATGGTCACAAATACGCAAACACCTCTAAAACATAGCAGAAAAACTGCCATTTTGGTGACTCGATAAAAACTGTATGAAACTGACTACCTGTGGAGGCTTTCTGTACACTTTAAATTTATAGTTATGACCATTTCAAATGATAAGCATATCAAGAAATGGAAGTGATCCATTTATTTCTCTTTTAATTTTGAAAGTAATACTAGGGACAATATCATTAAGCTTGCCTAAAAATTCCAGTGGGTCACTGTTTCTAGGCCAAAGACAAAGAACATAAGAACATAAGAACATAAGAAAATAAGGAGTCGGCAATAGTCCGGTTGGACTAAAAAAACTCCATATAAATACAGGCTCAAGGAGCAGAAAGACAATTATCCATGCTCATGCCAAATATTTGCTTTTAAGACTTCCCATTTGCTCTAAGCACATTGTCAGTAACGCATAACTCTATCAATTTGAGAAAAGTATCATATTCAATCGTCAAATCTAGCAGTTGCAATTTATCTTTAAGAACTGAAAGTAGGTCTTTCACTGGTACTCTAGTGAAAAGTGAATTTACATCAAAACTTATTAATTCACATGGTTCATTGTGTATCTTGAGTTTATTAATTAAATCACTGCTGTTGTGTATATGTTAATTAGATATTTGGCCTGTAAGAGGGGATAGCATCCTAACCAACCCTTGATAATTTGTACGTAACAGAACCCACAGAACTCACGATAGGACGTTACGGATTATTAAGCTTATGTGTTTTGATCAATCCATATATATACAGTAAAGTGTGATTGATTTGAGAGAGATGTTTGATGAGTTCGGGGTTCTTTTTCAATAACACTTTCATTTTAGAATTAGATAACTTATTAACAATTTCCAAGGGATCTTTTGTAAGCTCACAATAAGTGCTTTCATCACTTAGGAAAGAATTCATCTTATCATTATAGTCGCTTTTATCCAAAATTATAATAGCATTGGACTTATCAGCCTTAGTAATATGGATATTCACATTTCTTTTCAAGCTTGTCAATGCAGTTTCAAATGTTTTTGGAATGTTTGAAACAATTTTCTAACGTAAAACACTATGTTTTCAACCTTTAGCTATGGATATATCTTCATTTGTAACGTCTATCGACTTATTCTTTTCCAGGTTGATCATACTTTTAGCAATAGTAAGTGGATTAACGCTTGAGTGATAGAAAACTTCCTACCAAAACCTAGCACAAGTTTCTCATTTGTCTGTAGGTCATAAGACGATAAGTTTATGGACAAATTTAGATCACTCAGTTTAGACCAGTAACTCTTGTCAAACAGAACATTTAATTTGGTTGAGGTCGTTTACTTGAAACATGTTAAATCATGAATGATAGTTATGCCACCAACACATGGATGAGCCTGTTGAGAACGACAACACACCTCTCCAAGATGGACCTAAATCTCAAACAACAAAAGTTGCACAAGAATACTTGTTCATGGTTGACATTGGTATGTGATCTCTAAACTCTAATCTCACTAGTCAATAAGAAGGACATTCAGGGTGAAAGCCACGTAATGAAGCGCTAAGATTCTTGGCAACGTTTGTATCAAGCTGAAGTAAACACAACAATTGATTAGTTTAAGTAAGTTAGAATGGCCATTGATCAAGATGGTCACTCTGAAAATTTAGCGTAGCTATTATACGTTAATTGTTCAACCAAGGACCTGGAGTGAAACACTGTGTTGTGAACTTGTATACCTTCAATAACACTTGTGTCCGTCAACTGGTGGTAATGTCTCCCTTGGTAAACTTGGGCTCCACATAATTTCCACCGTTTATTATTACTCGTTTAGGTCCCTGAAGACGATTAATACTAAAGTCTCATTTCATGGGTCACGAAACCTGCAATATGTGTCCCGACTTCCCCAGGGTAAGGTCAACAAAGCCCCGCAATGGAAGCGTCAATTAAAGCCAGTCTCAATATACCTCAACTCATTTACGGTGGGCGGGCGAGCGGTTATCTTTGCTGTCGGGCTCAATAATCAACAAGACCAGAAGGTTCTCCTGTTGGGGCGACACGATCAACATTGTCAGGTTCAGTCAACTTACTCCTGCTGTTAGCACCGGAATCATTACTGGGTAATTTCTTTTCACTTCAATTTTCTGTGTTTGTTTCTCTTTCTCGCGACCTCTGTGCTTCTGTCCTTACTTTCTCATCTTCTCCTTCACTATTATTATGATTCTATTTATTTATTTCTTCCCAGCGATGTAGTTTCTTTCTTCATGGAAATATATAGGCATAGATAACAGACCCCCCGCATATACACACATAGAAGTCACACAATGATTCTCAGACACACACACCGTTGGTGAAACTAGACGTGCCCTGAAGGTGCTCCCTGTTTTAGCAGCCAGGCCGAGTCTGTTAACATAAGAACATAGAACATAAGAAAGTGGGATACTGCAGGAGGCCGACTGGCCCATACAGGGCAGATCCCTTTCACACCCATCCCAGCACTTCCATGTGCCTATCCAACTTCGTCTTGAAGCTCCCTAGCGTCCCCAATCCTACTATAGCACTCGGTAGCCTATTCCACATATCCACAACTCTATTACCAAACCAGTGCTTGCCTATATCCTTTCTGAATCGGAATTGATCTAATTTAAAGCCATTTGTTCTAGTTATTTCGTTATTACTGAGCTTCAGAACATCTTCCATTTTACCCTTGTTAATCCCACTTACCCACTTGAACACCTCTATCATATCTCCCCTAACTCTACGCCTCTCTAATGAATGCAAGCCTAAGCTTTTCAGTCTCTCTTCATATGGAAGGTTTCTAATATTATGGATCATTTTTGTCATTCTTCTTTGTACTCTCTCTAAAGAATCTATGTCCATTCTATAATAAGGACACCAGAATTGAACCGCATAATACATGTGTGGCCCTGCCCCCTCCCCCTGCTATATCCCAACGTCCTACCAGCCTTACTACACCGGGATCTATTCAGCAAAACATTCAAGTGATTAGTGAACGATTGATTACCGAAGAGTGTTCCTATAGTGCACTCAAGGAAAAGTACAAAAGTACAGCAGTGTAATGCTGAGTGCGGCTGGACCTGACCTAACCTGACCTCACCTCTCGGACTCACCTGACCTAATCTGAAGGCTGGCGCACACCTGCATCGCCCCAGCTACTGTCCTGGCCACGTGGTCACACACCTGCATCCATCAGTGAGACAAAACACGCTCTGGAGGGGCTCCGGGTTTTGGCAGCCAGGCCAAGCCGGTTGGCCCTGCACCTTGCTATATCCCATTAGGGTGTGTCATAGGAGGGAAGATCAGCTAAAACTAATGGCCCATCACTTTTTTGGTAGATTTTAGTGTATATAAACATAAAATAATTTCAGTTTCAATATTTTGCAACCTTTTGATAGGTAAATTGTAGCGTGAAATTTATCGAAAATTTAACGTACAGCTGCATTAGTGCATTACAATTAAATAGTGAACATTGCTTTCTGACTTCATTCTTTAACAATCCAACTAACAATATTTTTTTCTGTTTCAGATTCTGATGCATTTATAAGTTGATAATATTTGCGATGGCTGCTTGTGTCAGGACGAGGAACCAAAAATCCAGCCATCTCAGTCACTATCTTGGGTCTGGGAGAGAGCTCCTGAAGTCGGAGTTGCCTACATTGAGAGATGCTTTGAGATACGGTGTTTTAATCAGGCAAATCAGTGAAAAGAACCAAAGAACTTACACAAACAAAGACATTGCCAGTGATATGACCAAAGCTGTCTTGGCACAGTACACTCTGGCTAACGCTCAGTTCAAGCCTCCAGTCATAACAAGTCAGAAGAAGATTAGTGAGAGACTGCTAGCCAGTTGGGAAAAGGCAAGAGATATCTCTCTTGGGAGAGGAAAACTTGCAGTTAAGGACAGCTTTGCCAAGCAACTGGACCAGTTATTTGACATAATTACTTGCAAGTGCCCAATTGTTCTCTGTCCTGAGTTTGGATGCGATCGTGACTGTAAATCCGAGGCCCACATCTCCTGTATTTGCAAGCGTGAACTGAAGATTCCTGTGATCGAACTGGCATTTGTCAAAGCACAGAGAGAGAAGACTGGCAGTATAGGGGCTCTCATGATTTCTAGCCAAGATATTCCGGAGTCCAAGAGACAGGAGGCTGCCACAGAGAGACAGAAGAGGAGAAGAGTTGCCGAGGAAAAGAGACTTGAGAAGGCCCAGGGTGAGGTAAAAAGGCCGATGATTGGAGTCAAGCTGATTCAGAGTTTAATGACTTCCCCATGGCTGATCCGAGTGCTGACCAGGAGAATGGTGACTTTGTCCCTAACCCAGAAAATAATGATCCCAAACCTTCCAGGCATAAGATTCGAAATAGGAAAGATATCCCGAGCATAGTTCTGGCCAGCATGCGACACCACACTGGTCTCAGAGAAACTGCAGGAGATAGCAACAGCTGCCTGGATTGACGGTGGTTTGATAACACCTGAGATGTTCTCACCTGGTGATAGATCATAACAAAGTAAGGAGAGCTCAGGAGAAACTTGTCAGTAACCTAAAAGAGGAGTTTGATAAGGGGATAAGAGAAAATGGAATCAATTGTTTGTTCTTTGATGGGAGAAGGGATGACACTAAAGTGTTCATGAAAGTTGGAGATTCTGACAAGTTGTTCCTTGCCATGGTGAAGGAGGAACACTACTCCTGCTGCAGTGAACCAGGAGGGAAGTATTTGTGGCATTTCACTCCAGAGAAAGATGACATCAGGAAACCAGCTGAGATAGTGGCAGATAACATTGTGAACTGGCTCAGAGAGAGGAACGTAGACCAGACCCTGCAGGCCATTGAAGGGGACAGCACCAACACGAACACAGGGTGGCAAGGGGGGGGTCATACAGTGGATAGAGCAGAAGATTGGGAGGAAGCTGGTCTGGATTGTTTGTGACTTCACATCAAACGAGTTGCCACTAGACATCTGATCCAGGAGCTGATGGCAAGACTTTCAAACAACAGATGGTCTGGTCTCTGGCAAGATGAAAGGACTCTGCCACTGAGTTAGAAATAAATCAGAGCTTTTGAAAATCACAGTTGGCCTCCACTTTTGAGCTTGCACATACTGTCATTGACGACCTGAGTACTGACCAGTACTATGGTTACATGATTTACAGTGCCATCAAACTGGGGTCATGCCTGATAGACTTGCTTACCTGCAGAGAGGTCCAGTCTCACATTCTAGGTGGCCTGCTAAATTCTGCCTCAGGTTCAGTAGAATTTGGGTCGCTCATCATAAACTGAAAGGGAACCAGCTTCACAACCTGAGACTTATTGTCCAATTCATCGTGAGTGTCTACTTCATCAAATTGGTTCAACACTGCCAAGCTATCGTTCTCCGAAGGTCCGAGGCATGTTCTCTTCCAGCTTGAGCTCCTGAGGAGTCAGCCAAGGAAGGTTGTTCAGATTGTGGAGCAGACTGTGAGGAGATCTTCCTGGTATGCTCATCCTGAGGCAGTTCTGCAGACAATGCCCTGCAGTAAGGATGAGGAGGAGAGAAGAGTGGCAGTCAAAAAGATCTTGGATATGAGACTTATGAGAGGATCTGGGCATGACGAATCAGTTGGTGACGATTCCTTCAGGGTCAGGAAGACTCCTGAAGTCAATCTAGGTGCCAAGACCCTCACTGATCTCATTGATCTGGATAACATCCAGGCTGGCAGTGAGCCCCCTCTTACCTGCAGCCTCACCAATGTTCAAGTCAGAGCTTTCCTGGACAACCCCATGTATGTCACCCAGAGTATAGAGCGTTGGGTACAGCAAGTGAGCGAGGCCAGCAGTCACGTGTACAGCCAGGAGAGGAGGGAAGGCTACATCCGAGCTCAGGTGGTCAGCAGGGAGGTGATGAGTAGAAACAGAAGCAAGAAAGACATGTTCTCTATGGTGTGCAGCAACACCGGGTCGTAGTAGTAAAACCGGTTTTGTATTTGATGATTTTGTTTTCTAAAGGAATATTAAATTTAATAAATGTGTCAAGATCATTCGTTTCACTATTCTGGATCATTTTCATCCTAATAAATTAACCTGATACATTTACTTTACTTTAAATAAGCTATTTAGTGGTGTTGGTAAAAGGGTGGGAATACTGAATTTTCATAAGATTTCAAGTTAAAATTTACCTAGCAAAAAATAAAAACTTTTCAAATCTGAAGATATCACATGATTCTGCACATAGAACTACATCATTAATACCAGGGCCGATTTTTCAAACTCAAAAAAAAAAAATTCGCCTCCGTATGACACACCCTAATATCCCATTGCCCTACCAGCCTCACTACACCGGGATATATTCAGCAAAACATTCAAGTGATCAGTGCAATAAGTGATTACCATAGTGTTCCCATAGTGCATCCCAAGGAAAAGCCAGACAGTGGGCACTTTATCGGTCACCTTCAAAGTGCCAGTGACAAGGACCACCGCGGTGTTTACAAATATCGTGGAAACTGTGTCGACGACCCAAAGCACCAGAGACAAGGACTCACGGTGTTTACGACTGACAAATATTAACAGATGTCTACCAGTGCCAGAGGCCCTCAAAGTGCCGCCAGTGAGTTTATGGCCAACCGGGGACAACACTTCCGTCCGCCCACAACAGATATCAACAGATGGCCACCAACCACTTACTCCCGACGCATTCTGTACCATCTAAAGCGTGGGAACGGTTATCTTGATGGCAGTGTTATCGTGCGACTCAAGTCACTGAACATATTCCACACACGCAGCCGTAGACAGGGCCGTCATACACATAAGAACATAAGAACATAAGAAAATAAGGAGTCTGCAATAGACCGGTTGGTCTGTGCCTGGCAGCTCCTGTCGAGAGTTACTACCACTCTCTATCATCCATGAATCTATCTAGCCTCCTTTTGAAACTTTCCAGAGTTCCCGCACTTACTACAAAGTTGCTAAGCTTGTTCCACTCGTCCACCACCCTATTTGTGAACCAGCTTCTTCCTATCTCCCTCCTAAACCTAAGCTTATCCAACTTGAATCCGTTGCTCGGAGTCCTACCCTGCTCGGATATTATAAGAACTTTATCTATATCCCCTTTATTGATTCCTTTCACCCACTTAAACACTTCTATCATATCTCCCCGCACTCTTCGTCTTTCTAGGGAATGCAAGTTAAGTTTCTTTAACCTATCCTGATATTGAAGGTTTCTAACTCCCGGAATCATTTTTGTCATTCTTCGCTGCACCGACTCTAATGAATTTATATCCATTCTATAATAGGGGCACCAGAACTGAACCGCATAATCGAGATGCGGCCTAACTAGCGCAAGATATAGTTTCAATAAGACCTCTGCACTCTTGTTACTTACACTTCTAGATATAAAACCCAATACTCTGTTTGCCTTATTTCGAACATTAACGCACTGTTTTCTAGGCCGTAGGTCCGGGCTTACAAGTACCCCTAGGTCTCTTTCATAAGCCCATTAGGACGTAACCTCCACTAGGAAACCGGAGAAACCCACCATTGACAGACCGTACCATTACACTGAAGCTCCACGGATATGGTATGATCTCCCGTCCTTACTGCTCTCCAACGTCACTTCCAAAGGCTAACAAGTTTGAGGAGCTGGCAACTACAGTCAGGTCAGCCGCCGCGAGCGTCATTGCCATATGTGAGGCTTGGCAAATTGTGCCCGAAACGTGTCATATTGAGGGATATCAACTCTTTCATCATCTTCGTTCATATAGACGCGGAGGGGGCGTTGCCCTTTTCTGTCAAGATGACCTACGCCCATCACGCCTGGATGTTCAAACCCAGCAGAATTGGAAGCATTATGGGTACGTGTTGTGCCACGGGCCCACCCTCCTCGCTCACCCACCAGAGACACTCTTATCAATCAACCTCATTACCACCTCAGGCCACCTCAGAGTTAGGTACCCATGTGCCAAGTTAGTATTATGTGGGGATTATAATGAAATTGACACCACTGATATCCAGGACCAGCTGTCACTATCACAAGCTGTGAACTTCTCCACACAAGGCCAAAATACCCTTGACCTTATCTTAACTGACTTAGCGGACCAATACCAACCACCTCAACCAATGCCTGCTATCGGGAGTAGCACACACCTATCAGTGCTCTGGTCCCCAGCTGCCACTCCCACGCAATTAAAGAGACCCTACATCAGGACCTACAGTACAGGCCGATTACTGACTCTGCAGTGCGCCTCTTCGGGCAGTGGGTAGTTCACCATCCCTGAACTGAAGTACTTAGCGTGGATAACGTGGAAACCAAATGGAAAAATTATACCAACACCACCACGGAAGCTCAGCACCACTTCTTCCCCGAGAGAAGTCCGTCAGATCTCACCCAGCTGATTTGCCCTGGATCACACCTCGAATCAAAAGACTTATGCAACAGAGAGACAGAGCCTTTTATCTCAATGACCACAACCGCTACAGGTCCCTTCGCAGCCGAGTCATCCGCGAAATACGCACTGCAAAGAAGTTTCACTACCCAACCAAATTGCAACACCTAAAGCAGACCAACATCAGTCAATGGTATGGTAAGCTTAAAGAACTCTGTGGACTAAACAATAAGACACACCCCCTCCCCTTCCTTAGCCATCTCACTAATGTTGACGCAGCTGAGCAATCAAATAACCATTTCGCTACTATATGCCAGACGCTCCCCCGGCTTGACACAACCACTCTCCCTGCTTACCTACCAGCCCACTTTCCCACTGACTTAGCAGAAGATTTTGAAGTAGCAAAACGTCTGGACAAACTAAAGTTAAAACGCTCTACCACCCTCATTGACATACCAATGAAACTCTTCAAGGAGTTCTCCCCGGAGCTTGCTAAACCCCTTTGTTCAAACATCAATGTTTCTCTCAGTCAAGCCAGATGCCCAGCTGACTGGAAGACCTCTTATGTATCAATAGTGCCCAAGTCAACCAGCCCATAATCCTTAAATCAGCTACGACCTATGGCAATCACCCTAATACCCAGCTTAATCTGTGAAAGTTTTGTGTTTGACTGGGCTCATGCTGATATTGCAGGAGTCGTAGACCCTCAGCAATTTGGCAATGTGAAAACTTCCTCCACCACTCACTGTCTTGTCACAGCTTTCTCGACTACATACACCGCCATCTCGAGAAACGAAAAACGTCTGTAGCTGTCGCCTTCATTGACTTCACTAAAGCATTCGACCTAGTCGACCACAATTTAATCATCAACAAAGCTATTGACCTCGAGTTTCGAAGAAGTCTTATTCTGTGGCTTACAGACTTCCTCAGTGACCGACGCCAAGCTGTACGCTTCCGAGGGGTTGTCTCCACCTTTCAGTCACTCACCTGTGGCGTTCCCCAAGGCACCAAGATGGGACCACTATGCACCATATGCTTGTCAATGATGCCCAAAGAGAAACCCCTGCTCGCTGGAAATATGTCGACGACTCCACCATTGGGATCAGCGTCAACAGTTCTGGTCCCGACTATACCGCCCTTCAGGATTTGTTGAACAGACTCCAAAACTGGGCCACCAACAACTACGTCACCATCAACCATACCAAGACCATGGTTATGCACATCAACCTCTTCTCCGACGTTGTGTCACACCCTTCCATTACTTGAGGTCCCAACACACTCCAGGTTGTAGATTCCACTAAGCTCCTCGGCGTCACCATAGACAACAAACTAAATTGGAAACCACACATCAGTGAAGTTGTCAAATCCTCCAGTTTCCGTCTCCACCTCCTCCGCCGACTCAAGTCCCTCGGAGTTCCTGCACCCGAGCTCCTCAGTGTTTACTCAACATTTATACTTCCAAAGCTCATCTATGCCTCCCCTATCTGGTCTTCCTCCCTAAATGCCACACAACGTAAACACCTAGAAAAAGTGCAAAAGAGGACATGCAAGATTATTCTCTCCCCTTCCTATTCCACATATCAAGAAGCGCTCAACACACTAACCCTTTCGACTCTCACTGACCATCACCACGACCTCATCCGCAAATTTGGGAAGAAGCTTCTGCATCATCCTCGACACCGGCTCCTACTACCACCTGAGATCCCTAGCCCGAGAATTGTTGTTCGACACCACAACCGCATCCAGCCCATACGAGCACGAACTGATCGCTATAAGAACAGCCCAGTCCCAACCATTGTAAAAATTATCAATAACTTGTAATAAACCAGTGTATTCACTCCCAGTAAATCCTACTTTTTGCACTGTCACTATGTTGAAATGCCCTGTAGTTTGAGTTTTTCCCCACCTAGTTATATATCTTATTTGTATCACTTATGTTACTTGTATATTATTTGTAAACCCACTCCCCAATTATGTAACTGTATATTTTCAGCCTTCTGGCTGCTATGCTCTTTCAATAAACCGTTTGTTATTATTATTATTATTATTATTAGATATGATATGAGTTATTAAGGATGTGGAACGTGTGGAGGGCGACATCAAGTGCGGCAAAGGCGGCGGCAGCGTCTTTCCGGCGCTGGCGCTTGTCTGCCTTGGTATGTAGTCGGGCTAACTCGAAAGTATTGAGACCTGCTCGTGTGGAGCTCCTCCAAGGTTATGTCTTAAGACTGCCATTGTACCTTTTCCATTCATAATGATGTTGATATTGATATTGAAACAGTTTATTTAGCTAGTAGAGCACAGATACAGAGTCGATTACAAAATCCTAATATTAACATGGCTGAGCCAGTTGAAAGCCTGAGCTCTCTTGTAGACACTTGATATATACTTTACATTTATCTCAAGGAAGTATTATGTAACATTTAGTATCATCTGGAATAGTATACATAGCATGGTGGTAATAAGAACATCTCATAATGTTACCACGGTTATCACTTCGATATTTATTTATTTAATTTCTTTTTTTTTTACATTTATATTATAAGTATATACATACTTTACAGTGGAGTTGATGAGCAGAAATATGACAAGGGAGGGAAGCAGTACAACACGGGTTGTATTAAGGTGGAACAAGAGGACAGAGCTGTCATTATTATGTCTAGTTGGCAAATATATGTGTTGCAATGGTAATTTCTATCTATCTAAATGATAATTTCTGATAAAACGGTGTTGATGGTACAATTAAAGCTGGAATATAAAGTAGGCATTACAAAAAATATTAATACTTACACAATAGATATTTTTTAAGAGTTGATTTAAAGGAAGGGAGCGTAGTCTTTGCTCGGATTGGTAGGGGTAAGCTGTTTGACACCTTCACACTGTGATAATTTATGGAGGTCTGGGACTGAGAGGAGCGCATAGGGGGTGGGGGGTGGTCTTAGTAACTCTGGGTGCCTAAGTTGTATGTCTTATTATTCGGGAACTGGAAATAATAGTTGTCAAGCAAGTGATTGACAGATTTGTAAAAAAAAATAGGGGACAGCTTTAGGTGTTAATATCCTCGAATTTTAAAATTTTTAATTTAGCAAATTGTTCGTTTGTGTGATCAGTTTTTTCAAGTAGGTCATTGTCCTCACAACTCTCTTTTGTGCAGTACCCATTTTTTTGAAGAGCCAGAGGCCCCCACAGTGTGTTACAGTGTATCAGGTGTTGGTAAGCAAGATCATGATAGGTTTCTTTCATTGCTGTGAGAGTGAGTGACTGTCGAGTGTGATACATGATACTGCACTGTTTATTGACTTTACTGTGGATGGCTTATTTGTGGTTTCTCCAGATAAGTTTCTCATCAACAATAACCCCAAAGAATTTAGTATTTTGATAGCATTAAGAACTGTATTACCAAGGTACAAGGGGTCCAAATCTGGGGTTAAGTTTTCCTTCTGTGAAAGATCGTGTAGTGGGTTTTGTCGAGGTTTAAGGTCAGTTTATTACGTATTACCCAAGTCCTGATTTTAGTCAATTCAGTGTTCATAATTCTCATTAAGGAATGGAGGTCTGAGTTGCTAGCATAGTGATTACTATCGTATACAAATAAGGTGTATTTTATGAGTGTACTGGAGTGGACTGTATCCTTTATGTACAGTCGGAAACCATAATCTCTAGCCCACCTGGGTCGGTGCTGGAAGTTAGTACAGTGTCCTTTCTGGACGGGAGCCCACTCTAACTATCACGAGGCAACACACGCACGAACACACACAGTCATAGTACGGCTGTATAGATGACATTATGTATAAGTATTGTACATGGCATTTTATACCCTGCATTATCTTCATTATATATGAATACGAAGAAAAATTACCATAGGTTGTAGTTACGACAGTATGAATGGAAATAAACACTTCCAAACCACCCAGTGAATCCACACAACGTTTACAGCGCTTCCACCACACCCCATGTATATTTTTTATTTCCCTTCATTTGCGTAACTATAGGAAAATCGTGTTTAATTTAACTACGTATTTAAAAAACCTTAAATTACATGTGGATCAGTCACACCTCATTTGACACACTTATAGTGTAATACTTCGACCATCCCACCTGGGCACATGGAGGCCCACGGTAACTCTCACGGGGCAACATACGCACGAACACACAAGTTAAGATATGACCCCTTCCAGGCTTAACTATCATTATCATGTTATGTTCATCGTGCTCTGTATCTTGGTAACTAGTCATAGTATCAATACATGGAGGAAAATCTATATTAATATACTGTAATATTACTACTAAAGAAAAAAAAATTATATATATATATATATATATATACATATATATATATATATATATATATATATATATATATATATATATATATATATATATATATATATATATATATATATATATATATATATATATATATATATATATATATATATATATATATATATTGTTGTTGATTTTATTTATTTTCTGTTACTATATAACTTATATCACTCTCTTTAATTTCTTTGGTTTTGTTTACTAAGTTATTTCTGTGTAGTATATAGCCTTCTTTAATTTTCGTAGTTATCTTATCTTTTTTTTATTTACATGCTAATTATTTTCTAGGTGATTTTCTATGTATTTCACTATTTATTATCTGTCTTTTCTATATCTTATGTATTTATTTGAATGTTATTATTGGTTTCTTATATTTTTATCTGACTTCTTTCAGTATTAATCAGCGCTTGGTTACTTTTTTCTTTTCTTTTTTACCATCAAAACCCCTAAACTCCCAAAAGTCCTTAGGCGACAGATAAGTGGCGAAGGGGACAAGCAGAGATGACTTCCGAGAGTTTCTAGTCACAACTCTGCACGTAGGCGGCATAGATAAGATGGTCATTTATGCACTGGAATCTCGCCAGCAGTGCATTCCGGTCCTGTCTGTGCCACTGAAATGCCCTTTACAGGAGCCACTCTGCTCACCCCATATGGGGAGGGGGCTAATAAAAGGTGCCCTAAACATACTCTGCCTAAAATAACAATCTGACTGGGCAACCGTACCCAGTTAGATAATACTAATGCGGTTGAAAACGAACATAATCACAGATCAAGGCAAAAACAAACTATACAACCTCCTTTGGTCGCAGCATGGAATTTCAGGACCCTTGTGATACTGGCAAGCATGGGCGTCCTGAAAGAAGCACATTTGTGGTAAAAGAGCTATTTAGGTATAACAGACATAGCAGCCATTAATGAGTCCCCCCCCCCAGACAGGGACAACTTACAGAATGAGGGTCTGGCAAAACGTTCTTCTGGAAGGGTGAGTCTGTTGTGGAGAGAAACAGCATTCATAGAGCTGGCTTTGCCATCCGCCAGTCCATCCTACATAGGCTAACTGAATTGCCTGTTGGAGTCAAGAAGCGCCTCATGACTCTCTGAGTCCCACTTAGACCGACATTCCACCAGTACGGCAAACTGAAGCTGGGAGTGATCTTCCACGCCGAAATTGAGCACCTGAACAAAAGACGAGATTGACAAACTACTCCTGGATCAGCTCCACTGTGTCAAGAAGCTGTCCGAAACGACGGCTCTGGTCGGACACCATGAAACCCTGCCCCAGGAAGTCCAACTGGCATGAGAAACCGTCCAAGTCACGCCCTACTGCCGACCAAAGCGTTGCTTCAAATGCCAGAACTACGGACACGCCGTCAACAAGTGCAAGGCGAAGGGGGATGTATGCTCCCTGTGTGATACCTCCGGGCACCGCTGCACCTCCTGTCCCAAAGCCGAGAAAAAGTGAGCTGCCTGCGGCGGCCCACACTCCTCTGCCGACTGGACCTGCCTCAAATGGAAGGAGGAATGCAGGATAGCCAAGGTTCGACTCGACAAGAAACTGAGTTACAAGGAGGCCCTCTTTGCAGTACACGCCCAAGACAAGAAAAAAACAAGAAACCAAGAAACAAGAAGAAAAGAAAAATCAAGACAAGAAGGCCGCGAGACCCCAGGGGCAGAAAACCTCATCACGATCACCTCCTCCGACTTCCTCCACATCTACGAGCAACCAGGGCACGAAGAAGAACAGGACCTAGACACTAGCGAATGGACGGTCAAAGAGAGCAAAAAGAGGAGGAAAAGAAGATCGTCAACTTCAAGCTAACAAGGCCCCCACGACAAGCAAACAACACCAAGAAAACATCACACCTAATCAAGCCGGCCAAGAACCGAGAAACCATTGCCCAACCTGACGTTCACCTGACTCATGGTCCTGTCCCCTCCCCGCCGCGTCCAGGCAAGTTACTGCTGCCTCAAACCTATAACCCCACACCACGCAAGCTGTGTTAAGCCACGGCATCTGCCCCCTCCCACTAAAATTCCCTTCCATCCTCTCTCTAAACTTCCACTGAACCTCCTTCCCCCCTGTCGCTAGCCTTTATCCATCCATCCGACCCAACAGTCACTGGATGCAGAGGACGACGTCAAGGAGGCTTTTTACGCCGACCTTGACAAAATGTTAACCTCTATCACCAGAGAAAATAAGGATGTTCTCCTATGTAACTTCAATGCCAAAATTGGCAGAGATGCTGACTTATGGCAGGGAACCATAGATTGAGAAACCGAGTCGGCAATTGTAATCCCAACCACCTATTCCTCCTCAGCAAGTGTGTTAAACACAACCTTACTATCACCAACACCTTGTTTGAGCAGGCCAACAAGTTCAAAGGTTCTTGGCAACACCAACGATCCAAATATTGTCATATCATGGACTACATCATTGTCAGAGGAAAAGATCGTGGAGATCTCCAGATCATCCGAACCATGCATGGCTCAGACCACTGTGACACAGATCATCGGCTGGTTAGAGCAACACTCTCCCTTCACGTCGCCCCAATATGGCGAAGGCAACAATCCTCTAGAAGAGGTTTTAACACCATGCAACTGGAGGATCAAGCGGTAAGGCATGCTGTCAGAGAGCAGCTCAACGATGGGCAGATAAACAACCTAACAACAAACAACCTAAATCCGAATGCCGAATGGGGTATCCTCGACGCTGTGATAACAAAAACTTTTAACAAGACCCTCGACCAGATCGAAGGAAAACGGCAGAATTGGTACGATGAAAATATCCAGGAAGCCAATGCATTTGTTGTGTGGAAGAACACCCTTCAGTCTCGGATCAAAGCTGATACCTTCCACGAGAAGAAAGCGATGGCTCATCGCAAACTTCGCAAACTAATGAACGAATGGTGGAAAAATATAGCATGTGAAACGCAAAAATTTGCAGATCAACATATGATGCATGAAATTTTATTAATTCCCCTTAAACTCATGGCAGGGCCCCCTCCGCTTATCCAACGGTGACTACTATTCGCTGACTAACCGAAACACTGATGTGGATATCCTGACTACCCAGCAGGTCCCTCAGCACCCAGAGGTCACCCACCTCAGCTATCCTCCATCCCTTGATGAAGTAGCTCCAGTCGTCCGGCAGATGACAAATAACAAAACCACAGGGCCTGATGGAATCCCAGCCGAGGTATATAAAGCAGGAGGACCTCTGCTTAACCAGTCATCTCCACACTTTCCTCGAAAATATATGGGAAGAGGAAATCCCCCAAGGGAGATCGGTCAGACTGGCAACTATCGCGGGATCTCGCTGTTGTCCATAGCAGGCAAGATTATCTCCCGAGTCCTCCTAAACAGACTTTTTCTTGAGGCGGAAATCTTCCTCCCAGAATCTCAATGTGGCTTTAAACCATCACGTGGCACCACTGACATGATCTTTTCTGCCAGCCAGATAC
This sequence comes from Homarus americanus, assembly GCF_018991925.1. NCBI lineage: Eukaryota > Metazoa > Arthropoda > Malacostraca > Decapoda > Nephropidae > Homarus > Homarus americanus. The sequence goes on along the minus strand of NW_024732450.1, from coordinate 169,548 downwards.
AGGAAAAGTGCAGTGAATAGCGTCATGACTTATATATGGCCTTCATCGACCTTGTTAAAGCCTTCGACTCGGTTTAGATGGAAGCGACCTCACTCTCGTCGCTCTCACTGAACGCAACCTAGAGATCTTAAACACCTACACAGATGAGGTGATGATATGAAAGACTCAGATTCTCTTTCATTCTGACCCTGGTTTAACCACACCTTCACTATCCATCCAAGTTAACAGTGCTACCCTCTCTAGTGTTACCCACTTTCATTACCTTGGATCCCACCTGTCTACCACCGCGGACATTGATCAGCTGTAGGGAGCTGAAATTATCTACAAAGTTGCACGTGTATCGAGCAGTGTTCCTTCTGCCCCTGATGTATGGCGGTGAGACATGGGTCACATACAGGTGGAACCTCAATGCACTTGAAAACTTTCACCAACGTAGCCTACGTTCCATATTCCGAGTTCGCTGGGAATACAAGAGAACAAATGCCAGTATTCTCGCTGACACCAACTGTAGGAACATCAAGGCTACCATTATCCATGAACAACTACGTTAGACTGGCCATGTTACCCCGCATGGGGTAACATGGCCAGTAAACATCCCCCTGCAAGTGAAGAAGAAAGCATCAGGTTCCAGGGTGACCATATCCCACCAAATGCTGTCCTGTGTGGAATGGTGTGGAAAAAGGCACTGAAAACTCAGGGAGGTGCCGGCCCTTCAGCTCTGGATGCAAACGGTTGGAGAGTCATCCTCAGCACTAACAAGTTTGGCCCCGTAGCAAGTGATCTCTGCACTGCCATTCCCGTCCTTGCAAGAAGGCTGGCATCTTCGTGCTGCCAACACTTCCACAACATCAAGATCAAGTGTCCAAGCTTTGCAATGTTTGTTGAAAACTCCTGTAGGAATCCAACACACCTCTATATCGTAAAAAACAAGGTTCTAGGAGGTGATGCTATCATGCAGTCAATCGAGGGAACAGCACAGGGGGACGTAGTTGCAATGACAACGTACGTAATAGGCCTATCCGTGCTCCAACACAATACAGTTTGAAACAACTGAGGCCAAGCAAGTGGCGTACGCTGACGACCTTACAGTACCAGGAAAAGTGGAGGACACCAAAAAGTGGTGTGACCTGGTAACATCACGAGGTCCACAAATAGAGTACCACCCAAACGCCAGCAAGTCCTTCCTCATTGTGAAGCCAGAACATTATGACCAGGCAATGGAGTTGTTCGGTGGTAGTGAGGTCAAAATAACAAAGGATGGCCAAAGGCACCTAGGTGCAGTAATCGGCACGACGGACTTCAAGACTGAGTATATAAGGGGAAAGGTGAATGAGTGGGTTAGGGATTTCCAAGCTCTGTCTGAGATTGCTAACAGAGAGCCACATGCGGCTTTTCCTGCATTCACCCATGGAGTGAAGCGTTGCTGGAACTACCTGATGTGCATTATCCCTGATATCGGACCCCTCCTTTACCCTCTGGAAGAAGCTATCAGCGTCAATTTCATTCCCAAATTAGTAACTTAACCCCAGCAGAAAGATCACTCCTTGCACTACCACCGAGACTGGGAGGAGTGGGATTGACCAATCCAGAGGAGATTGCTGCCACCGAACATCAAAACTCAGTTAAGCTCACGGCAGCCCTCACGGACCACATAACAGCTCAGAACGCAACAGGGGAGGTGGATACCAGTGAAGTAAACAAGATTCGAAGGTCCATTACGACAGAATGACAGCACGGCCAAAGTGATGAATTGCAGTAACTTTTGCTGCAAGTACCAGAAAATTTGAAAAAAATGTAGCTTTAGCGCAGGAGGTGGGCACCTCGAACTGGTTAACTTCGTTACTGATAAGGGCAAATGATTTCAATCTCAATAAACAAGAATTTACAGATGCCAATGCTCTAAGGTAGTGTAGGCCAGTAGAAGGTTTGCCCTCCCAATGCGTGTGTGGATCTTCCCCTGACGTCGATCACGCCATGGTGTGCAAGAAATGGGGCTTCATATGCATGAGGCATAACGAAGTAAGGGATCTCACAGCAAATATGTTGAAGGAAATCTGCCGTGATGTCAGGGTAGAGCCGACCCTCTTTCCATTGGACGGTGAGAATTTCCAACATAGGACTTCAAACACATCCAACGAAGCCCGTGTTGACATCAGTGCTCGAGGATTCTGGACATGGGCACAGCGAGCCTTCTTCGACATCAGGATTTTTGATCACCGTAACTTAGCTCTCCATGCTGCACACAGGAGGAACGAGAACGACAGGATAAGGGGATACGGGAAGAGAATTCAGAACGTTGATCAAGGCAGCTTCACTCCTCTAGTGTTCATAACCTCTGGTGGGATGGGACCAAGTTCAAGATGCTTCTACGACAGACTCGCAGAGGTGCTATCCAAAGAGAAACAGCAGCCCAGAAGTTATGTTACGGCTTGGATGAGATGTCGACTTTCCTTCTCTTTCCTTAGGTCGACTTTGCTCTGCCTCAGGGGAAAGAGAGTATCGGCCCTAAAGCCGACAACAGTTGCAGATATTGACTACGAGGCAACAGTCACTGAATGCCGTATAGATCTGCGGCTCAACTAACTCAACACAGCTAGGATAGCTACTTATGTGTTAGGATATTTAATTTTATGGCAATAAAATGGTGGCGAAGGTATGGCTATTGGGGGAGGCTGGAGGTCATTAAAAAAATAGTAGTAGTAGTTGTAGAAGTAGTAGTGATAAACTGCATCAACTGATGCTGCAAGTGTCAGAGAATTTGAAAAAATAAAAGTAGCTATAGCACAGGAGGTGGGCGCCTCGAACTGGCTAACAACGTTACCGATAAGAGCTAAAGGTTTCATTCTTAATAAACAAGAATTCACAGATGCCATTGCTCTAGGGTACAGTAGGCTAGTACAAGGTTTGCCCTCCCAATGCGTGTGTGGCTCTTCCTATGATGGCGATCACGCCATGGTGTGCAAGAAAGGGGGCTTCGTATGAATGAGACATCTCACAGGAATCTCACAGAAAATATGTTAAGGAAATTTGCTATAATATCAGGATAGAAACAACCCTCCTTCCATTGGACGGTGAGAATCTCCATCACAGGACTTCAAACGCATCCAACGAAGCCCGTGTGGATGTCAGTGCCCAAGGATTCTGGACACGGGGACAGCGAGCCTTCTTTGATATAAGGATTTTTATCCCATGGCCACATATCACTGTAACCTAGCTCTCGACGTTGCACACAGGAGGAACGATAATGACGAGATCAGGGCATATGGGGAGAGAATTCTGAATGTTGATCAGGGCAGCCTCCCTCCTCTGGTGTTTACAACCTCTGGTGGGATGGGACTAAGTGCAAGATGTTTCTATGCCAGACTCCCGGAGGTGTTTTCTGAACGGAAGCAACAGCCCAGAAGCTACGTTACAGTCTGGTAATAAAATGGCGTGCTCGAGGATTATGGACATGGGGACAGTAAGCCTTCTTTGACGTCAGGATATTCGACCCCATGGCCATGGCCACATGTCTCTCGAGGCTGCACACAAGAGGAACGAGAACGATTAAAATATGGCATAGTCAAAGAGAATTCAGAATGTGGAGAAAGGCAGCTTCACTTCTCTGGTGTTCACAACCTCTGGCAGGATGGGACCACGAGTAAGATACTTCTATGCAAGACTATCCGAGGCGTTATCTGAATACAAGCAGCAGCCCAAAAGCCACGTTGCAGCTTGGTTGAGATGTCGAATGTCCTTCTCTCTGCTTAGCTCTGTATTGATTTACCGTGTATATATTGTAATATTACCAGTGTTATTAATATTTGCCCTATTGACTTACATATTTGTATAAAATGTTTATACAGAAGCACTTTGTCTAACTGTACGAAGCGTGTCTCGAGTATTGTTTCATTGATATTCCCTTTCATGAAACTGATTCGAATGATACTTAATTGTTTCGAGTTTTGAACTGTGCTCAAAATAAACTGAAAACGGAGGTGAGGTGTTGGGGAAGGGGGTTGTGGGTGGGGGTAGTGTGGGGGTAGTGGGTGGGGCTGGTGGGTGGTGGTGAGGGTTGGGGGTGGGGGTTGGGGGTGGGGTGGGGGTGAGGGTGGGGTGGTGGTGGCGAGTGAGTGAGTGAGTGTGCGTCAGTGCGTGCGTGCGTGCGTGCAAGAGAAAAATAATTTGAATAGTTTCTTAATGACAACTATTTATTATCTCCAAGACTACTACCTAATGCTACCTAATACTAGACCAGACCAGTCATTGTCAGCCTCTGTCGATGATATCTTCACACAGTTATGTAATCGAAACCACTAATTCCGAGATCGAAACCGAGACATGGAAAGCGGGTGTTGAGACTTACATCACAGCTTCACACGTCTCTACCACATTACTTTTATCCAACCTATAAGACGTCACACTGGTGCTCGAGGAAACATTTATAGAATTTCAGGACAGATCGAGTGTGTCCCAGCTACGCTTAATAAACACAGGGTGCGTAGTAGTGTGTAAGGAAGCGCGTCACATGATGTGTTAGGCGTGTGTTACGGCGCATGTCACGTGATGTGTTAAAGCATGTGTCAGAAGGCGTGTCACATGATGTGTTACGGCGTGTGTTAAAGTGTGTCAAGGATGTTCCACAAATTTATCACGTTTTCATACCTTTTTGCTTGATGCCCGAAAATTCCACCGCAGCTTTGGCTTCTCGACCAAGCCAGTTTCGCTCACCTAGTTCATACATTATGCTCAAACACACGACCCTCCATTAGAATTTTGCCTTGTGCGTCACAAGGTACGGCCAGGACGAGTACAAATATATTGATGCCTGTTGTTTCTGGAATCTGGTGAACAAATATTTTGTTATTTTTTTCAACTTCTTTCGCCGATTGCTGGAAGTGAAGAAAGAGAACACAGTAATTCAATCAGACTACACGACTACCCATCGAATTCCCAGAACGAGCACAATTTTCAAAATTTCTTTTGTAAAGTTGCTGTACATTTTTTAAATTCCCTATTGATTTTTGGGGAGGTGTGGTACAGTGAGTTAAATTTGTCTGAAAACGCTTCAAAGTGGTTGACTTGATGAACATATTACACGACGCCGTGAACAAAGAATTCCAATCGGTGGGCGGAGTAGCGCCAGACAAGCACCTTCGGAAATTTCGCTTTAGCAGATTAACCACTTTGCATTTCTGACCTTGCATCGCTGCGACCCCTTCACAAGCAATAGCCACCAAGTGCTTCATTAAATAAACCTCTGTGACTTATACTCAATCTAGCATCAGCAGCTGGAAGCTAGATTAGGAAAACAAAAATGTTCGTGGGCTGCTCCATTACTTCAGTTACAAATTACATTTACGCGATAATAATGGACACCTGGCTCAAAGCGGCTGACGCATTAGTGTGATATTACATTTACGAGATATTAGTGTTTGATAATTTTTTCTTCCTTTTCTCTATAATGTGTACCATTGTGTGCAGAAGCACGTGAGGCTTGAGTCCAGAGTTCGCATCATATTTGGTTCTTTTAATTGTTGCAGTTAGATTTTTATGTCAAAATCGTAGGGGGACGATCTTGTTTAGCCAGTTTGTGCGCAATTGTGGAAATACTTCTCGTACTACAAGTTCTCAATAAACTTGTTATTATTTTCACTTTCTGACTCCCTCTGCGTACTTTCTGTCTGACTCATTCTGTGTATTTTCTGTCTTACTCATTCTGTGTACTTTGTCTGACTCATTCTGCATTCTTACTTGTGTGACTCACTTTAAGTACTTTCTGTCCGACTTATTCTGTGTACTCTGACTTACTCTGCATATTTTCTGTCTTTGTCTAACTGCCTGCTATTTTCTGTCTGACTCGCTCTGTGTACTGTTTAGCTTTCTGTCTGACTCACTCTGTGTACTTTCTGCGACTTTGTGAATCTCCGAGACTATTACGGTGAATTATTTTTTTCCCAGACTTTGTTTCTTTTAACTTAATGTTCTCAGGGGTTTAAATACTACAGGTGGCTTCAATCTTCAACGATTTCAAGTCATTATCTGTGCTCCAGGTCCCAAGTGACTCCTTTTATGCGCTTATGTTGTAACCCATCTTGCTATTTTCGAACAATGTTTTTTTTTTTTACCGAGTCTTTTCCTTTTTGGGAGGCTGCTTGACTAACACAGTGGAAGGTCGCTGGTCGCGTTACACACATCTTGGACAACGTCGGGGACGCTGTTCTTCAGCATTACTAATACCGGTAGTGCCAATAACTTAACCTTCCTCACTGTCGAAATCAGACAATATGCTCTTTTTTTTTTAAATCTGTTTTCTTCTCATGTAGGAAATTGTACTAGCACTATCATTATAATCAGATTAACCGGAAATAAATCAACTGTGATGTGCGATTTTTACGTCAAATAATCACTTGTTTACAGTCTTAGCTTCTTAGCTGTTGATATCTGTCGCCTGCCAGCCTCCACACCTCTTTGGCCTTCTCTTTATGCGTAAATATGTTAATATATCATGAAATATCATACAAATGAATTGCTCAGTCACAAAATTGGCGCTCCTCCACTCGAGACAGCTCCAGCTGAAAATAACTCGAGCGCGTACATTCTAAAGTACTGTACCTTAACAACGCATCTATTCTACGGGTCCTAATGTCTTTTAATAAGACTTCGTGTAATTAGTCTAAGCTTCCTGTCTAACTACTTATATAAAAAAACACTAAATTGAAATATAAGAAAACTAAATTCTGCTGTAGAGAGAGAGAACCACCTCAAATAAGACTAATGCGCTTAAGACGAGCTATAAGGTAACACGGCGTGGCGGCCTGACGCGGGGAAAATGGATAGACCCAATTGAGGAATGAGTGATGAGGCTCCAGGTGGCGCCACGCCTCTGATATCACGACGCTTCTCTCACCCACTCTCGGGTCCCAAGCCTTGTAACAGAGGCTCACTAAACATATAGAACCGTTTAAATATGTTTGAATGTTTACTAGTTTTCTACTGCATGTGTTAAAGGTTATCTCCAGACCAATTTTGTTCTATGTTACTGAAGTGCCATCCATAATGGGATTAAAATTCTAACTGTGTTCGAATAAAACCCATTTTAAAAATGAGATGGCTAAAAAAATCGCTGAACTGGCCCTCATGACTTGGGCTCAGGCATGATGTCACACAATATAATCACGCAGCAACGAAGGGCCAATCAGGACCTAATGTCCACTTGACCTTGCAGACACTGAGACAGGGCACGTCTGTCACATGAGATCGTCTAAGCCCCGGTTACTCTAAGGAACACCTCTACAAAACTTTCACCACCTTTGACCCATTATTTTAGAAAAAATAAACCCCCAAATTACCTATTTTTTAGCTTTTATAGCTAGAGGAGATGTCGTCCGACGAATTTCAAAATGAACACTATGACTCCTGTTGTCTCGGGAGGGTTGTCAAAATCATTCGTCCATTTTGTCATAATGTCTCACATAAAATCGTAAAGACAAGTTTTGGAACATGTGATACCTGTCCTATGAAAAAAAAACAAGGAACACCAGATTCGACCATTACTTCTATAATGTCACACTCGAAAAATCTTCCACCAAGTCACGAATTTTAGTTTAGTTTAACAAATTTATTGACAAAGCTTGGAGTACAGTTTGCCTATTCTGAGTAATTCAGTCAGGTCTTGACACTGAGGGTGGTATCACTTCTCACTGCCACGCAGGACAGAGGTTCATACACAAAGAAATACATCATATTCATTAGCAGTATATATAGGTCAGAGTCATGTGGGTGATGTCACTGTTCACTACCATGCATGACAGTGGTTCATATATATTGGACGTCAAATTCTAATTGAAGACTAATCAGTGTGGGCTAGCAAATTTGGGATAAACATCAAGAATCTCCTCAAGCACCCCCGATTCAATGTAGTAATTACAAAGTTCATGATACAATAAGCCAGGTGTCCTGAAGGCTTTGACAGTTTCACATTCAACAATATAATGTTCAAGTGTATGCTTTAAAGGTTTATCACAAAGTTTACATGCTGATGTTCCGGTATGGGTACAGCGTTACTAACTTGCCAGATGTGTCTGTATCCTAGCCGAATTCTGGCCACGACTACATCACATTGTCTGGTTCTGTCCTAATGCTGGCCATACCGGTACCTCACGTCACAAAATTTGTCATATTTACTAATGCTACAACTGCCAGGTCTCTTTGCATTTCTCAGTTCTTCTAGATCAGAGTTCATGATTCTGACTTGAATGTTTTTAAGTACAGCATTAAACAGGCCAAAATCACGGTCAACATTTTCTTTCTTACATGCCTCATTGGCCAGTCTATCAGCATGGTCATGATACATGGGACGGAATCCACACAAATTCGATACGAGAGTTGTTCTCATTGGTAGTTATCACATTTCTTTTAATATCACATACAACTTTACACATAGAACCTGACGGGCTGCTCATTGATTTCAAGGCACTTTGAGGGTCACAGAATATCACCTCACCTCCATTTTCTTTAAGGTAGCCTGTAGCTAAGTAGATTACAGTTAGTTCAGTTTGTGTTGTGCTGGCCCAGTTGTTCAGCCTTTGCTCGTTTGACACTATCATCTCTTTTTCTGTCGATATTACAATTGCACAGCCTGTTCTACCTGTGTTTGTCTGCACAGAACCATCAGTAAAAGCATAACATTCACTTGATTTCATACTCTTTATGTGTCTCTTAATAGTTTCTAGTGTGACACATCTCATCACATTGGTGTTTAACATTTGCTTACTACCAACAGGAGTGTAATTAATAGGAACTAATATATCCAGCCAAGGAGGAATGGCATTAATGGGTTCGTCTGGGGTGATTGGGACATTCAGTTTCAAGAGATCTCCAACACTTTTATGAAGCCACGCCCCAAAGAGAGTCTTTTGTGGAAGGTTAGCGAGACACTCGGGATTACTCAGATAGAACATCAACTCAGTTTGAGCTGTAGTTTGGGGACCAGTGTTTTTCAAAACTTTGACACAAAACATGGTATTAAGTAGAGCTATCCTCTCAGATAGGGAGGGCAGCCCGGAATATTTCCTCATGTTTACAATTCTGGTTGATTTTGGGTATCCTAGAATGATGAGCATGGCTTCATTTTGCACTACCTCATAGCTGTTGAGTTGTTTAGGCGGTATAGTCACAAGATGGAGAACATGACAGTCAACTCTAGAACGAATGAAGTGAAGATAGAAAGTACGAGCATAGGTGATGTTAATGCCATAGCCCTTGCCAACAAGGGTTCTGAGGGGATTAGTGCACTGCATTAGCTTGGCACGAAGGTTGCCGACAAAGTTTGCATCGTTCACACAAATTCCAAGATATTTAAAGGAGCTACATAGTTCCAAGGGCATGCTGTAAATGTTAAAGTTAAGAGGCAGAGGGGGAGCAGGACGGGGATTGAGGACCCTCATCAACAGATATTATGAGACCACATTCCACAGTCCTCTGAGCAAATACATCCAGCAAGGCTTGGAGCCTGAGCTTGGTCTGTGTCATAATGCAGATATCATCAACATAACATATTACAGCCTCATTTGACTGAACTGGAATGTCAGCAATAAGCATGTGCATCAGTATATTAAAGAGCATAGGACTTAACACTCCTCCCTAAGGTATGCCAAGCTCAAATGGTTTCATTCTGGTACTTTTGACTCACCTAAACAGAACACTGGCATACCTGTTGGACAGATAACCCTTTAGTCATATCAGGCGGTACCCGTGGATTCCAAAATTAGCTAGTTGCTCAAGTATAATGTCTCTATTAGCTACGTAAATGGCTGATTTAAGGTCTATGAAGGCTGTTTGTTTCTTATCTTTTGAGTGAACAAGATATTCTGCAAAGCATGTCTGTGTGCTGGGCCCAGGCATGAACCCATGCAGAGAAGGGGCCAGTTTGTCTTTGACTTGAAACATGAGACGGTTGAGAACAACTCTTTCAAGGACTTTACACATACAGGATGCGAGTGAAATGGGCCTGAAGTTTGGAGAGTTAGCTTTAGGGATTGGTACTATGTTTCCTTGAGTCCATGTTTTAGGCAGAATACCCTGTGTCAGGTCAGAGGACGACGAGCGGGTGTGACCTCCCCTTACAGTGCCCATACATGAACCGCCAAGTCACGAAAGGTAAAATTTGGGAGACTCAAGATTCGCCAGGTTTCCTACGCTCATTTGGAATTCTGGGCTGGACTGAGTGTGCAATGTTTTGTCAAATTTAAAGCAAGTATCTACCAAAAAAAAAAAATCACACAAGAGCAGTATTATAAGTGAGGTCAGTATCAGCCACATCTATGTATATCTCAAAGTGTTTACATATTTCATAATATTTTCCTGATGTTAAAATGTATCTTTCATATCAAACTTGAAACTATTTACAAAGTTGTAATAAAAAAAATAGTTAATGGGAGAAGGTAAAAGGCGGTGTGGGAGGAGACAGGGAGCGGGGGTGGGGGGGGGGGACAGGGAAGGGGGGAATAGCCTCCACAGGTCTACCAGCAATAGCAATATATGTGGCAATGTATCCTCTATATACACTGAAACTCCAAAATACAGTTAAAGCTTTCCCTCTTACTATTTTCTTTAAAGTCTCTGACAAAGTAAATATGAGTGAAAGATATCCATAGTCGTAAAATAAACCTGTATAGTAAACCTTATCCTCTCTCTACCCATCAGCTGTCGGGAATAAGTTGAGTCAAGTCTAATGCAATCGAAGAAAAGCATGTAAAGTGAGGAGGCGGGTGAGGGTGGAGCTTCGTGAGGGTGGAAGTGGTGAAGGCGGGTGAGGGTGGAGGTGGGTGAAGGCGAGTGAGGGTGGCGGTACGTAAAAGGTGGAGGTACTTAAAGGTGGAGGTACGTGAAGGTGGAGGTACATGAGGGTGGAAGTGGGTGAGGTTGGAGCTGCGTGAGAGTGGAGGTGGGTGAGGGTGAAGCTGCGTAAGGGTGGAGGTGAGTGAGGGTGGAGGTACGTGAAGGTGGAGTTGGGTGAGGGTGGAGTAGGGTGAGGGTGTAGTAGGGTGAAGGTGGAGTAGGGTGAAGGTGGATCTGCGTGAGGGTGGATCTGCGTGAGGGTTGATCTGCTTGAAGGTGGATCTGCGTGAGGGTGGAGGTGGGTGAGGGTGTAACAGCACCTTTTGCATTTGTATAACACCAAATTATTCACTAAGTTATTCAACAATGACTCGGTAGTTATTCATGTTATACACGCTGAGCTTGTAACCTCGCCTGCTCCTCCTTCCTTCACAGTCAGTGGAGAGAGCAGAATCTTACCACCACTTAAGGGGTGAACACCAAACCTAAGTGCTCACATATATAAGTGTACTAAAGACACTTCCCTGGAGAGAATTCAAATACATTCTCTCCTAAACTCAGGACTGTGTATATAGACACTTCATCAATAAATGAAAGCTCAGAAAAAGTGTTCACATGAGCCCTACCACTTAAAAGTTCCAGAACTTATTTAAAACAATTGTGTATGATACCCAAAAACGGCGATCACATACTGGTGGCAGCCGGGTGACACGGAAACGAAAACCAGTGGATTGCAAACACAGCAATCTAACCTTCTGTGACACACAACTGAAGGTTACCCGACTGGACCAGAGAGCAGCCAGCCTACCCGAGCGTTGGCCGAGATTCACGGCCAGCTATCCAAGACAGCCAGCCAACCAGCCAGCCAACCAACCATACAACACTGGAGTTCTAGGAAGGTTGTCAACGTGGTTCCAGACAAGCAAACAACCCTCTGCTTAACAGTTAAGCGTCGCCGGTGAGCAGCCCTAGGTCATCCCCAGGTCAGCCCTCAGGATGATCGACGCAAGATAGGACAGCCCCCCAGGTAGATCACTGCAAGAAGGATCAGCTCCCCCTAGGTGGATCGACCTCATCGACTCCTGACATCATCGCCAAACTCTACGGACTCTTCGCTCAGGTAGATCACCAACAATCATTATTTTACAGACTTTACAAACACAAGTGAACTTCAAGAAGTCTTCACATGTAGTCAATATAAAATATAAATTATTTGCACAAATACGCAAAGGCAAAATTAAATTAACACATTTAAAAAGTACGTCCTCTACTTATAAAAAGTAGATACATTTTCTATATACTTTTACATATTTTTCGTATCTTTTAATACTTCTAATATTTTTTCTCTTCATTTCCATAACTTATTATAAATAATTTTGCATTACTCCGTGAGTGGACAAAGTAGTGAGTTTTATACAGTGAGTGAAGTGATAAATATTCCTATATACGGACCCTCTTCCAAAATTTTAGGGTATCAAACAAGAAATAAGTGAATTCAGACTCTTGATAGTCAGTCTACAAATTTACAAGAGCTAGTAGCAACTGATAGTGAGGAAGAGTTACCACAAATTAGCCAAATAGAGTTAACAACTACCGACTCTTTAGCTCGCTGTGAAACTTTCATAGATTCTCAGTTTTAGGATTTACACAGTAGACTATTAAGGTCAGGTAACATTCACCCATTACCTTTACCTGTTAATAACGCTAGTGCTTTAACTAACACAACAAAAATGGCAACAGGTGGATCTACTAACCCACAGATTTAATCGGTATGTCAATCTGTATAAATACTTCCAAATAACTTTAAGGTACAAGAGTTTACTGCAGAGGATCCAGATTAAAGTACTTTAGCATTTTTGCATAAGTACGAAGATGTAATAAGAAATGGTGAGGGATAGAAAGGTAAGTGTGAAGAAAGGGGAGGGTGGAGGTGGATGAGGGCGGAGGTGGGTGAGGGCGGAGGTGGGTAAGGCAGGAGGTGGGTGAGGGCGGATGTGGGTGAAGGTGGAGGTGGATGAGAGTGAGGTGTTCTGTGTGAGATGGAGTGGGTGAGGTGGAGATGGTTGATGATGGGGTGGAGGTGAATGTGGGTTAGGGTGGGGGTGGATGTGGGTTAGGGTGGAGTGGATGTGGGTTAGGGGGGCGTGGGTGAGGGTGGGTTGGGTGAGGGTGGATGTGAATGAGGGTGGAGGTGGGTATGAACTGAAGCGGGTGAGGACTGAACTGAATGGCTGAGGACTAACTAAAATGGATAAGGACTGAAGTAGGTAAGGAATGAAGTGGGGAGGACTAAAGCAGATGAGGACGTAAGCGGGTGAGGGATGAGGCGGGTGAGGACTTAACTGAAGTGGATAAGGCCTGAAGCGGGTAAGGACTAAAGTGGATAAGGACTGAAACAAGTGAGGACTGTAGTGGGTGAGGGTTGAAGCAGGTGAGGACTGAACTGAAGTGGATAAGACCTGAAGTGTGTGAGGACTAAAGCAGATAGGGGCGGAAGTGAAGTTGGGAAGACATTACTTTGTCGTGCCTTAAAAACAGTTACATAAAATTATCATTAAAATCGTAAAAAAAAAACTTTGTAATTAACGTAAGAAATTCAATGTACATACACACTCAGAGGAACATTAAACACTTGGCGAATCTTAATTAATCTCGGAGGCAAAAGTGATCTTGGGAGCTTCTGGTGTAAAGATGTTGTATTTGTGTTAGTCTCTCATTTGACTTAATTAAACCAGCTCCTGACAGAGAGAGAGAGAGAGAGAGAGACTCTCTCTCTCTCTCTCTCACACACGAAAACAACTCAACAAACACCTTTCATAACTATACTGTACATATATAAAACACGCTGCGTAGTTGTCCTTACAACAGAGACGCCTGGGGCACTTTATGTTCTGTATGTATGTGTTTAATATTTCAAGACAACACACGTCGCCTCTGTCAGATCGACTAGACATTAATCAACGGAGTATTCACAGTATTTTTTTCAACAACATAATGGAAGGTAAATATACACAAATCAAATTACGTAATAATGCTAAAGTAAACAATATGAAACTAAGCGTGACCTCATCTTAGCTTGGGGATACTGTGTTGTTGAGTCGAAAGTCATAATATTTGGTGGGGTGGGGTGGGGTGGGGTGGGGTGGGGTGGGGTGGGGTGGGGTGGGGTGGGGGTGGGGTGGGGTGGGGTAGTAGGGTAGGGTGGGGGTGGGGTGGGGTGGGGTGGGGTGAGGTGTGGTGTGGTGTGGTGTGATAGGGAAGGTGTGGGAGGGATAGTGGGATGGGTTGGGGTGGGAAATTGAATTTAAATTGAATTTCGCCGTGGGCAGCTACTAGTTATTGTGTAGCCCATACTCATCCTATGAGCCTTAGCGTAAAAAGGATTACTGGGTAGCGTTCACAAAGGGTGTTTATCAGATCTCAGTGGTCAGGATATTATGTCATTGAGTGTCGGAGAGTATTTCCAGGACATGGTTTGTTTCAGTCGGTACATAGACGTTTGCTTAGGTACTAGAAATGAGGTGTGGATACAGCTTTAGTATATCGGCTATCCTGTCATTAGAGATAAATTGCTATACCACTGTACACAGGCTTGGATCGGTGGGATGTTGTGTTGTGTTGTTGTGTTGCTTTGTGTGTTGTGATCTGGTGTGGCGCGGTCTGGTGTAGGGTGGTTTGGTGTACCTTGCTCTGGTGTTCTTTTATCTGGTATGGTCTGGTCTGGTATGGTCTGGTCTGGTATGGTCTGGTCTGGTATGGTCTGGTCTGGTATGGTCTGGTCTGGTATGGTCTGGTCTGGTATGGTCTGGTCTGGTATGGTGTGGTCTGGTATTGTCTGGTCTGGTCTATTCTTGTGTTGTGTGGTGTGGTGTGGTGTGGTGTGGTGTGGTGTGGTGTGGTGTGGTGTGGTCTGCGCTGGTCAGCGTAGCTAAAATTAGAGTGCTCACGGGGTAACTTCGTTATTCCCAGACTAATTTCGTACTTTGATATCATGTAAAAAAATTAAGTTACTTCGTGTCTCAACAGCCAAGATGTCTGAGCACGTGCACTAATGTTTCAAGCTTACAGCATACGGAAAGAAAGGAAGGTGGTGTGTGGTGGAGGAGCAGGTAAGTGGTGTGTGGTGATGGGGCTGGTAGGTGATGGTGCAGGTAGGTGGTGTGTGGTGATGGGGCAGGTAGGTGGTGTGTGGTGGGGCAGGTGGGTGGTGTGTGGTGATGGGGCTAGTAGGGTGATGCAGGTGGGTGGTGTGTGGTGATGGGAGCAGGTGGTGTGGTGATGGGGCAGGTAGGTGGTGTGTGGTGGAGGTGCGTGGGGTGGTGTGTGGTGATGGGCTGGGTGGGGTGGTGTGTGGGTGTGAAGGGGGCAGTTGGGTGATGGGGCAGGTGGGTGGTGTGGTGGGTGGGGGCAGGTGGGTGGTGTGATAATGGTGCAGGTAAGTGGTGTGGTGATGGGGCAGGAAGGTGGTGTGTGGTGGAGGGGCTGGTGGGTGATGGGGCAGGTAGGTGGTGTGTGGTGATGGGGCAGGTAGGTGGTGTGTGTTGATGGGGCAGGTAGGTCATGTGTGGTGATGGGGCAGGTGATGGGGGGTAGGTGGTGTGGTGTGGGGCAGGTGGGTGGTGTGTGTGTGATGATGGGTAGGTGTGGTGATGGGGCAGGTGGGTGATGGGGCAGGTGGGTGTGTGGATGGGGCAGGTGGGTGGTGTGTGTTGATGGGGCAGGTGGGTCATGTGTGGTGATGGGGCATGGGTGATGGGGCAGTAGGTGGTGTGTGGTGAGGTCATGTGGTGATGGGTGGTGGTGTGATGGGGCAGGAAGGTGGTGTGAGTGGAGGGGCTGGTAGGTGATGGGGCAGGTGGTGTGTGTTGATGGGGCAGGTGGGTCAGGTGTGGTGATGGGGCAGGTGGGTGGTGTGTGGTGATGGGGCAGGAAGGTGTGTGGTGGAGGGACAGGTGGTGTGTGTGGTGGAGGGGGCAGGGGTGTGGTGATGGGGAGGGAAGGATGGGGCAGGTAGGTGATGGGCAGGGTGGATTGGACAGGTATGGGTGTGTGATATGGGGTGGGTGGTGTGTGGTGATGGGGCAGGTGGGTGATGGGGCAGGTGGGGATTGGACATGGGGGTGATGGGGGTGGGGTGGTGATGGGGCAGGTAGGGGTGTGTGGTGATGGGGCAGGTGGGGGGTGTGTGGTGATGGGGCAGGTGGGGGGTGTGTTGTGGGGCAGGTGGGGTTGTGGGGACGGGTGGGGTTGTGTGGTGATGGGGCGGTGGGGGATGTGTGGTGATGGGGCGGGTGGGGTTGGTGGGGCGGGTGGGGGGTTGGTGGTGGGTGGGGCGGGTGGGAGGTGTGTGGTGATGGGAGTGGGGGGTGTGTGGTGAGTGGGGCAGGTGGGTGGTGTGTGGTGGAGGGACAGGTGGGTGATGTGTGGTGGGCAGGTGGGTGTGTGGTGGGGGACGGGTGGGTGGTGTGTGGTGGGGCGGGTGGGTGTGTGGTTGGGGGGACTGGGGTGGGGTGTGGGGCAGGTGGGGTGGGTGGTTGGGACAGGGGTGGGTGTGTGGTTTGGGGTGTGGGGGGCAGGTGGGGTTGGTGGGTTGGGTGGGCAGGTGGGGTTGGACAGGTATGGGGTGTTGGTGATGTGGTGGGTGGTGTGTGGTGATGGGCAGGTGGGTGATGGGGCAGGTGGGTGATGGGGCAGGTGGGTGATTGGACAGGTATGGGGTGTGTGTGGTGATGGGGCAGGGTGGGGGTTGTGTGGTGGGGCGGGTGGGGGTGTGTGGTGATCGCGGGTGGGGTGGTGTGTGGTGGGGCAGTGGGTGGTGTCTGGTGGGGCAGGTGGGTGGTGTGGTGGGGCCAGGTGGGTTGGTTGGTTGGGACTGGGTGGGTGGTTGTGGTTGGACTGGTGGGTGGTTGGGGGTGGGTTGTGTGGTTGGGACTGGTGGGTGGTGTGTGGGATGGGGCGGGATTAGCCCACAGGCTGGGTTACTGCCCACATCAGGGCCTGGGGGGCGAAAATGTAATAACCATAATGAGGACCACAAAAATACAAATTAAACAAAAATAATAGTGAGAAACAATATAGTTTGTTGTGTTGTCAATATTAAAGAAACAATTGAGACCCTGCTTGTGTGTAGTAAATGAGGCAGAAAATCAAATCAGTAACCTGTGACTTGGTCAAAGGTACCAAAACCATGTGGCAGAAGGGTCTACCATAGACAACACATTATGCTTCCAATATCTTTCCAGGTGGTAGTACCTCCCTTTTTTGGTAGCTGCCTAATACCTACTACCTTCCAAGTGGTGTGTTGTGATGGGACAGGTAGAGCAAGTAGGTAGTGTGTGGTGATTAGGCATGTAGGTGGTGCGTGGTGGAGGGAGGAGGGGTGGTGTGTAGTGATGGGGCAGGTAGGTGATGGGGAATGTGGGTGTGTGGTGATGGGGCAGGTAAGTGGTGTGTGGTGATTGGGCAGGTGGTGATGGGACAGGTAGTTGGTGTGTGGTGATGGGGCTATAGGTGGTGTGTGTGGAGAATGTAAGCGGTGTGTGGTGATGGGGCAGATGGGTGATGGTACAGGTGGGTGGTGTGGTGATGGGGCCGGGTGGGTGGTGTGTGGTGATGGGACAAGCAAGGGGTGTGTGGTGGGGAGAGACAAGTGGGGATGTGTGGTGGAGAGACCAGTGGGGGTGTGGTGGAGAGACAAGTTCGTGGTGTATGGTGGAGAGACAAGTGGGGGGGTGTATGGTGGTGAGACAAGTGAGGGGTGTGTGGTGGAGAGACAAGTAGGGGGTGTCATGGTGAAGAACAGGTAGGGGGTGTGTGGTGGAGAGACAAGTTGGTGGTGTATGGTGGAGAGACAAGTAGGAGATATGTGGTGAAGAGAGACAAGTAAGGGGTGTGTGGTGGAGAGACAAGAGGGAGGAGTGTGGTGGAGAGAGAGCAAGTGGGGGGTGTGTGTGGGACAGAAGGGGAGTGTGGTGGGAGAAAGAGTGGGGGTGTGTGGTGGAGGACAAGTGGGGGGTGTGTGGTAAAGAGACAAGTGGGGGGTGGTGGAGAGACAGAGTGGGTGTGTGGAGGACAAGTGGGGGTGTGTGGTGGAGACAAGTAGGAGGTGTGTGGTGGAGAGACAAGTAGCGGTGTGTGGTGGAGAACAGGTAGGGGTGTGAGGTTGAGAGAGAACCAGTGGGGACTGTGTGGTGGAGAGTAGGCGATGTGTGGTGGAGAGAGAGTGGGGGGTGTGTGGTGGAGAGACAAGTGGGGTGTGTGGTGGAGACAGAAGTGGGGATGTGTGGTGGAGAGACAAGTAGGGGGTGTGTGGTGGAGAGACAAGTGGGGGATGTGTGGGTGGAGAGACAAGTGGGGGTGTGTGGTGGAGAGACAAGTGGGGGATGTGTGGGTGGAGGACAGAGGGGTGTGTGGTGGAGAAACAAGTGGGGGATGTGTGGTGGAGAGACAAGTGGGGGGTGTGTGGTGGAGAGACAAGTGGGGGTGTGGTTGGGAGACAAGTAGGGATGTGTGGTGAGACAAGTAGGCGATGTGTGGTGGAGAGACAATTGGGGGGTGTGTGGTGGAGAGACAAGTAGGGGTGTGTGGTGGAGAGACAAGTGGGGGGTGTGTGGTGGAGAGACAAGTAGGCGATGTGTGGTGGAGACAAGTAGGGGTGTGTGGGGTGGAGACAAGTGGGGGGTGTGTGTGGTGGAGAGACAAGTGGGGTGTGTGGTGGAGACAAGTGGGGTTGTGTGGAGAGACAAGTGGGGGTGTGGTGAAGAAACAAGTGGGGGTGTGTGGTGGAGACAAGTGGGAGGTGTGTGGTGGAGACACAAGTAGGGGGTGTGTGGTGGAGACAAGTGGGGGTTGTGCGGTGGAGAGCAAGTAGGAGTGTGTGGTGGAGAGACAAGTAGGGGATGTGTGGTGGAGACAAGTAGGAGGTGTGTGGTGGAGAGACAAGTGGGGGTGTGTGGTGGAGAGAACAAGTAGGGGATGTGTGGTGGAGAGACAAGTGGGAGGTGTGTGGTGGAAACAAGTGGGGATGTGTGTGGAGACAGGTGGGGGTGGGGTTGAGACAGTGGGGGATGTGGGTGGAGACAAGTGGGGGTGTGTGGTGGAGAGACAAGTAGGGGATGTGTGGTGGAGAGACAAGTGGGGGTGTGTGGTGGAGACAAGTGGGGATGTGTGGTGGAGACAGTGGGGGGATGTGTGGTGGAGAGACAGGTGGGGGTGAGGTTGAGACCAGTAGGGGATGTGTGGTGGAGAGACAAGTAGGGGTGTGTGGTGGTGGAGAACAAATGGGGGATGTGTGGTGGAGAGACAAGTGGGGTGTGTGGTGGCGAGACAAGTGGGGGTGTGTGGTGGAGAGACAAGTGGAGGGGTGGTGGTTGGGAGAGACAAGTGGGGGTGTGTGGTGGAGACAGGTGGGGTGTGTGGTGGAGAGACAGGTGGGGGTGTGTGTGGAGACAAGTATGGGTTGTGGTGGAGACAAGTAGGGGATGGTGGTGGAGAAGCAAGTGGGTGTGTGGTGGAGTGGGGGTGTGGTGGCAGGACAGGTAGGGGAGTATAGTGGAGAGAGACAAGTATGGGGTGTGTGGTGGCGGGGACAGGGGGTATGTGGTGGAGAGACAAGTAGGGAGGTGTGGTGGAGACAAGTGGGGGTGTGTGGTGGAGAGCAAGTGGGTTTGTGGTGGAGGACAAGTAGGGTTGGTGTGGTGGAGGCAGAGTGGGGGTTGGTGGTGGGACGTGTCTCCATAACCTTATATGTTCTCCACCACACATCCCTACTTGTCTCCCTACCTCTCTGTCTCCATCCACCCCTACTTGTCTCTCACCACATACCCCTACCTGTCTCTCCACCACACCCCCTACTTGTCTCTCCACCACACCCACTTGTCTCGCCACCACACACACCCCATACTGTCTCTCCACCACACATCCCCTATTTGTTCTCCCACCACACCCCCCTACTTGTCTCTCCACCACACATCCCCTACTTGTCTCTCAACCTCACACCCCCTACCTGTCTCTCACACATCCCCCTCTTGTCTCTCCACCACACATCCCCTACTTGTCTCTCCACCACACACCCCCTGTCTCTCCTACATCCCCTATTTGTTTCTCCACCACACACCCCTACTTGTCTCTCACCATCCCCTACTAGTCTCTCTCAACCTCACACCCCCACCTGTCTCTCCACCCACATCTACTTGTTTCTCCACACACACCTCCTGCTTGTCTCTCACCACATCCTCTACTTGTCTCTCCACCACCCCTCTCTTGTCTCTCCACACACCTCTACTTGTCTCTCCACACACATCCCTACTTCTCTCCACCACACACACCTCCTACTTGTCTCTCCACCACACACCCCTTGTTTCTCACCACACCCCTTGTCTCTCCACCACACACCTCCTACTTGTCTCTCCACCACACCCCTCTTGTTCTTCACCTCACCCCCTCTTGTCTCTCCACACACCCCTACTTGTCTCTCCACCACACACCCCCTACTTGTCTCTCCCACCACACACCCCCCCTACTTGTCTCTCCACCTCCACACCCCCTACTTGTCTCTCCACCACACATCCCTACTTGTCTCTCCACCACCCCCCTACTTGTCTCCACACACACCCCCCTGTCTCTCACACCCCTACTTGTCTCTCCACCACATCCCTACTTGTCTCTCACATCCTACTTGTCTCTCCACCACACACTTCTCTCCACCACACCCTTGTCTCTCACACACATCCTACTTGTTTCTCACCACACCTACTTGTCTCGCACCACACACCCCATACTTGTCTCTCCACTATACTCCCCCTGTCTCCTACCACACCCCTACTTGTCTCTCCACCACACACCCATACTTGTTTCTCCACCACTCATCCCCTACTTGTCTCCAACACACCCTTCTTGTCTCTCATCCACCCCTACCTGTCTCTCCACCACATACCCCCTACCTGTCTCTCCACCACACACCCCCTACTTGTCTCTCCCAACCACCCACCCACTACTTGTCTCTCCACCACTCATCTCCTACTTGTCTCTCCACCACACACTCCCCAGGGCCGGATTCAGGAGTGGGCAAAGTTTTAATTTTATTTCTTTAAAATTCATGGGAATTTGTACACTATCACTAAATATACAGTTAATTAAAAATTTCTCAATGTTTTAATTTCCTCAATATAACTGCATATGGCTTCAAAATTCTCCAAAGAAGTGTTCAAGTTTCAAAATTTTCCCGGGGGCTTACAGCGCCCCCCGGAACTCCTAGATGTTTAGGCTCGCTTCATTCGCCACCCCACCCTCTTGGGTAGATTATAATGAGGGGGGCCTCCACAAAGAGGCTGCCCATGGGCCTCCACAGGTCAAAATCCGGCACAGACGCCCCTTAAGAACATAAGAACATACGAAAATAAGGAGTCTGCAATAGGCCGGTTGGCATGTGCATGGCAGCTCCTGTCGAGAGTTACTACCACTCTCTATCATCCATGAATATATCTAGCCTCCTTTTAAAACTTTCCAGAGTTCCCGCACTTACTACAAAGTTGCTAAGCTTGTTCCACTCGTCCACCACCCTATTTGTGAGCCAGTTTCTTTCTATCTCCCTCCTAAAGCTAAACTAATCCAACTTGAATCCATTGCTCCGAGTCCTATCCTGCTCGGATATTATAAGAACTTTATCTATATCCCCTTTATTGATTCCTTTCACCCACTTAAATACTTCTATCATATCTCCCCGCACTCTTCGTCTTTCTAGGGAATGGAAGGTTTCTAAGTGCCGGAATCATTTTCGTCATTCTTCGCTTCACCGACTCTAGTGAATTGATATCCATTCTATAATAAGGGCACCAGAACTGAACCGCATAATCGAGGTGCGGTCTGACTAGCGCAAGATATAGTTGCAATAAGACCTCTGCACTACTTACACTTCTAGATATAAAACCCAATACTCTGTTTGCCTTATTTCGAACATTAACGCACTGTTTTCTAGGCCGTAGGTCCGGGCTTACAAGTACCCCTAGGTCTCTTTCACAAGTCGACTTCTCTAGGTTGATGTTGTTAAGGCTGTATACATTGTCAGTATTTGTTCTTCCAATATTAAGTACGCTCCAAGGTTTTCAAAGCATTTTTAACCTTGGGCCACTGACAAACAAATTTATTTAACATAATATCAGTTTTGAACTGAGGAGAATGACAAGACTAATCCCGGGCATTAGGAACCTTGAATACAGAGACAGGTTAAAGCATCTTTATTTGCACTCCCTCGAGAGACGTAGAGTGAGGAGCGACATGATAGAGGTGTATAAATGGAAGTCAGGGTTAAACAAAGGGGACATTACAAAGGTACTCAAACCATCCAACCAGGAGCGAACTCGTAACATAGGTAAACACTGGTTTGGAAACAGAGTAGTGGATGAATGGAACAAGTTACCAAATATCATCATTAACTCGAATACGCTGGATAGCTTCAAACATGGGTTGGATGCTTATATGAGCAATAGGGGTTGGGTATAAACGGGACTCCCCAGTATGGGTCAATAGGCCCGCTGCAGTTTCCTCCATTCTTATGTTCTTATATTCTCATGTTATTGATTATAATTCCTTAATCAAACTAGCTTCAACCAAAAGTCTTTCTGTGACACAAGAAGATTTGAATACTTCTAAGCTTTTTTCCCAAGCAATGGGATGATTATGATTCCTAACATGAATGAACAGGGCACTGCTTTCAGATGCTGTTCTGATATTGTACTTATGTTATTTGATTCTGAGCTGCAATGTTTTTCCTGTCTGTCCTACATAATTGCCATTACATTTGCTACATGGAATACAATAAACACTTCCATTTACATTCAAACTTGGGCTATTTTTTATTAACATATTGGTAATGGTTGAGTCATACTTGAAAACAACATTAATATTTAGTAATTTAAGGGACCGAACTAACGGGACAAATTCATTGCAATAGGGCAGAGTCAGGAATTTGCCTAGTTTGAGTAGAATGAAAGGATTTTATAGCCCGTTTAAAACAATGCTCAACAAACACACACACACACACACATATATATATATATATATATATATATATATATATATATATATATATATATATATATATATATATATATATATATATATATATATATATATATATATATATATGCGAAACAAAAAAAAGTTGGAGCCTGAGAAGCGGACACACGAAGGCTCACTTAAGGAGATAAGAAAACTTGATGAAACACGTTCGTCCAGGCAAGAGGTGTATAAGATTACTTCTTGCTTAATTAAGTGAGTGAGTGAGTGGGGCGGTGAAAGAATGCTTAATGCAGGCCAGTGTGAGTGTGTGCTGTAGTGCAAGTCATGGCTCAACGAGGTGTGTGTGTGTTCTGTAGTGCTGGTCATGACTAAGTTAGTCTGAGAAACAAAAGAAAGCAAAATATAACGTCAGGTCATGAATTGGGCGACATTTGTCTCGAGAAATGCTAAATACGATCTAGACTAAACAAGGGTACTTGACGAGACAAGGTAGTGCAGAGGTGTAAAGATTTATACGTACAGTAATTGGTATTGAAGATAATGTGACCAGACGAACGAAGTCAGAGGTAAAGACATATTTTATACCAGAGTTGTTCCACTTGTCTCCATAGTCCAGTCAGTCTGTTGACCGATCCTCCACATTATTGCAACAGCAACATTTGTGTTTTAATTGAGAAAAACTACATAAAAGCTAGCGAAAAATCCAAATCTCGTATATCCTTATGGTAAACCACATATAAAAACTCCTCTATTTCTATACCTTGTAATTTTTAACCTTGTGCATACCGCATCGGTGTCGGCAAAATTATATGAAAATTATCTTCTTTACTTTAGTAATTTATAATTGGGTAAAATGGTGATGGTAGTACACAATGCTTTGTATTTATTAAATCATTAATGTCATCACTGTCTAC
The DNA here is from genome assembly GCF_018991925.1 of Homarus americanus. Taxonomy (NCBI): domain Eukaryota; kingdom Metazoa; phylum Arthropoda; class Malacostraca; order Decapoda; family Nephropidae; genus Homarus; species Homarus americanus. Next base: position 145,795 of record NW_024732450.1, on the reverse strand, counting down.
CACCGCGAAAGTCACATTGCTACTGTACAATAAATACCATTGCATTTCATACATGCTAGGGAACACGCCAGGCCATATTTCGTACAGCTATAACACAATGTATTACAGTCTTACAGTTGCAATGAATTGTTTCGAGGTGGTGTGTAGGAGCTGGCTCTGTGGATGCGTATCATTCTGTTATATCACGGACTGTCCAGCCACGGGCCTTAGGAGGCAAGTCCGCCCCAGTCCACTGCTGCCTGGTGGTAAATACACAGACTATGATATTGTGCAGTTACAGATGTGGAGGGCACAGGTTGTGGCTGGACGTAGGAGGCACTTCAAAATACCTCCTTGTAGAAAAGTTTAAGTCGTAAAATGTTCAGTTTCTGGCTTGGTTGGCCATGACAAAAACAAATGTGTACGACAGCATCTGGGCGCTTCAAGACTACCATCTGCTGCCAGAAGTAGCCTCTGGAATGGACTTTTTCAGGATCTCAGGCTTGCTGATGCCAAGCAGCCTAGGTTTGGTGTCATATCCCAGTATATCATAATATGCGCACAGGTTTCCACAGACACCAATCCCAAGTGTACTTTGAACAACCTTGATGCCCCAACACCTTGGTAATTAGCATTTCTTTTTGGATCTGGCCCGGAATAGATTCTGAAGAGTTTTTTGTGTCTATTACTTCTACAGTATTATTGATGAGGAGGTTTACACTTAGCATGTTGCAGCGTAAAGCACTTTCCAGCCATGTTGTTGCAGCATGAAACACTTCACAGCCAATTTGTTGCAGCATGAAGCGCTTCACAGCCATGTTTTTGCAGAATTTTACTAAATTAGTCAATAAATCTCTACTTATTGCTGCCGTTGGAGAGAAAATCTTCCTACTTCACTTTCGTGTAAAGTAAATATCAGGACCTCTATTTCGTTTGGTTCATCAGTAATGAATTCCATCTTTGGTAGGTGAGTCACTGCAAGGTCCATCAAAGACAATTTGTGATAGCCCACACATACTGGTCACATACTGGACTATATGTACAGGAAACAATTACCTTCATTATTCTCGCCAGTAGGCCAAATAATTTTCTGTAGGAGAGCACCATCATCTATAACATAATAACCATCATCAGGGTGACAGAGTTCAGCAGAATGGAATTTGATTCTCATTAGCAATGACCAGTGGTAGAATTTTAACTTTCTTATAATATCTCACTTCATTTAAACAGAGAAGGTGAGAAGCTGTGACCACCACTGTTTGTCCCAGCTGTGACCACCACTGTTTGTCCTAGCTGTGACCACCACTGTTTGTCCCAGCTGTGACCACCACTGTTTGTCCCAGCTGTTATCACCACTGTTTGCCCCAGCTGTGACCACCACTGTTTGCCCCAGCTGTGACCACCACTGTAGGTTTAAAGAAGTGATATTTTGTTTGCTCTTATACGAACTACTAATTTCGTCTGGATGTCAATGGGCTGACCTTTCTTTCTGAACACACTGGCCAGAACACGATGACCCACCATCGCATCCAGAATTGTCTTATGTGTGAATAATCACCTCGAGCAATCAACAAAACGTTGACAGTCTTCAAAAGTTTACAAAAAGTTCATGTTTTGGTGATGGGTGCAGAGTGACACTCACAATAATATGCTGAAAAATCAGCAGGATTGGACAAGGTATGGCAAGAAGAGGTTTAAAATTTTATTTATCCTCTCAGTAGTTAAGATATACTGTATTGCATATCAAGGGTTTAATTTAACCCAGCTGGTCCCAAGGTGCCTTATGGTGCTTCATGGTTATTTATTTTACTTTTGAGCTGTTTTCGACGAGTTTGATTACCTGGTACAAGAATTTTTCAATTTGGACCATTTTTATGCGAAATACATATATGACTCCCTAGGGAGTCAATGGGACTTGGAGGTATGAGGATTTAATGAAAATAGTTATTTTCAATTTTATTTAATTTGAATGCCTTTTTTTTTACATATTTTTTTTGATAAAGACACATTATGTGAACTTATATTGATTGAAAAAAATATAGAGGCGAATAAATTCAGCTTTGACATCTTACATATTTACATTCATACTTTGATCCAATTCTGTAACAGCCTATAAAAAAAAACATACAAGAAATTTATAAGATAATTATATAAAACTCTTACAAGCAATATAATATTGTGGAAAACAACAAAACAAAACCTTTATATGATGATTTAGAAGTCTTTAACCTTCAATTGTATATATCTATACTGTAAACCAATACATACAGCCAATAAAAAAGAATTTGTAGAAAATCAAGTAAATAAAAATGAATCAGTATTCCTATTAGCAATAAAAAAATGCACCAAACAAAAGATTGACCTTTTACAATAAAGAATATGAAAACTTACACTGCAAAATTATATTTTTCATGAAATTGCTGCCAGCAGGGTTTTAGATGTAGGGTGACTAGGCATTTTGAGCACTGAATTTTTCCATTCTTCTTGCACACGACGCATCTTCTTGAAGTTGCAAGAGATTCAAAGCAATGGTTAGTGTTGTCTGTCCTCACTTCTGTTGATGGGAGGGCCTTGCTTCCCTTTGGTCCAGATCTAAGTGCCTTTGGAGATCTCATTTGAGGCTTCGTTTTATGAACGAGAATCTGAACTATGGATCTTCTAAATTCTTTGTTGGCAATCAAAGTTTTTGAACTGATTTGATAAAGGCGCCAACAAAACACCATTCTTGTGTTCAAAGCAGCAATAATAAGTGGAAAATACCACTTTTTACCTCTAATTGTAGGGCGAAAATCCGAGAAAGATCTATCAAATAAGTCGACGCCACCCATTCCCTTATTATATGCTTTTACAACATAAGGTTACTCGATGTTCACATTCCCTTTTCCTCTTGCCATCGTTTTGCCTGGCCTATGGGATTTAGACCTTCACAATTACTGCAAAAGGTAACGGCAGAATTATCATTCCAAGTAACAACTTCCACATTTCCTTCTGAACGATAGTCATAGGAACCTCGTGGCTTCTTTTTCATTTCTTTTGGAGTAGGAATGGGCAATGCTTCGTTCTGTTTTGTCTGATTGTACCAGTAGCATTTATTCCTTTGCCTTTTGGATTTAACATTATGTCATAAGATGTGAAAAAATTGTCAAAATAGAACCTATGTTTAGTAGGTTCAGCGCAAGCATAAATGCACTCCTGGATTACTCTACTTCCTAAAGGTTCACTAGATGATTGCTTCTCGGATTTTCCTTCGTAGATTTTCACCTTATATGGCATCCCAGTAGAACTGGACAAAACCCATGATTTGAAACCAAATCGAGTGCTGTTGTTGCCAACTGACTGAGGGGATTTTTTGAGCCTTGTGAGAAGTGACGTAAAGGCCTGTATTGGCGCTGAAGGAAGATATGTTGCATGCGCCTATTACAACGTTGTTGTTTCCATGAAACTTTTTTCTTTCAAACGTAAAACGCGGTGAGAAAAATTGCATGATATAATATCTAGTGAGTAATTGCATTCAAATTTGAAAATAATGCTATTATATATATATATATATATATATATATATATATATATATATATATATATATATATATATATATATATTTATATATATATATATATATATATATATATATATATATATATATATATATATATTTATTTATATATATATATATATATATATATATATATATATATATATGTATATATATATATACATCTTGATAAAATCACACGGAAAAGGAAACAACCAAACATTTCTCAGAGAGGTAGGAGCTAGTGAGCTGGGAAGAAGGGGTGGGATTTGAGTCCATTATTTGAATGGACATTAACCTGGAGACTGTATTTCTCTTAAATATTAATTGTGTGAGCATACCATCATAAAATTTAGATGTTATTTTTACTACAACATAGGTATTGTGTCGGAAAAAGTGGAGTTTGGGGGTCGGGCCAGTCTCTATTGGAATTAATCCCATATGTTCTGTTGTTCACTTTACGCGGTTTTCACTTTCCGCGGTACCCTGTGGGTTCAATTGACCGCGTAAATCGGGTACTACTGTACAAAAAAATCAGGTATTCATCAAAAACTTAAAAAAAATAGTCCATGTTGATCAGAAATCTATTTTCTAAATAGTTTTGATGGCAAAAAATGTCAGAGTTGATGTTTACTATTCCCAAAAAATGAAAAGTGCGCAAAGGTGAAAAAAGCAAAAAATGGCAAGTTCACACCTGCCTAAAACTACTTTAAAGTTAAAAAAACTAAACAGTTTTCTTCATACACAGTTAATATCTGTTGATATCTATATCTTAAAAATATTTCTATATGAAAAAATGTTAAAGGGTAATTATGGTGAATTTTTTAAAACATGACTCCTCAGGGAGTCAATGGGACCGAATTGTTCCAATGGTTTGATTTTTTCCAAAATTTTATGTGATATACATAAATTTTACACTTGAATGAGACCAACTTTGTTACACTTTGCAGCGGGTTGAACCTACATTATCTTAGGACTAAATTAACTATAATATCACCTAAAGACTAAAATTTTTACTGGCATACCCTTCACGAGCCACATTTATATCTTTTTAAGCAGATGAAATAATGAAAATGTTTTGTCTGTAAAGAAAACAAACATGATATTGGAAATTTGTAAATAGAAAAATTGTGAAATAAATGAATAATCTACAAATCCGTCTATTGGTTTAAAAAGATATACGAAATATGAAAACTTAACTGGACGAACCATTTTGTACGAGTGACTGAAAATCAAATGACTCCTCCCCAGGCAAGATCATCCAGGCAATTAGTGGCTGAGTGTGTGACCCGATTGTGAGTGAACAGCGAGTGAACAAAGTATTATATAAATGAACTGGGAGAAAGCATCTAGATATTAAATCTGGCACCTTTAAATTTAATATCTAATATGTAGGTCAAGAAATACTGATTGTCAAACTTCCAATTTTCACTCTTGCTAACACCATTTTCAAGCAATATTCCTGTCTTGTATGTTATCTGCACAACAGTCATAACATACTTTGCCCTAACTTGCCTAATAAGTAACGTGTAACAAACAAAAATACTATTCATGATATGGAATGAATGTAATAGAGAAATGGAATTATTCGTGTCATGATACTCGTTCCATGACCGGTGCCATGTCTGAAGTGGTCGGGCACACACTGTTATGCTGAAAAGTCAACAATGAGCTCACTCATTCGTATTGTCTGATCACAACCCCGTAAATTTAAACCCAGTTCTTCTCAGCAGATGGCAATATTGGTATAGGATGAAACAGATAAAACATGAAGGACTAATGGAAAAGTAGGATGAAAGCGTGGAAGACATAGGTGGAGTACTGGAGTATGAGAAGTAGAGAGGTAGACAAAAAACAAGGGGCTTTACACATTGAAAAAGACACATGGGGAGAATGGAGGAGGAAGAGGATAGTGAAGGCTGAATGACAGTGGCAGAGGAGAGACTCAGATGAAGGGGACTTGTGTAGCTGAAGGAGTGTAGTGTGTGTGACATAGACCTCACCAGTGAAGGGAAACTAGACGATAAATTGATAATATTATTAAAAAATGTTATCTCTGACGGAAACTCATAGGATTAGAGTCTCACTTGAAGTTCCATAGCGTCTGCCTTTACTAGTTCTTACGGATACACTGGTGTTTCTTGTCCCAGGATAAAGAACCTCATAAGAACCTTGCCAGAACTTAACCAACAGACATTTGAATGAAGAATTAGATCTCTGTCCATAAGTTTGCGGATCTTTCTCCCTAAATGAACAAAATCTCCCATGTTATGAAGACTTCTATCTACCAAGAGGGAGGCTAGTAGCATCCACTCCCACTAAACACAGCTTTACCATTTGCTTCATTGATTTATCCCACACAAAGAGTCTTGGAGAAAAATGTGAATCAGTGATCATAAAACACCCAAACATTTCAAACCGACTGATGATACAACTTCTAAACAAACCAAATGCTCCGGCAGTCTACTAGACAATACGAATACATTTTTCTGAAGAGATTTATCACTCTATCTCCCTCTCCCTTGTTCAGTGTTCTGTAAAGTGAGGTAGCACCTGTGATTGGGGTTTAATGAGACGCACTGGTAAAAGATGACACTTCTATCCCTTCCAACACAACAGACAGACTCAATAATTGTACACAAGCACTAAAGCACCTCTTAGCGTAGCTTAAAGCACTCCAGTGGGGAACAAAAGTTATAAATGGCATAAAAAATTATTAAAAGATACTAATTGCATCTGGAGAGGACTACTAATGCAGCAGTACTACCTCCACCAGAACAGACACCAGAACGAGGAACTCATCTGAAACAATTCCTTCGTACATCCTACATCACTTAGTTTCACATAAAACATTAAAAGATATTACTTGCACCGATGAACATACTTAAAGGGCATCCGACAAATTTATAGCAATCACTGAGGAATAGAAATCCCGATTTTAGTCGTACTACACAAGAACATGGATCATTCATAGACTGTCCAGGATGACCCACAAAATACTATAATCTTAACTGTCCTAACTACCCAGAACCCCAAGGTTATGTCTACTAACCTGCCAAGGAGCAGGCATTTACAAGAACCCGAGAAAATCACTCACGACCCGTCAGGCAGGCGGGTGCTCCGCTGTTTTTCCATTACTCACTCTAGACTTCAGGAGTCATGAGTGTGTTTCTCCACCAACACCCGTAACATGCTTCACTCATAGGTTCCGAATGCACCCGTACTTGTAATGTACTAATAGCCTTTCACAGACTTTCGGGGAGGAACCCCTACGTCCCACGTGTGCAATCAACCATGAGGAGCGTTGATTACACACCTGGACTGGGTTAATTCAATCAGATACACCCAATACTAGGAAGATGAATGTCTCTATGTAACCACTAGACTCATCGTCTCAGTGTGTGAACTTTCATTCACTCAGTCTGCACTTAGTTTACTCTCAGTACTTCATGGACAGGAAGAGCGTGACCGTCAGCCCGCCTAGTTAGGCCAGTCCAGAGTACAGCCAGGTGAACCCTGCCCAGCTGAGGGAGGGGTTCTACTTTCCTGTTAGTAAAATTTATCACTGACTGACTGAAGAGATGTGGTGTTGTATGAACCAAGGTGGGGAGATTTGATGAACCAGATCGACCACTAACCAAAGTGCGCATGCTGGTCCCACACAGTTAGTCGTCAGGGGCACCAGTTCACCTCGTGCGTTGCCAGCTATACGACCACTAAACACAGACCAATCACCGACCGATCGAGTGGGTTCTCAGAACCCTGCAAAAGAACACTCTGTTAGCTACTGTTAAATTCTTGTCTGCCCTATCTAAACACTGTCTGAGATCGAATAAAATCTTACTTGCAACACTGATGAAACGTGCGCGGGAAGGGACTAGGCCACGTGGTCGTTTTCCTTGCCAGACGCATGGGCTCAGTCTGCCTGGGTCAAACGCCTGAGAGCTCCTGAGACTCAGTCAGCGTCGCATCCCCCTAAGGCCTGCCCTCACCCAATGACGTCATCTTCCACGTATTACTAATAGTTTCTTTGGGACACACGTAACATATTTAGACTGGGAAACTATCCATAATAACTATAAATTTTTTTATTGTCCCTCAACATCATGAATCGTGTCTACATTAATCCGATAAAGTACATTTAGCTTTAAAAAGGCCTAGTTCAAAATGATTTCACCTTCCTCTCGATGGCGTTGCTTGAGCCTAATTTTACCCGCCATGAAGCGCGGGTCTTTCAGCCTGGCCTACTTATGCTTCCCTGTTTCGGCAGATAGGTTATTTCTGTTTTAGCGTTTCTAAATATCACATTGAAATTGCCGAATATATATATATATATATATATATATATATATATATATATATATATATATATATATATATATATATATATATATATATATATATATATATATATATATATATATATATATATATATATATATATATATATATATATATATATATATATATATATATATATGCAAGTAAATCACTATAGGTGATAGGTATGATAATTAATGTAATTCAGGTGAACACTGTACCACCCTCAAGCACTTCGAACTTCGTGTTTTCTTTCTTTCATCAGCATATATATATATATATATATATATATATATATATATATATATATATATATATATATATATATATATATATATATATACATAAAACAACCTCACCAGCCAGGACTCGAACCCTCGACCTACTGTGTGGGACCAGGGAACGTTACCGACCATGCCACAAGAGCACTAAAAGCATTGGGAACTTGCCCATGCTGCTTATGTGGATGTCAGTAGCATTTTACGGAATCCAGCTGGTATGAAACACGAGTCCTGGCTGGCTGGTGAAGTGGTTGATTATCAAAGTGCGCGTGTTATATGGACTAAAAATGAAGTATATATGGTACCTCGTGTTTCATACCAGCTGGATTCGGTAAAATGCTACTGCGAACGAGGTCTGATCGTGTGGTGCGGCCGCCGCTTCGGTTTCGACGCCTCACTTTCCCTACTAGTGATCGTCGGGAGGGGGCTGATGTAGGGACTGAAGAATAACTATTATGAATTTAATATAATGTAATATAATGTATTTAAATTAATATGAATTTAATGTAATGCAATATACTTTACAGATGCCTATACATTTTTGCAACTAGTTATTTTTCTCATGTAACTGTTGTTGAGTCGGCTGGCTCACGTGTCTGAACTTGGTTCGAGACTTGAGCCGATACAGCTTCGTTCAGTCAGCCTGTATATATAAGAACATAAGGACATAAGACTGGAGGAAACTGCAGCGGGCCTATTGGCCCATACTGGGCAGTCCCATTTACATCCAACCCCTATTGCTCATATATCCATCCAACCTATGTTTGAAGCTATCCAGCGTATTCGAGTTAATGATGATATTTGGTAACTTGTTCCATTCATCCACTACTCTGTTACCAAACCAGCATTTACCTATTTCGCGCCTAAATCTAAATTTATCTAATTTAAAACCATAGTTACGAGTTCGCTCCTGGTTGGATAGTTTGAGTACCTTTGTAATGTCCCCTTTGTTTAGCAATGACTTCCATTTATACACCCCTACCATATCGCCTCTCACTCTATGTCTCTCGACGGAGTGCAAATTAAGATGCTTTAACCTGTCTCTGTACTCATGGTTCCTAATGCCCGGGATTAGCCTTGTCATTCTCCACTGAATTCTTTCCAAGGATTCTATATCCATTCTGTAATAAGGTGACCAGAATTGAACTGCGTAATCCAAGTGAGGTCTCACAAGCACAAGATATAGTTTTAGGATGACCTCGCTAGTCTTGTAACTAACACTCCTTTGTATGAACCCAAGTACTTTATTAGCCTTGTTTTGAGCAAATACACATTGTTTACTTGGCTTAAGGTTCCTACTTATCATTACTCCTAAATCTCTCTCGCAGTCGGATTTCTCAATGGCATCGTTGTTCATCTGGTAACTGGTTTCCCTGTTTACATATCCTATACTGAGTACTTTACATTTGTCCACCTTGAATTTCATCTGCCATTTTTCAGACCATTCGAAAAATTTGTTTAGATCTTCTTGTAGTTTTGCCGAGTCCTCGTCAGATTTAATAATACGTCCTATTTTGGTGTCATCAGCAAATTTATTTATGTTGCTGTCTATGCCGTTTTCTATGTCGTTTATGTATATAATAAATATTAATGGTCCAAGTACTGAGCCTTGGGGAACTCCACTAGTGACGTTCCTCCAATGGGATTTAGTGCCATTAATGCTCACTCGCTGTTTCCTGTCCTGTAACCACGCCCTAATCCATTTAAGGATATTACCTTTGATGCCATGTGCTTCTACCTTTCTAATTAGTCTTTCGTGGGGGACTCTGTCGAAGGCTTTGCTAAAGTCGAGATATACCACATCATAATTGTGCCCCTCTTCCACCGATTCGAAAACTGATGAAAAGAATGTTAATAGTTTAGTTAGACAAGAACGCCCGCTTGTGAAGCCCTGCTGGGAATCATTGATCAATCGATGCTTCTGTAGGTGATTTCGAATAGAGTTTGAGATGATTGCTTCCAGAAATTTGCCTACTATTGATGTTAGACTGATTGGGCGGTAGTTAGAGGATAGTGGTCTATCCCCCTTCTTGAAAATTGGTATTACATTCGCTATCCTCCTGGATTCTGGTACTACACCTGTTTTTAAGGACATGTTAAACAACTTTGCTAAGGGCATAATAAGCTCTTCCTTACATTCCTTTAATACTCTGGCAAATATCTCATCGGGACCAGGTGACTTATTAGGCTTTAGTTTGTCTATTTGCTTACTAACATCGTTGCTAGTCACTACTATCTCGCTTAATTTGTTTTCTTCACCATCTTTGAATAGAGTCGGTGCCTCGGGTATCATGTTTAAATTTTCGGTGGTGAAAACTGTTGAAAAATATTTATTCAGATTATTCCTCATTTCTCTGTCGTTATCAGTTAACTCGCCGGTATCTGACCGTATTGGTCCAATCTTTTCTCGTGTTTTAGTTTGGGGTTTGTCTTCGCCTCCCTTGCTATCCTTACCTCATTATTCCTCTTGGTTAGGTTAGGTGGGTTAGGTTAGGTGAGTCCTGTTAGGTTAGGTTAGTTTGGTTAGGTTAGGTGAGTTGGGTTAGGTTAGGCGAGTTGGGTTAGATTAAGGTGAGTTGGGTTAGGTTAGGTGAGTTGGGTTAGGTTAGGTGAGTTGGGTTAGGTTAGGTGAGTTGGGTTAGATTAGGTGGGACGGGTTATTTAAATTCGAGTATTAAGGTGTGAAGTAGTTTTATATAAGTCAGATATTTGAATTGGATTTAATTTATTAGGTTAAATGGGATTAGGTTATTTAGGTCAATTGTCATGTCAGGTTAAGTAAGGGTTGGATAGAAGATAAGGTGGTTTAATTTTAAGTTCTGGTACGAGACGGGTAGGGAAAGGTCAAGTGAGGTCAAGATAGGTGAGGTTTTGTTCTTCGTCATTATAATTATCTGATCGTAGACATTAAAAATTTGGGCTCTACACCAGCTCAGTTTTCCACGTTCATCTCCTACTGTGGACGGTACAAACATGGTGTGAGGCAGGGATGGGTGTCATGCGGCGGGCTGGCGAACAAATTGACTAAAACACACACATCCGGTAAGTAGTGATAAGTTATCTCCCCAGCAGTACACAATAGAAGCAACACCACCCGGCTAATACAACACACCCATGATACCAACACACACCGTCTGCAGTCATCAACTTCTTTGGGTTTTGCACATTTCACATTTCATGAAATATCGTGAAAACAATTTATTAATACAGACAAAACGAACCAACTTTAATCGTGGGTGGCCTCGGAACGGACACTCACTCTCGCTCTCTGCTTGAGAACAGTTCTCCTCACCACACCAATAAACTGGCAAACATTAGCCTGAGTTTTCCTGGACCAAATACTACATTGGTGACCTCAAAGTAACCGAATATATGCGGTCTTGTTACCATGTCAATACCAGGCGCATCCAGAGCTGCTACAGCTGCCGACGACGCTGTTGTGCTGTCTACCCTCGCCCATCCTGCCGTTCCGGCCTTTATTGGCTCCGACCCGGAGTTTTGGCTACTGCAGCTCAACATCTACTTCACGGAATGCCGAATAACTGCTTCTGCCACGAAGTACCACCATGCCGTGTCGATGCTACCACCTACTGTCTCCATGGAAGTGCGCGACATCCCCACAGCGCCCCCGACGGAGGGGCCTTTCGAAAAATTGTGCTTGGCGTAACGGGCGCGGCTGGGCGCATCTTCTCGGCAGCGTATGCAGCAGTTGTTAAGGGAAGAGTCCCTCGGCGACAACAAGCCTTCCCAGCTCCTGTGATGCCTCTGCCACTTAATCTCCACCACCGGCACTACATCAGAAGACCTCATTCTCAATTCATTGTTCCTACAGCGTTTGCCAGCCAACATTCAGACAGCGCTATCCATATTTCCAGAGAATACTTCACTGGACGTCATGGCGGAGTCAGCTGACCACTTCATGGAAACGTCTAGTTCTATGACTGCTAGTGTCTTCAGTGACCGGGCCCTCCATTGCCAACTGCCTTGCTCCTGCTCCTGGCTGGGGCGACCAGAACCTGGCCGCCTCTTCCACCTCACAGATCACTGTACCAGTATGCACTCCCTGATCGACACTGGAGCGTGTATTAGCCCCTGTCTCATAGGCAAAAGTTCTTATATAAATATGGGTAATTTACATTAAACTTGTATAATTATCATCCCCTGTAACTTTCCACTAGCTATGAGGTTCATGTTCAGAGCTCGTGATAAGGTGTGTCCACAGGAAGACGCGCCACTTAGTGCTGAGCTAAAGAGTAAGTAACCGTCTCCGTGGCCACCAATTGCGTGCAGTAGTTTGATAACCCTGACGTATTTAGTAAAGCTACTCTACGATAGCCTCCGTCCTCATTTAACACTCATAGCTACAGTGATTAAGTTACGGTGATAATCCTTTTTGAAAGCGTACATAGAAACCTTTTATAGTAAACGTAAGAAAGGACAGCTGGATTTCGTTACTGAAAACCCAATAAACTTTGATCTATATTTTAGTTCGTCTAGAATATAAGGTAACAAGCTTCACAAGTGATTGTTACAAGTGGTGACAACCCAGGAAGGTTGTTACATACATGACAGCTTCATAAGTAGTTTTTATACAACGGTAACAGTCACCCAACAGATACACAGTTGGTAAAGGTAGAGATATTATGTTCTCCCATTACTGTGTTATACTGTGACAAAGAAGCTATAGTTACAAAGTTGGCAAAGTGCAGCTTAAAAGGACCCAGTCTAGGACCAGTCTAAGGTGACCAGTCTACAGGACCAGTCTACAGGACCAGTCTACAGTTTTCAGTTAGTCAAGTATACTCCAGGTAACCGTGAGAATTTTGGTAAAAGAAGTTATTCCTTACACCGGAGTTGAGTAACAGTTGAGAAATTCTGTTCTCCTGTTACTCCTACTGATGTAACAGGAATTAAAAGAGTATCAAGCGCAGTTCAGTGTATTGCCGAAGCCCAGCGGCAAAGCAGCACCCACATCAACCACCAAGCTATTGGCGGCAAACGGCACCTGCATCAACAACTACGGCTCCAAGTCGGTCACGCTGGATCTCAACCTTGGCCGATGATACACGTAGAAGTTCTAAGTAGCTGATATCAGTTTCTCTGTCATAGGCATGGATTTCCTGCAACATTACTGCTTCTCAATCGACATGCAGCACCAAAAGATCTGCGACCCAACCACCCAGCGCTGCATCAGCGGGTGGCCAGCCACCATTGCATCTCTGGGACTCACAACTGACTACCCAAAAAATTCTCCTTATATCAAGCTCTTGGAGGAATTTCTGTCTCTGACGCATTCCAGTGACAACCCTCTGCCGCTCGAATATGAAGTGGTCCACCGTATTGAGACCAACGGGCAGCCCACCAGTCTTCTCCCGCTTTCGGCGCCTAGCACCCGAGGGAGTTCAATCAGATGCTCAGCCTGGGCATAATTCGCCCATCGAAGAGCATCTGGCCCTCGGCGCTGCACATGGTACCCAAAAAGCAGCCGGAAGCTGGCGCCCCTGTGGCGATTACGGGTGCCTTCAATGCGGTGACAGTCCCCGACCGCTATCCATTGCCCCATATCCACGACTTTGCCGCCAATCTTGCTGGAGCTACTATCTTCTCGAAGATAGACTTCGTGAGGGTGTACAACCAGATACTCGTCAACCCAGCTGACGTATGTAAAACTGCTGTGACTACTCCTTTCGACCTGTACGAATTCGTCAGGCTTCCGTTCGGCCTGGGGAACGCCAGCCAGACGTCCCAGGGTTTATCGATAACGTGCTGAGAGAACTGCCATTAGTCTTCTCCTACGTTGATGACTGCCTAGTGGCAGCATCTTCGCCAGACCTTTGACAGCTTCCGCCAGTACACGATCATCATCAACAAAGAAAAGTGCCAGTTTGGCGTCCCCGAGCTCTCGTTCCTGGGATATCACATCTCGCAGCATGGAACAAAACCCCTGCACTATAAGGTCGAAGCCAACACTGCTTTCCCACTGCCTCAAATTCAGAAGCAGCTCAGGCGGTCCTTGAGACGTGTGGCATATTACCACCATTTTGTCCCTCGCTGCGCTGCCTTACTTCGCCCGCTCTACGCTCTTGAATTGAAGGAAGACAAGTCAGTAATGAGTGCCGTATTCTGGACGACAGACACAACACAAGCTTTCGAGAAGGTGAAGAAAGCATCGGCCAACAACACACTACTGAGCCACCCTCACCTTGGCGCACCTCTCAGCCTCACAGTGGAAGCCTCTGATACCGGCGTCGGCGCCGTATATCACCTGCACATTTACGGCTGCGCCAAACCACTGGCCTTCTACTCAAATAGCCTGCAGCCACAGGAAACGCGCTCATCTACGTTTGGTTGCGAGCTGCTCGCCTCATACCTGGCTGTAAAGCACTTCTGCTGCTTCCTGGAGGGGTGCGATATCAGCCTCTACACTGACCACAAGCCCCTTGAGTCGGCTGTCATTAATGCCTTGGGTCAGCACTCACCAAGGGAGCAACAGCACCTGGATTTCTTTCTCCAGTTCATGGCTAACATTCGCCACGTCAAGGGTGAAATAAATAACGTCGTCGACGCCCTCTCGCGCGTTTTTGCACTCTCGGGTGACAACTCTAACGCTTCTAAACTGGACTTCACGCTGCTTGCTGACGCTCAACAATGCAACAGCAACAAACGACAGCTACGGACTGCGAATACAGGGCTCCAGCTTCGCGACACACCTCTCCGTAATGGCAAAACGTTGCTTTATGATACATCGGCCAACTGATTTCGTCCACTAGTTTCCCTGGATATGCGCTGACAGTTGTTTCAGTCGCTGCACTCGCTCTTGCACCCTGTCATCCGTGCAACGCAGAAACTCGTCACACAGCACTATGTCTGGCCTTCCATCAACAGTGATGTGCGACGCTGGACCAAAGCGTGCACGGCCTGCCAAAGCTCTAAAATCCAACGCCACACTAGGCACCTGTTGGTATGTTTCTGCCACCATCTGCTCGCTTTGACCATGTCCACGTCGACATCATTGGACCTCTACATCCCTCAGAAGGCTTCTGATACCTTCTAACAATCGTCGACAGCCTTACTCGTTGGCCGGAAGCAGCATCCATCACCGAGATCACAGCACAAGCAATCGCCAAGGCCTTTCTCTCTGGTTGGGTTGCTCGCTTTGGGTTGTTCGCTTTGGCATCAACTGATGAAACTGCTCGGCTCTTCCCGCATCTGCACCACCGCTTATCACCCAGCAAGCAACGGGCTAATTGAGAGGCTTCACAGCCAGTTGAAGGCAGCCATCATGGCCCAGTCGGCACCAAGCAGTTGGACCGGGTATCTGCCACTCGTTCCCCTACGGATCCGGTCAGCCCTTAAGACCGATTTGGGCTGTTCAGCGGCTGAGCTCGTCTACGGCTATGCCTTGTGCCTTCCCAGAGAGTTTCTAGCCTTCACATCAGCTCCATCATCGCAGTCTGGTTCGTACGTGAAGACACTCCGCGACTGTATCCGGTCCCTGCGTCTTACACCACTAAGGCATAACTCTCATAGGCAGGTTTTCATCGACAAGGCCCTGGACGATGTAACACACGTTTTTGTATGGCGTATGGCACATGAACCGCCACTGCAACGCCCCTACGACGGTCCCTTCAGGATGCTCCGCCAGTCGTCTAAGTTTTTTACGATCGACCGCCAAGGGGTTTGGCACACACTCTCCCTCTCCCTACTGAAAAAGGCCCACATCGACGAGGATGCGGATGTTCCCGGCCCCAGCAAACACAGGCCGACCAACGCTGCCTCTGCAATAGACGCAGAACCTGCGACTACGGTCATGTCTGCCAATGAGGTCTGATCGTGTGGTGCGGCTGCCGCTTCGGTTTCGACGCCTCACTTTCCCTACTAGTGATCGTCGGGAGGGGGCTGATGTAGGGACTGAAGAATAACTATTATGAATTTAATATAATGTAATATAATGTATTTAAATTAATATGAATTTAATGTAATGCAATATACTTAACGGATGCCTATACATTTTTGTAACTAGTTGTTTTTCTCATGTAACTGTTGTTGACTCGGCTGGCTGACGTGTCTGAAGTTGGTTCGAGACAGCTTCGTTCAGTCAGTTGGTACTAACTCATGGGTGGCCTCAGAACGGACACTCACTCGCTCCGTGCTTGAGCACAGTTCTCCTGACCACACCAATAAACTGTCAAATATTAGCCTGTTTTTTTCATGGACCAAACACTACAACATCAGTGTAGGATACCTCATTCATCCATCACACCAATAGCCAGAAAACTGAATGGGTGGATCATGGGAACCGTCCAAACAAAAGAGACAGGCTGTATGCTAAGCCTCTGGAAGGCTCTTATTCTACCCAAAATAGAATACTGCTACCAACTAAGTTCACCCCACAAAATAGGTGACATAATAAGAATAGAAGCAATCTAAAGGGGCTTCACAAGTGGAATCCAGAGTTTTCGGCATATGAATTACTGGGAGCGGTTGAAAGAATTAAAACTTTATTTAGTGCAGAGACGGAGAGAGTGTTACTTAGTGGTCTATATCTGGAAGATCCGTAAAGACATGTACCTAATGTGTGGATGATCCCAAACCCCTACCTAAGAAGAGAAAGGCTGTGTTACATTAGGTCAGAAGCCACAACCCAGCATTGTACACAGTTGCTTCTCATATAATGGAGCCCACCAATTAAACGCGGTGAGCAAAGACATCAGGGAGATGTTAGAGACCACACCCGACTCCCAATACAACAGAGCAATCCTGCTAGTACTGCAGGACATTAGGATTATTGAGCTGCCTGGTTACAGTGGAGGTCTACCTCAGGTGCCCCCACGAGTGAACGAAATTCAACAAGGAGTAATTATTTAAAAAAAGCTGCAATATCGCCATGTTTTGTCGTGGACACTGTTATAATTTGGGCTTATGTGTTAAAAAGTGATTATGTCTAAATTAAACCTAACCTAACCCTAGTTGATAAAAAAAAAACAAGCAGCACAAGCATTGTTAGAAGACCGCAGGCCCGCACCAACTTGACCAAAGAAAACTACCTAACCTTACCTAACTTCCTAGCAATGGAGTTCCGCCTCCCGGACCCCCAGCATATTAAATAGAAAGAACTAACAATGATGTGGTGTAATTTTACGTTTTTGGTGGACATGAGAACAGCCGCCCGGACAGAGTGGCTCATAGACGTACTGTACACTGAGCGTAGGCGTCGATGGTTCGCCAGCACTCAGCAGAGCGTGGCAGAGACCGTGCTGAAGTGTTTTGAAATATGTCAATGTGATTGGTTGTTAACTTCATGGATGCAACATCACCACTGTATCATCGCTGAGAAAGACAAAGCAGTGCGAGCCTAGGTGCTTAATTATATACCAAACAAAGCATTTGCCCAAGAAATGAATATCATATTAGATGGAGCTCACTGATCAAAATATATTAAAAAAAAGAAACATCAAAACAAATAATTTGTCGGTGGGTATTTCATCAATATTAACCCAAACGTTTTAAAATACAGTAGTGAGAAAGATTATAATCACTGGCAACAATGTAATTTTTATTACGTAGAAGTAAATAATGGTTACGACTAATTACAGTTAGTCAACTTCATTTGAAAATCCGTCAAAAATTTCCAACGGTGTGTTATGAGCTACTTAGGAAAAAATCTATAGAAGAAACTTTTTTTTTACCTTTCGAATATTAAATGAAGTTTGGAGGAATTCCAACCTTCTTTCTTTCGTTTTTCTATAGTCTTTCTTACGTGACGGTCGTCGCCGCCTTGGGTTAAGCTCTTGATGTGCTCGCCAGCGAAGGGATTTTAATGTTAAGCAATCTTTCCAACGAACTTTCCATACGCTCTGTTAATAATAAAGCGCCTTAACCATTCAACCAATCCAATCAACCTAGAATACTGGCTTGGTTGGTTAATTTCTCTTATTTATGATAAATCATATGTGGTAGGTGGTCGATGGGAGTGTTCACGGGTATGAGGAGGTGCTCAAATGCTCTTCAGGTATGAAACGACGTCCCGGACAAAATCGCACAAACTGAGAATACAGACAATTTTCTTAAGCCCTCATTATTTGTTGGTATTTACTTAGATGAGAAACAGTTTATAAATGTATATGCAAAACTTAAAAAGTTGTGCAGCCGGTTTTCAAGTGTACGGAACGGAAGCATTAATGACAAAAAATCGGAAATCACAAAATTATAAAAGTTACAATTTCTTCAGACTTTTGTTGATATTCGAAAGATAACAAACAAGTTTTCCAATATAGACTATTTGCTCGAGTAATTTTTGCTTTTGTAAACTGTGATTACCAAATTGATCTATTCTAACTAAGACCTTCTGAACACTGATTTGCTTTTAAATTTTCTATTATTAGTATCGTTTTATTAAACTTGATTAGCGTTGAATTGTATACTTGTAACGAGAGATTGTAAACATAGCCAGAAATTTGTGTACAAAACAACAAGTGAGAACCAAGAAGTTTCATCTGATTGGTACAGTTACAAATACATGAAGATCATCTTTAATCTTACCAGAGGTGTTTTCACCAACACTCACCTTTCTGTTCTGCTCGCAGGGATGACGTGCGCCAAGACTTAATACACTATACAAAATAATCACATTGGTTTCGACTAAGTTATTATCGCGACACCGGCAGTAGCAGCATTGAGTCCACTGAGTCCATTGACCAGTGACCACAGCACTCAGCATTCAGCACTGAAGAACACTGAGACCTCTAAAAGTAGATGGAGCGGTGCCGAGACGCCAAGAAACTAAGTGGTGCCTCATTACAATGGAAAGACTTATGAACATCTTTTTGGTTATATTTCGAATTATAAAAAACTAAAAAATATTCACTGACATTTATATCGATTTCTTTTTACGAATTATTCTAACGTATCAGGGACGAGTCATCGTTGGTTCTGAATCAGTGAAACACTTCAAATCCAAATCTTGACGTCGTCAGTATCACAACGTGCTGTCAGTCAACAAATGAAAACTTGGAGTTATTATTTTTTTAATTCTATTTTGTTTACTCATTTATAAAAAAAAATATGGAGACTATAAGTGTGCCTAAAAATGTGATTCTCGTTAAGAAAATTACATTGGAACACGTTTCTTATTAATTTTCTTGAATCAACACTTTCGACCACATATTTATGACAAAACCTACCAACATGTGTCATAACCAACATAACGCGATAATTTTTGCTGAAAGCCTGTCCATACACCTCTATGCTTCTATGTAAAGTGTAGATAAACTGTTAAGTGAATGAAATATCCAAGTTATGAAATACTGTACTGTACTTTATTTGTCTTACGTATTAGTTTATTTTTTATTATATATAGTTTGAGTTCAGTGTTTCGGTGCAGGTTAGTAATGGGGTAATGAGGAGTAGGGCCACCCAATCTTGTGACGTTATTGCGAACATATAAAGTGTCAGTGGCAACGAGGCCTTGATACGTTATAAAAACAACATCGAAAGTTAGTGCCGGCCAGACTTGGTACGTTACCACACCCACACCAAGGTTTAGAAACATGTTTAATGGTTCCAGATATCTTCGCAATATATTAATATACTGTATACAATATTTTTACATCCGGTAGGTGGTGTGTGTCAGATATAACACAAAAGATATCTCACCAGTAGGCATAAACACTAAGAGAGAATGGTGCATATACAGAGTGGAGATGGAAGGTCAATCAGCAGTCCCAGAATTGACCACCCGCTTGACCGCCATGTTCGAGTCAACGCATTTCTAACATTCCACGATTTTGATGCAATTAAAAAAGAAAAAAGAAAAGACATTGTAGATCAGGGATTCAATCTTAGTACTTAAAACAATGTTGCAGAATGTTCTTTCCTTTCAATGCTCTCATAAAATTTGTGGATAAAACTGTCTAAATAACTTGGTGATTTCATTCTTGAGGTTTCGATGCTGACTATATGGGATGTAAATTGTAGCTGTACTGGCAGTAGCTAGCTTAACATGTGGTTGGAGTAGTTGGGACAGTTGTTACCCTATAGAGTCATCAACGACGTTTAGAACTTTAGTACACTCTTAGGGACTGTAGCTAGAGGCAGTCTGAGCAGATTTTGTAACCCCCGGTAACAAAGGCGGATATTAAGTTCCCTAAGTATTGGACAGGTATGAGGTAGGAAAATTTAGAGGGTTTATACTATATACTTAAACTCTTAATAAACTGAAGTGCTATGCTGTTTTTGCAGTCTTGCTCTGAAGGAAACTGTATATTGCTATGTCTGGAGGTAATGTATTCTTAAAATAGCGCAATTTGGTCAACAGATTCAAAGAGAAGGACTGAGTCATTAAAGTGTTGTGAGTAAATTAAGGTTTAAGCGTGGCAAGCAATCACTGAGCCATTTCGCCGAGTGGTAAAAGAGAAGGGCAATAGTAAGTGTTAGTTCAAGTGGATTTCCCATCGGTCCACCATCGTTCCTAGCAGTCAAAGACAATAATTTAGACATATGATTCTGCTTTGGTTCACTCAGTCATTACTCCTAAAAAGTTACTCCACACGTATGTCAATAGTTTTACCAAGAGAGATATTCGTAAAAATTAATGTATCGTCAAAAGATGTCATTACATAAATGATAGTTTTTACTGCATGTTTCTATGCCAAATTTGAATGAATCTTTCATTGGAAGCGCTTGTGGGAATACGCATTAATGACTAGACTAAAAATATTGACAAATTTTAATAAAAAGTACCCAATGAGAGAGACTAGAGAGATGAATATTCCTTATATCAACTATCTGTGAAAATAAGAATAACCCTAAAAAATTGTTCTTTTGTATTTGTTATTTCCTTATGGTATTCTGTAAACACGAGCACCAAGAGACTTTGTAAACACCTCCCAGCTATTTCTTTTTATTTTACTCTTTGAATTCTGCCAATTAATCTACACCCAAAAACTGTCAGTTGTGTTATGGGTTTACGCGGAACAACATCCCTAGAACAAATGTGAATTGTCCCATCCCAGTGGTCATGTGTTTCACTTTGTTTACCTGCGGGTCACAGTGGCTGGGGGGAGGAGAAATACACTTTTATATTTATTTGTAAGGCCGCTATGTTCTCTATAATATATTAATAGGTTTATCGAGTTACAATTTTAGCTATAATAACAATTATTATTTATCCTTTAATTATATTAATAATAATAGTAATAATAATAATACTGATAATAATAATGATGATGATGATGATGATGATGATGATGATGATGATGATGACGACGACGACGACGACGACGACGATGATGACATGATGATGATAATGATGATGATGATGATGATGATGATGAGTGATTATTATTATGATTATTATTATTATTATTTTTATACCGTTTTTCATTCCGAACCAAAGGTATTTTCAATAAAGATCGCCAAGTCTATGAGTTCTTCGAACGTTTTAATTTGATGTCCACATAGTTCGTGTTAAGAAAGATTTACCACCTGACACAACATATAATTGTTTTATTTCAACTTAAAGGAAACTTTCGACATATAACATTTAAGTCGACAATTCAGCAGTTAAAGTGACAAATGACAAAACAAATTCGACAAGTGGATATTTTTCCATCCTAAGCGACACTTTTCTTGATTTCAGTTCAAACTGCTATTGGCTTAAGGAATCATTGGTGTGTTGTAGTATAATCGCCAACGACGTCATCATCTGTATAATATCCAGTGACGATCTGTAGAGTCACCAATGACGTCATTACCTTATAATGCGTTGTGATGATGAGTCTTAGCCATTTTCTCTACACTATCTCAACGTCAATACTATTCCAGTGAACAGTGTAGATAGATAGACAGACAGACAGACAGACAGATAGATAGATAGATAGATAGATAGATAGATAGATAGATGGATAAATAGATGGACGGATAGATGGATACATAGGTGGATAGACGGATATTACAGTAAATAGATAGACTGATATACTGTAGATAGATTTATAGACAGATTAAAAGTATAATATATATATATATATATATATATATATATATATATATATATATATATATATATATATATATATATATATATATATATATATATATATATATATATATATATATATATATATATATATATATATATATATATATATATATATATATATATATATATATATATATATATATATATATATATATATTTTTTTTTTTTTTTTTTTTTTTTAAAAGATCCCATTCCCTGCTCCTCTGCCTCTGATCTTAATTCAAACGAAATGGGTCTGGTATATCTCATTATTACCTGTACTATCTCTCACTCTTACCTACAACTGTACTATCTCTCACTCTTACCTACAACTCTAGTATATCTCATTATTACCTACAACTGTACTATCTCTCACTCTTACCTACAACTGTACTATCTCTCACTCTTTCCTACAACTCTAGTATATCTCATTATTGCCTACAACTGTACTATCTCTCACTCTTACCTACAACTCTAGTATATTTCATTATTACCTACAACTGTACTATCTCTCACTCTTACCTACAACTGTACTATCTCTCACTCTTACCTACAACTCTAGTATATCTCATTATTACCTACAACTGTACTATCTCTCACTCTTTCCTACAACTCTAGTATATCTCATTATTACCTACAACTATACTATCTCTCACTCTTACTTACAATTGCATCATTCCCTAACCACTGTCAATTCAATCTATCATCAGAGTATTAATCAATGAAGGTGACATTCTCATGTTGAGGGTTGGCAACCTTGGTTCACCTCTTCAAACTTGCTAAGATTGGCTTTACTATTCTTCCTAATCCTGCATCTCTGAAGAATCAACTTCAATTTAATTCATTTATCCCACTCAGTCTTCCCCTGATTTTTCATTCCTAAATTTTACTCTTTAATATTTCTACTTTAGTATTGTGTCTTCTGAAAGTGTCCTAAACAGAATCTAATAAACGTCTTAGAACCTCCTTGTGAAACAGTATCCAACAATAACAACATAAATGAACACCTGAGAACCCTACTCACTTAAGCTCGTTGCGAGTGAAGTAGTGACGCAAGGTTCCTTCTTTTGGTAAATAGTTCACAGCTATTCACCTGGATCTCTAGTAAAACTCGTTAATGAGAGTCCCTTCCTCACTCACACGTCCCCTTGACTCACAAGTCGCCCTTGACCCACCTTGTGGAGTCTCTTGTTCCTCCTCTGGCACACCTCCCTCCCACAGATAGTGAGAGAACCCAACTTTTTTATTGTTCTCTGATCTCTAAAGTGGCTTGGTTTACGTGCTTAAGACCTTAGTCGTTGAACACAAAAATACATTGTTGACATCCATCAACAACACGAAGGTTCTCCACGGCCTACTCTTACCTTTCTCACCTCCCATAGCTAGAAGTCTTGATATTCTATTTGCATGTTGTCTGCAACATTACAACAAAAGTTGTGTATCCCCATTTCCGTCCGTCTGTCTGTCTCTGGTGCATAGTGAGCGATAAATTATCTTCCCAGTTTTGTCTGATGATTTTGTTAAAAGCTAGGGAAAGATAATTAATAATTACATCGACTACAGAATTATGAACAGTTGGAACATGTCTGACTGGGTAGCACGATTTCTCAAAGACTAGACTAGAAGGCTTGAGCATTTACAGACACGAAACGTAAAATATGTCATGGTTCGAAACGTCCAAAAGTGATTAATGTGGTTAATGATATGTTTAAAAGTAAATTACTACATTTCTCAGTATGAATGAATTACAGGTATGCACCTGGAAACTCAGGTTCAATCCTCTCCAGGCCCGCCAACTGTACAAAAGTTTCTCAGAGAGCGTGTCGAAAGGCTTGAGTATTCTTCGATACATTCATCCAAAACAAGGATATAGTTTTGTCGCTCTCTTTACTGTACGTATAGACTCACTTTTCTTAGACACTGTTAGCCATACAATAATATAAATTTTCACACAAACAGCTGTCTATAAATACTTACTATGTCATACAACAATAGTTCCTTTTTACCTCCATGCTTGGTTAAATTTAGTTAGCACAATGTCCGTCGAGCTTGATTTGATTTATGTAATTTTCCTTGCGTGAGGTATTTCTTTGTATTCATAATTATTAAGTTGGTGAACGTTACCACTGAACAGTCACCTTGTTGGTTAACCTGTGTGTTTATCTTGTTCTCAAAGGTACCGTACGTGTTTGTGACGTTTGTGTGTTAAGAGGAGTTTGTGGATTATTATTATTCTCTGTCAAATTTACAGTATAAAAATAATTACTACATTGTCATTTTATCTCTTATGATATAGTTAATATTTCTTCTTAAATATATATCTCTTTATAGTGAAAGATATCAGATGCTGTTTACAGTTTTTTTAATTGATATCTTATATGTGGCTTCGTGGTTCTCGCAATGATGACAGGCAGGATGTTTTAGGCTTTAAAGAATACGATGATATAAGGCAGAGTTCAGCTGCTACTAAATTAGTTTATATTATTAGTGTCACAAGATTTTATTTGGGCTGCCATGGTGACGGTTCGCGGGCAGGGTTTGCATCAGCTCGAATGACGTTTGATTAGATTTATCATCATTATTATTCACAATCACGTTTCAGCTGTAGATTCTTTAAACAATAATTACGTAAGCGTCGCTTATATAATGTACTCGATGCTGTTAACACTCGAACAAATTCTGTTTTACAATTCATACCTTGCGTTTTTTTTCAGTGATATTTTTCCGACACCTAAAATGTTGTAGCCATGGCAGCACGTCGCTTATGTTTTATTTATGGTCTGTTGAATGCTGAATCAACGTTCATTCTAGACTTTGATATATTTATGTATATTTTTAGTTATCATTATTTCTCTCAGTGTTAGTACAGTGATAGCTAGGAATGAATATTCATTTAACCTCATAAATCACTATGTTCAACATGAAAAACTGAGCTTTTCAATTTTATATCCTGCATTTTCGGTGGAGTTTTACTGTAGTTGAGACGAGTGAGCTTTACCGCCAAAAGCAATCGACACTACTGCAGTCTAGATTGGTCGATAACCCATCATGTTGCTCCGTATACCATGCTCCTTTTTTCTGATATATATATATATATATATATATATATATATATATATATATATATATATATATATATATATATATATATATATATATATATATATATATATATATATATATAGCCTATACTTATTTATTTAATTATTTATTTTATTTTTTAAGTTAAAGTATGTTCCAGAATTTTCGAAAAATGGGATAAAAAAGATGATTTAGTTTAGTTGGCTTCTGGAGAAGTTTTATCCGACAATGTTCAAGCGGTGACCTGACTGAAAGGACTGGCACTACCTTGTAACTGAAGACGTTATGTAAACATGCAAATACAACAGAAGGAACTCGCACACAACAAACACAGAGGTCTTCGTGATACAGGACAATTCATAATATAATAACGAGAGGATGAGAGAAATCGGATCAGCTGGATCAAGTAACATTGTTAATAATTAATTGGAATTCTGTTGGCCGACTCGACCGCAACACCGCCGCCGGATAACAACATATTGGATGTTTTACCTCGACGTGAAGGAGAAACATTCTTCATTCACTTTCATGTTAATTATCTCAAAGTTAAATCAAATATATCAGGATTTCCTCAGTGGTGATCAATTTAGCACCAGTTACCTGGTAACTGAGGAATTTTGCGGTGAGTGACTACAGCGCTTGTCTCCTGTCCTGATATTTGCTGGATTGATCCCATGGAATTCTCGGTACATGGGCACCAAACTTTACAGATTCGGCAAGTGAAGGTGGTCAGGGGCAGTGCCGGCGATACTGCCTCCTTGTTTACGGAAGGTTTAGTGTACAGTGTGCTGTATCCACACCATCCTTAATGGGCAGTTATGCCCATGAAACCACATTCACTAATCACCGGATGGTGAGAGGGAGAGAGCAGCAGTAGGTCCTAGGGTATCATGGGCAGTCTCAAGTGTTATTCAAGTATCATAATATCATAAATTCAAGATTAAGGAAGTCATGAAAACTGAATACGAAATACGATATGAGAAGCATATGAGAGGCCATTCATGTTTGGGTTCAGTGCTTAGACAGCGTACAGAACGACGCATTATAAAGCGGAGTTTAGCAGAGTTGCCTGTTAAATCGTGTGTGTGTGTGTGTGTGTGTGTGTGTGTGTGTGTGTTGGTGTGTGTGTGTTTGAGAGAGAGAGAGAGAGAGAGATTCAGCCTGTTATTTGTGTTGATTTGAATTGGAAGAAAAAAGTATCATCCGCTTAGTTGAGTGACACAATCCAATGTACAAACTATTCAGTAACACTGGCGCCGTCCCTGTAAGATTGATCCAGGTACAACGAAATATAACCTTACCTTACGCATCAGTCCTGAGGCTCGAGGCTCACTCCGAATGGGTTTGGCCAATCTACTGTATATGATGCGTACAAAGTCCCTTTACCCCCCATCATATATATATATATATATATATATATATATATATATATATATATATATATATATATATATATATATATATATATATATATATATATATCATGTAGATCCACAATGAAAACGTGTTTGTTTATTTGTTTGTGTGTCTGCACGAGAATCTCGGAAACTACTTTACCGATCTGTAGTGATGATGGATGGTGTTATATGTAGTGATGATGGTTGATGTTATATGTAGTGATGATGGATATTGTTATATGTAGTGATGATGGGTGGTGTTATACTTAGTGATGATGGGTGGTGTTATATGTAGTGATGATTAGACAATAAAATAATAACAGTCTAATGCTAAAAAAATTATACTTTGCTGTACCGTTGTAGTGAAAAACATGGTGGAACTTACATACACCGTTAATGAACTATTGCTGGAAGAAGAAGTTTTGGGGACTGAACAGTGAGACAATGTGGAGCCTCCCGGAGGGCGGCGATTCTGCTAGTATACAGTATATATGAGACAGGAGAGCCTGTGATAATACAATGGCTAACCTAAGTAACTATTGGGTTGAAGAAATAATAATGATGTAGATACTGACTTAAACCTAATATGTTTTATTTGTAATGGAGGAAGAAACGGGACTTGTACAGTAGGTCTTGCTTATAATTTAATACAGTGACGATTAATTTAATTCTACGTGAAGAATAACGCTCTGTTGAAATTAATTGCTGAGATTAGCTAGAAACTGAGAGAGAGAGAGAGAGAGTTTATTTATAAGAATTAAATTATTAATTTCTCATTTTATTTTATTAAAGGTTCACAGCAACAGCACTAATTTTGATAAAAATTATGTTCGTCGTCACTGTTACAAATAAAGCAGTACACGTGAATCCACCATGAGCGTGCAAACACATTATAATGTTACATACAGAGAAATAAATCTTAAACTATCCTTCTTTGGCGAGGTTCCCAATTACTGGATAATGTAACAATTATTCTTTACACAACGAGACACAACTTCCTTCGGTTGAGACAAAAAAGACAGTAGAAGCTTTTACTGGATGTATACTGGCGAGAAATCCAGTCAAAGAAATTTATTTTTAATCAACTAATCAATAAAGTTTACAATTAGTTCAACTTAAAAATATCTTTGCGATTTATTTGTGAACTCTGCAGAGAATATGACTGGTAATGATTTTTTTTTTTAAGTTCTTTATACCAAAAAAGATATTCCCAGTAAGACTCCATTGTAGGTAACTGCCGCGTGAGGTCAATAATCCCCCAATGAAGAGCAGCTGTGCGGAAGTCTATTACAGCAGTGTCCACAATGTATTTAATTTTTGTGTGTATTTTCGATTATATTATTTATACAAGAAATACACATAATTTTTATGATATACTGCATCACAACGAACTAAAGATAAAGGTATGGACTTCACCTGTGATATGACTGATGGTAAAAAAAAAAAACACAAGTTTCATCGTGAAATTTTCGCCTGAAATATTAAGAGAGTCAAGTGTTCGAGAGGTGTCTGGAGGTAACCGACGAGTAAAAGGCTTCAGTAAAGAGACTTCCTGTATCCCTGGAGAGCTGTAGAGTTGGCGCTGTGTCTTCTTGAGGCATGAGTAGAGTGAACAACAAACCCATAAGGACTCAGGCAGGGTGAACCTTGCACACAGTGAGGGCTATAAAGGGAGAAGGGGCAGGACGGAGGTTGTACTGTACATACATACATACATACATACATACACGATTCACGGAAGCGTCTACCTTAGAACTACATGTGTGTGTGTGTGGTTTTTTGCGGAATCGGTTATTTTGCAAACTGACCGGCATGCAAATTGGAAATTTTTCAAAGTAACTTACAAACATACAACCTAAGGTAACCTAACCTTATGGTTGAATAAGGTTAGGTTAGGATGGATGGCTCATGTAGTTTGGTACACAGTTAAGAAGTCTTGTTCTTTTTTTTAACCTAACCTAACCTTGCTTTACCTATTCTACTTTACGTATAATTTTGCTATCTTATGATTGCAAACGATGCCTTAAATGAGTAAAAGTAAATTTTACCACATACGAATTTATTTCCGTCAAGTCATAGCGATAAAAAACGAAAGGTTATCCCTATTTGGCAACACCTTAGTTGCTTTTTATGGCTTATTTGGAAATTATCTTTGTTTAGCGTGACATATATATACTGTACAGCTTATTAGTGATATAGTCTTGACCAAGGAAAGACTCGGACTGCACCAAATATCTATTGGTCACAAATCCTGTAAAATTCAGTTAATGAAACGCCTTATTATGTTTTTTGCATTTTCCTATACTTCCTGAATTCGTCTGGGTTACATTTACTTCGAGAGGAATAAAAGATTCGATCATAATGGTGTGGGTTTCGTCGTCGTTGCCCACCAGCGTTCTGCTCCACCTGACCTTATGACCAGAGTCTCTCCTCAGTGTAAGTATCCCTCTTTATTTCAAAACTCCCGTGTACAGACCAGTTAGTACTGACGTCATTACCATATACATTTTCGTATTATTATTGTTTTTTTATTCATCCATATTTCTTGTAAACAGTTATTCAGATATGTTTTATATTAATTCTTACCTATTATGTTCAAAAGTTAAAATAATATACTGTCTATACGATAACTACATTTAATAAACAACCTCCGGCTTAACAATAAATGCCGACGTCACCAGTTGCTGACGGTACAAATCATCTCTCATCTTAAATGTGGAGTTCTACGTATTCTCTCTACATAATTACTGAAGAAGAGTTGAACCGCGATTTTTTTTTTTTTTTTTACGGGGACTAGCCCACCCGGGCACAGGTCACTGACCCACATCGGGCATGAGGGGCGAAAATGGAAGAAGAAGAAGAAGAAGAAGAAGAAGAAGAAGAAGAATTTCAAAAATGAAAAAAAAAGATAAAAAGTTAGAAACAATATATATATGTTGTTTTTGTCAATGGTAGAGAAACAATTGAGACCCTACAATTGTGTGTAAATAAGGAAGAAATTCAGATCAGCAACCAGGGACTTGGTCACAATTTTCGTGGAGAAGGACGTGCCCCTAAATGCTCGTGTTAGTAACCAGAGGAAATGACCGCCGTGGATCGTTGAGTTGTGGGGGAAGAGCTACGGAGTGTGAGGTACCTGGCTACTTTGTTAAGTCAGCTGGAGCAGTTGAGGAGACGTGTTAAAGGGGGAGAACGAAGCCCTCAGGACTGAACTCCTTCAGGCAGGTGCGAAGAAGGAACAGGCGTGGAGAGTGGTTCCTTCCTAGGGGACTAAGATCAGACTCAGGAAAGCTGACCAGGGTGTGGAGTGCAGTAACACCTACCAAGTGTTGGAGGAAGCTGGCGAGGAGGAGAGGAGGCAGGACGAGGAAGAGAAGAGGCAGGACGAGGAAGAGAAGAGGCAGGACGATGTGGTGCCAGAAGAGAAAAGGGCAGTTGTTCAGACCCTGCCCAGTGGTAAGGTCGTGGTAGTTGGGGGCAGCCAGGTGAGGTTCTTAGATAGAACTTTTAGTGCAAGAGATAGGAAACGCAGGACTAGATGTGAGTTTTCCTGTGGCTGGGATAGGGCATGTAGCTCAAAGGATAGATAGGGTTTTGTCAGGGGAGGGTACCAATCCAGTAGTGTGTCTTAGTGTAGGAGGTAACGACATAGGAAAAGTTAGGAGTGAGGAACTTTTCAAGAGGTATAGGGAGGCGCTGGGAAAGGTTAGATACAGGGGAGGGATCCCGATAGTATGTGATGTCTTGCCTAGAAGGGGAGTTGGTCGTGAATGGCTATCCAGGGCAATTGCTATGAATTGCCGATTGGAAAAACATTGTGCAAGCAATGGTTGGGCATTCATAGATAACTGGCAACCATTCTATGGCAACGACTACCTGTACAGTCGTGACGGAGTACACTTGTCTCACGCAGGGGTAAGGACGTTGTCTGCATCCCTGGAGCGTGAAATTTTCACTCCAAAGGGGAGGTTTCGCCAGTTGAGAGAGGTCGGGGTAAGTGGGAGTCAAAAAACAAGCAGCTCCTGGGGAGTAAAAGTGGTTACTCAGGACAAGGGGTAAAACAGGACCAGGGAAGGGTAGGTTTAAATGTATACTATACAAACAGTAGGAGCGTTAGAAATAAAATAAACTTGCTGAGAGCGGTTGTATGTACCGAGAATGTAGACGTCATAGCAATCACCGAAACTTGGATGAAATTGGCTAGCAAGAACTTTTTATCAGAGTACAACATAGAAGGGTACAACCTTTTTCACAAGGACAGGGAAGGTAGGAAAGGGGGAGGGGTCGCACTCTTCGTCAGGGATACATTAAAATGTTGTATTAATAATTCAATAAAGGGTGAAATAGGAACCGAGTCTGTATGGGTAGAAATTGCGGAAAGAAGAGAAAAACTAATTATGGGAGTGATTTACAGGCCCCCAAGTCTTGGGAAAGAAGCAGCTCAGCCTATATGGCAGGAAATGAGTAGGGCAGCAAGATACAACAACCTGTGCATTATGGGGGATTTCAACTTCAGAAATATTGACTGGGACAACATTGTAGGTGACTATGAATCTGAAGACTTCCTAGACGCCGTACAGGAAATTTTTTTGAAACAACTAATTACAGAACCTACTAGAGGTAGCAATATATTAGACATAGTATTAACAAATAAAGAAAATATTATCAGAGATATCAGAGTAGGGGAAGAACTAGGGAACAGTGATCACAGAGAAATCAGGTTCACCCGAAATTGGGAAACGAAACACAATGACAATATGGTCAGAGTCCCAAACTTTCGATTGGCGGATTATCAGGGGTTAAGAAGGTACCTAGGTGAGGTCACCTGGGAACAGTCAGGTCAGTCCCCAGTAGGAAAGGGTGAGGTCACAGATGACACAACAATTGATCATGACTATAATATATTCACTAGTATACTACAGTATGTAAAATACAAGAACAAAATATACCATACAGAAAAATTAGGTCAAATAAGAATGAACCAAGGTGGATGACCAGAAAACTTAAACATGACGTAGGAATAAAGAAAGGAATCTATAAGAAATTAAAGGGATGGGAGGAGCAGCTCAGAAACAGGTATAATGAACTATCTAGGAATGTTAAGAAAAATGTAAGGAAAGCAAAGAGAGACTACGAAATCAGGATAGCGAGAGAATCTAAGGCGAATCCCAATTGATTTTTCCAGGTATATAGAACAAAGGTCAAAGACAAAGTTGGGCCTTTAAGGTCAGGGAGAGGGAAAGTAATCGATGACAGTGAGGAAATAAGCAAAGCATTGAACAGATACTTTTTATCAGTTTTCACAGAAGAAATTCACGAGGAAATTCCAGAGGTGGAATTGATATTTAGGGGAAATGAAGAAGAGAAATTAAAGAATATCACTACCAGAAAAGAGGATGTTCTTAAGAAGATAAATAAATTAATGAAGACAAATTCCCCAGGGCCAGATGAAATTTTCCCTCGAGTTTTGAAAGAGTGTAGGGAACAGATTAGCGGACCCCTCGTAAATTTATTTACAAAATCATTAGACACGGGAGTGGTGCCAGACTTGTGGAAACAGGCAAATGTAATATGCATATTCAAAAAGGGAGACAGAGCATCAGCGTCAAACTACTGGCCGATTAGTTTGACGTCAGTAGTGGGGAAATTTCTTGAATCAATTATAGCAAATAGTATTCGATCGCATTTAGAGAAAAGCAAATTAATCTACGACTCTCAACATGGATTTACAAAGGGAAAATCTTGTCTAACAAATCTGCTGACGTTTATTAGGAAAGTCTTCGAGATAGTAGATAATGACGATATTTACGAAGTTATTTATTTGGACATTAGCAAAGCGTTTGACAGAGTACCACATGAGAGGCTTTTGAGAAAAATTAGACTCATGGTATCGAGGAGAAGGTTTTAAATTCGATAAAATCGTGGCTCACCGATAGAACACAGAGGGTCAGCGTAGATGGTGTCAAATCTGAGTGGGGCTGTGTAACCAGTGGGGTTCCCCAGGGGTCAGTACTGGGCCCACTCTTGTTCGTAATCTATATAAACGATCTAGGTACTGGGATCAGCAGTGACATAAGCAAGTTTGAGGATGACACCAAAATAGGGCGGCAGATGAATTCAGGGCAGGATGCAAATGCACTACAGGAGGATTTAAATAAACTGCAGGAGTGGTCAGAGAAATGGCATATGAAATTCAACACCAGCAAGTGCAGCATACTTGATATTGGTTGAACAAGTACTGTCAATGTATATAGCCTTAACAACATCAACCTAGAGAGGTCGACTTGTGAAAGAGACTTAGTGGTACTTGTAAGCCCTGACCTACGGCCTAGAAAACAGTGCGTTAAGGTTCGAAATAAGGCAAACAGATTATTAGGTTTTATATCTAGAAGTGTAAGTAATAAGAGTGGAGATGTCTTATTGCAACTATATCTTGCGTTAGTCAGGCAGCACCTCGATTATGCGGTTCAGTTCTGGTGCCCTTATTATAGAATGGATATCAATTCACTGGAGTCGGTGCAGTGAAGAATGACGAAAATGATTCCGGGACTTAGAAACCTTCCATTTCAAGATAGGTTAAAGAAGCTAAACTTGCTTTCCCTAGAAAGACGAAGAGTGCGGGGAGATATAATAGAAGTATTTAAGTGGGTGAAAGGAATCAATAAAGGAGATATAGATAAAGTTCTTATAATTTCCGAGCAGGATAGGACTCGGAGCAACGGATTTAAGTTGGATAAGTTTAGGTTTAGGAGGGAGATAGGAAGGAACTGGTTCACAAATAGGGTGGTGGACGAGTGGAACAAGCTTAGCAACTTTGTAGTAAGTGATGGAACGCTGGAGAGTTTTAAAAGGAGGCTAGATAGATTCATAGATGATAGAGGGTGGTAGTAACTCTCGACAGGAGCTGCCATGCACAGGACAACCGGCCTATTGCAGACTCCTTATTTTCTTATGTTCTTATGTTCTTATTAGACAACACATTATGCTTCCAATATCTTCCCAGGCGGTAGTACCTCCCTGTTTGGTAGCTGCCTACTACCTGACAGTTACGATAACAATATTCAATTAGAATATTAGACAATGACACTAAATTATATATAGGGATATAATGGGCGACCAGTCTATGGGCACTGGAGCTCTAATGACTGTTTCTGGAGATTATACATTATACATCATCCTATCATCATATAGTATAAAATATAAATATGCATCATCAAGCATCCTGACTCTTATCATAATTATTATTCCATCATATATCATTCTATATATCATATTATCATCATATCTTATCCTATCATTATGTATTATTATAGCATCATTCATCATCCCTATACAATGTATACATCATCCCACCCTCAAACAATTATTCCTGTATCATCGCACATCATCCTATATCATCATACATTACCCTATCAAAACTTATCGTCTAATTATTATACATATTTATTATCATACATGAGATAATATAATTTTTTTACCTTAAACCCTGACGACATCAATATAGCTTAACGTTATTGAGAACTATATTGTTTTTGTTTAAAGTTGTAACAAGGAACCGTATACTGTTATGACGTAATCGAACAGCCGCCATAATGTCTGAGGGTTGGCGATCACGTCCCTCCGCCCTCTAAATACATAATCAGGGTCATTTTCTCATCCTCCCAGATTTTGTGCGTCTTATCTTTAGGGAACTCAGATTTGAATGCTATTGGATCCCCCTAACCCATCCCCTCCAATCTCTTGTCTTTACAGCACTCTGCAGTCATTAACACTAAAATGGTTCATATGGAGGGTTCATTTAAGGAGTTTCATTTCAGTATTTTCATCTCAGGGGTTATATTTGAGAGGTTCATATGGGGGCTCATTTGAGAGGTCCATATGGGGGGTTCACTTCGGGGGTTCAAAGGAGATATTATACTGTGTTTTTAAGCCAACGTCAGTGTGTGTGTGTGTGTGTGTGTGTGTGTGAGTCACTGTTTCACACACATCATTCATACAAAGAATTAGATATATACAACCAGTTCAGTATACATATCATTCATAATAATGAGTGACGTTATTACGAGAGAATACACCAAAAAAATAAACAAAGGGAATTGTATGATGAATTAATATACTTTATCCAACCATGAAAAACTAAATTAACTGACTGTTTTACAAGTTCAGTGAGAAAAAATAATATAACAGAATAACTTCATAACACAACGCATGCACCAGTAAAATTAACTTTCACACGAATCTAACCAACATTACCTTCGGAAACATGTATGCAAATGGGTGTTTATATCGTTTGTGAGTTAGTGATGAGCAAATATTACAAAACCTCACTTTTAAATTCTGTATTTGTGGTCTCTGTGTATCTTTATGTATGTGTGTGTGTGTATGTGTGTGTGTGTGCGTATGTGTGTGTGTGTGTGTGTGTGTGTGTGTGTGTGTGTGTGTGTATTAATATACTTGTATGCATGTGTGTATATTGATATACTTTTATGTATGTGAAGGTGTGTATATTAATATACTTGTATGTATGTGTAGATGTTTAAGTGTTACGAAAATCTGTTTTAAAAGAAGGCCAACAAATAGCTGAGAGAAGCACAACACGTCTATTACACTCGAACTATCCACACACACGACCCAGGATAACAAAGGAGGTTAGAATATCATTAAAATCTTATAATACCAAGTGATGTGCTACCTTACGGCGTCCAGGAGCTAGTACGACTATTATCATTCTGGTGCTGTTTTATAATGACACATCAAGGGAAGTGTTTTTGGAAATCACACTCGGACGAAATTTAAAGGAAAATGTGATTTTCGAGTTGTTATGATATAAACATTTTTTTTACCAAGGATTAACACTAACCAAAATATCAATTAAAAAAAGTGATTCCATATCATTATAATATTACTGAGCCAAACAAAAGCAGTGTAATTATCATCATACAGAAAACTACACTAACTATATTATGTCAATTTGTATCATACTCATTATCATTCAAGGCAATTCATCACCACACACTATCATAAGCTATTATACAGTACACTTTACTATTATTACAAGAGATCTGACAATACCATAGGTGTTATTTACAAGATATTTAATACCACTAAGAAATAGCAAATATAATTATCAGGACCTAACTTTTAAATTATTGGATACGATTTCATACACTACAGACCACCACCAAAAACTGCCAACTATCACCATACACTGGCAACTATCACCATATACTATAAACCACCACCATACACTACCTACTACCATCATACATTATCAACCACTATCATACACTACCAACCACCATCATACACTCCCAACTATCACCATATACTGGCAACTCACCATATACTATAAACCACCACCATACACTACCTACTACCATCATACATTATCAACCACTATCATACACTACCAACCACCACCATACACTCCCAACTATCACCATATATTGGCAACTCACCATACACTATAAACCACCATCATACACTACCATCATGCACTACTATCAACCTATTTCGGACACTGCCAATCATCACCATACACTATCGACCATCATCATACACTACCAAATACCACCATACACTATCACCCATCATCATAAATTACCAACCATCATCACAGCAATATCAACCACTGTCATACAACTATCAACAACCATTATACACTACTACTAACCACCATAATACACTCCTAGTAGCCATCATCATACATTACCAACCACCATCATGCACTATCAACCACCATCATACACTACCAATCACCATTATACACTTCAATCACCATTATACACTTCAATCACCACCATTATACACTTCAATCACCATTATACACTGCCAATTACCATCAAACACTGCCAATCACTATTATACACTGTCATTCACCATTGTACACAACCAATCACCATTATACGCGATTACTAACCACCACCATACATTACTAACCACCATAATGCACTGCCATTCACCACCATACACTGCCAATCACCACCATACAGTGCCAATCACCATCATACACTGCTAATCACCATTATACACTATCAACCACCATCATACACTACCAACCAATCATGCACCACTGATTGCCTTAATTGTACTCAGTTATAAATAATTTATTAAGCCATGATTGTAACAGGAAGATACCACATAAATAAAGAGTAAAAAAAAGTAAAAATAAATTAAACCAGGCCAGGCAGAATGGTGGGTGGGGCAAGGCTACTTATCCTGAACTTTCCTACAGGATTCGCTTCTAAGGCGGGCTGGGGTCTACCCTGTATGTAGGGAGCTAGAAGTGCTAGATGAGATAAAAGCTTTGGTATTGATTTAGTGTATAAAGAGGCAATGATATCTAACAATAATATGTATTTACAACGTTTATCTACGTTAGGTTCTGTATTCATTCCCTTAATGTGTCATTTTAACCGTTTTTGTCCAAAAAATAATTATACAAATACAGACTACATTATTAGTTTCTGATCCTGGTGTATAGAGTATGCCGCCAACTTGATTTCCTTATTTCTTTATTCATGTACACTCACTAAAAGATTATTGTGCACCTTTACGATGTTATACAATATGATACACCGGACCAAGAAATCAACTCTCATCACCCTTGGCTCTGAAACCATCCGCAACGAATGGTTTCAGTGCCAAGGGTGCAGAATATTTATTTTAGTGAGTGTACATTCTCAAACCGCAGTATATGATTTCTGTTTACATTATCAAATTCCCATTCCAGCTTCCTACTCAAGACTTCCCCTCCAGATTTCTATTCCAGATTTGATGTAAGACCGTTATGGGGTCATTTGCATACATCCCCGGAAGGATTGCTGATTTGCATAATAGTGTCGTTGTTTGGCGGGTACAAGACGGCTTCTGCTTCGGTGGCACACCAATATCTTATTGATGTGAAATCTGTTTTGTGCTTATATTTTTAATGAAATGGTCCATAGAATTAAGTTTCTGTCATCTGGTTTGCAGAGTCGAGATCAGTGACGCAGAAAGTGTAATTGACTTGCTTCGAAGTGGACGTCGTACTGTAGTGTTTCTGAAGAAATCGTTGATGATATCCGAGAGACATTCCAACACAGCTTCAGAGAGTCTATCTGTCGTGCTTCAAGTAAACGGCAGCGACCAAAATAAATGGTACATAAAGACTTGCACGAGAGATTGCACCTTTATACGTAGAAAGTACAAATAAGCCTAGCTTTACTACCTAATGACAAACCTCAGCGCTATGAGTTCGCATGTTCCATGTTGAACTCGATCATACCTAAAAAGGGAGTTCCTCTCTGATGAAGCCATCTTTCCCGCGTCTGGATGAATTAGTCGTCATGATGTACGAATAGTGCATGCGGGTCTGAAAACACACATGAGTTTCGTGAACTCATTCGTAATCGTCGAAATCTTAATGTTTGGTGTTGAATCATGACCAACAGGGTAATAGGTCCGTCTTTTTTTTAATGAGCAGAATCAGAGGTGTGTAACCTGACGTGTAGGGCAATTACATGGTCCCCAGGTAGACGAGTTACAACCATTCATTATTTTTTAGCAAGACTGTGTACTTTCACGCTGGAATTAGATTGTGCTGTAAGTTCCTTGGCAAGAACTTCCCTGGCAGATGGAATGGACTCCCAATATTACGCCCTTAGACTACTTCTTGTGGGGGTATGTTAAGGATAATGCACTGTATTCTAGATACCATCTACTCACACTTGGTACAAGGATGACCGACTGCATCAGAAGAATAACAAAGAACATGTTAGCATACACATAGACCTTCCCTATCAAGATAGATTAAAGAAACTAAACTTGCATTCCCTAGAAAGACGAAGAGTGCGGGGAGATATGATAGAAGTATTCAAGTGGGTGAAAGGAATCAAAAAAGGAGACATAGATAAAGTTATTATAATATCTGAGTAGGATACGATTCGTAGCAACGGATTTAAGTTGGATAAGTTTAGGTTTAGGAGGGAGATAGGAAGGAACTGGTTCACAAATAGGGTGGTAGATGAGTGGAACAAGCTTAGCATCTTTGTAGTAAGTGCTGGGAAGCTGGAAAGTCTTAAAAGAAGGCGATATAGATTCATGGACGATGGAGAGTGGTTGTAACTCTCGACAGGAGCTGCATGCACAGGCCAGCCGGCTTATTGCAGACTCCTTATTTTCTTATGTTCGTCTTATGTTCTAAGTGGAGTATCTGGTGGATGCGTTGCGGTGTATTAGCATGTTGAGGTGCACTAAAGCACATATAAATTTCGACTTATTAAGTATAAAAACAACTGCATTGGCATATTTATTTGTTTTTTGTTGTAAACAAAATCGAACGGGACTTTGTGGACACCTCGTATCGTATAAATATCATGACAGAAAATGTTGAAGGGCGTGAACCTTGGAAGAAACTGACCCGCAAAGGATATGCGATAGTAGAAAATGACCCAGGAAAAAACTCGCTGGTCCAGAGGAAGGTATGATGAAAAACACTTGTCCGAAATGGATATATCATGGTAGACATTTGTCCAGGGGACGTACTATAACGGTAGAACCTAGTGTAGGCGAGACTTGAATCATGGTGCCGTGTAGAGGCTACAACAACCACATCCTTCAGTGTTTAATGGAACATTGTTTCATCTAATGTGAACAATACACAAAACAAATCATTAAATGATTGACAATATAATTTGTATTAAATAATGCAACGTAATACTCATAAAATGCGCTACAAATATAAATGAATAAGTAAATAAATATATCAGCAATAGCCTTGTTCATCGGGGACGGAGTCTCATGAACAACAAAACCAGCACTTGATAAAACATCTTGTTATTTGATCAAGACAGTTTGGGAGCACTCTATCTCCACGAAAAGCTAAATTACAATACAAAACCATACATGGCATAAGAATTCGGTTGTGCAGTATATATGAAATCAGTACAAGACATCAGTAAACGTAACATAAAAGAAACCTAACGTAAAGACTAAACTCGGTGATATCAGTAAACCTAGAATTATGATCAATCACGAAATCTATACAGATTAAAAGAAACTTTCTTTTTAGAAACAGAGATGTTTTAAGGAAGTTTCGTTGCTCAAAAAGTAGTTTCTCCTTAATCGTCAACCGAGAATCCATTATCTCCACGAGATGAGATGTGTAGAGATGGAGCGGACGCGTGGTGACAACTGTTAGTGATTTGATGTGTATGGGGTGGTGGGCGCTATGCGCAAGGATGGCGCTGTACTGAGTCTTATTAAGTTACTAGCTTGTTCTCTATGCTCAAAGATGAGTACTTAAAGGGCTTTCGATATGCCAATATACATAAGAACATAAGAATGGAGGAAACTGCAGCGGGTCTATTGGCCCATACTAGGCAGTCCAGTTTACACCCAACCCGTATCGCTGATACATCCTTCCAACCAATATAATTATGAAGCTATCCAGCGTGGTCGAGTTAATGATGAGGTTTGGTAAC
The DNA here is from genome assembly GCF_018991925.1 of Homarus americanus. Classification (NCBI taxonomy): domain Eukaryota; kingdom Metazoa; phylum Arthropoda; class Malacostraca; order Decapoda; family Nephropidae; genus Homarus; species Homarus americanus. The sequence continues at coordinate 105,724 of NW_024732450.1, read as the reverse complement.
TTGTTCCACTCATCCACTACTCTATTTCCAAACCAGTGTTGTCCTATCTCTCGCCTAAATCTAAATGTGTCTAATGTAAAACCATTGCCATGAATTAGCTCCTGGTTGGATAATTTAAGTACCTTTGTTATATATCATTTGCTTAACTCTGACTTCCATTTATACACCCCGATCATATCGCCTCTCACTCTACGTCTCTCGAGGGAGTGCAAATTCAGGTACTTTATACTGTCTCTATTCTCAAGGTTCCTAATGCCCGGGATTAGTCTTATCTGTAGTACGGTGAATAAAACTGATATGCATAATCCAAGTGAGGTCTCAGAAGCGCAAAATATAATTTTAGGATAACCTCGCTAGTCTTGTAACTAACTCTCCTTTGTATGAACCCAAGTACTTTGTTAGCCTTGTTTCGAGCAAAGTCACACTGATGTCTTGGTTTAAGATTCCTACATATCATTACCCCTAAATCTTTCTCAAAATTGGATTTATCTATATCAATGTTGTTCATCTGATATCTGTCCTCTCTGATCCAGCTTATTGGTACTACCCTCTCTAATGTTAAGCACCTTCGGTATCTCGGCTCCCACCTACCCACTACCGCGGACATCGATGAAAAGATTCAACATCGGATCAGATGTGCGTCTCAAGCCTTTGGCAGACTTCGTACCCGTGTCCTCAGCTGTAGGGAGCTGAAATTATCTACAAAATTGCATATATATCGAGTAGTGACCCTCCCCACCCTGCTAAATGGCAGCGAGACATGGGTCACATACATGAGGCACCTAAAGGCACTTTAAAGTTATCACCAATGTAGTCTACGATCCATCCTCCGAGTCCGCTGGAAAGACAAGAGAACAAATGCCAGTATTCTCGATGATACCAACTGTAGAAGCATCGAGGAAACCATTATCCATGAACAACTATGTTTGACTGGCCAAGTTACTCGCATGGACGACAGTAGACTGCCAAAACAGCTACTTTACAGTCACCTAACGAATAGTAAATGTAAAGCTGGCGGGCAACTGAAAAGGTATAAGGATAGTCTTAAGACAAACCTGAAAAAGTGCCAAATCGACCCCCTCACCTGGGAGACGATTACTCAACACGGCAACGCTTGGAGGAGCATCGTACCAAGAGGTGTCAATACTTTCGAGTTAGCTCGATTGCCAACTGAGGCAGACAAGTGCCAACGCCTGAAAAGCGCTGCCGCCGCCCCCTCCCGCATTAGATGAAAACAACCACATATGCAACATCTGCGAGCGACTCTGCCGGTCCCGTATCAGCCTTTTTAGTCACCTTAAAAATCACCAATAAAGGTGATATCATTAATAACCCATATCATTGTCTCATAGCTGGATGATCGTCATACTCGTTTCCGAGTGACAGCATAGTAGTAGTAGTTTGTGTGTGTGGTGTGTGTGCGAATGTGTGTAATAATAATAATAATAATAATAATAAACGGTTTATTAATAAAGATTCAGCCGGTGGCTGAAAATATACAAACTTACTTGTGATTTAGACATAATAATATACGTTCAATACATTTACAGGGCTGTACAGTGCATAAAAAAAGGAGCTGTTTATTATTTTAACAATAGATGGGAAGGTGCTGCTCTTATATCTATCAGTGAGGGCTCTTTTGGGCTGAATTATGTTGTAGTGGCGGACTGCATGAGGTGGGCGGGGGACTGCTGGTAGCAGTAGGTGGCGATGACAAGGATGGTGCAGTAGCTCACTGCCAAATCCTGCTAGTGCGTGGCGGTGGAGGTCACTGATGGATGGCATTTCCAGGGTGGAGAGAGCGTTGTTGTAGCCCGAGTAGTCTGCGCCGAGTATGATTCTGCAGGCTCTCTTTTGTACCTTCTCTAGCTGACATTGTTGGGTTGAGTTGAGAGAAGATGACCAGGCTGGTGATGCATCCGTTAATTTTGGGAGAATAAATGCGTTGTAGATAGTCCTCAGCTCTGGCATGGGTGCCCCAAGTGACCTGATTTGCCAGAGCATGTAGAGTCGGTACGAGGCTGCCTTGATTGTGTTGTTTATATGGGCCTTCCAGTCCAGTTTGTGGTTTATATTTACCCCCAGGAGTTTGGCAGACTGCACTAACTGGAGAGGATGGGCACCCACTGTAACTGCTGGAGCTTGCACTGGAGTGATGGCAGTATTGAAGTGTATGACTACGGTTTTGTTGTGATTGATGGTGACCTTGTTCTCCATAGTCCATGCCTGTAGCCTGTCCAGGGTGCCTTGTAGCCATGTGTAGTCCGGTGAGGTGTTGTCCACTGTAACCCCGACCAGTGCAGTCATCCACATACTTCCACCTGTGAGGATTGTCCGATAAAGCGTCGTTGATCAGGATTAGGAAGCACAGTGGTCCTAATCCTGGTCCCCTGGGGAACACCGCAGGTGAGGTGTTGGAATGTGGAGACAGAACCCAGGTACCTCACTGCCTGACGACGCTCACTCAGGAAATCAGTGAGCCAAGAGACCAGGTTGGTGGGCAGCCCTAGTGCAATGGCCTTATAGAGAGCAGCCCAGTGATCAACAGGGTCAAACGCCTTCCTGAAGTCAACAAGGGCAACGGCCAGTGATGTCTTACGTTTCTCCAGGTTTTTGAGCAGAAAATTCAGGAAGCTAACTAAGCAGTGTGATGTAGAGGAGGTCCTCATATTGCCAAATTGCTGTGTATCAACTGACTGATGAATACTAGCAAATGCCCATTCAAAAACAAAATTTACACAGAGTAGACTGGGTATGGAGTATTGGCAACTGGCCTGAGGTCACTAGGGGACTGTGGGGTGGGAGCCTTGGGGATAGGGGTGACAAATGCGGTTTTCCATTCATTAGGGCATTTGCTTTGTCTAAGGGACGCATTAATAATGGAACAGGGGGGTGTCAAGTTCGACTGCAAACTCCTTGTAAATTTTGACTGGGAGGTCAATTAAAGTTGTAGAGTGTTTGGATTTAAATTTTATGAGTTTGTTGGCAATTTCAAATGGTTGATCACTGGGAGGGGAGGAGGGGGAGGGTAAGTAGGCAGGGAGGAGAGTGAGGTGAAGACTGGGTAGGGTATGACATATGGTAGCAAAGTGGTTAGTAAATGTCTCAGCCGCCTCCTCACTAGGTAAATGAGAGATAAAAGGAAATGTGGGAAACTGACTGTTAAGACAACAGAGATCTTTTACCTTAGAGTACCACTGACCGATGCCGTCCTCCTTGAGGCCGTGCACTTTCCTGTGCCTGTGTGTGTGTGTGTAAGTGTGTGTTTGTGTAAGTGTGTGTGTGTATGTGTGTGTGTGTGTGTGTAGATGTGTGTGTGTGTGTGTGTGTGTAATAATAATATAATAATAATAGTAATAAACGATTTTATTAATAGAGTTGCAGCCGGCGGCTGAAAACATACAGAATTACATTTGATTTAGACATAATGATATAATATGCATTGAATACATTTACAGGGCTGTACAGTACATAAATCAGGAGTTGTTTATTATTTTAACAATAGATGGGATGGTGCTGTTCTTGTATCTATCGGTGCAGGCTCTTATGGGCTGAATTTTGTTGTAGTGGTGGACTGTGCGAGGTGGGCCGGGGGCTGCCGGTGGCAGGAGGTGGCGATGACGAGGGTGGTGCATTAACTGGCTGCCAAACCTTTCCAGTACTTGGTGGTGGAGGTCACTGAGGGATGGCATTTCCAGGGTGGAGAGAGCTTTGGTGTAGCCGGAGTATTCTGCGCTGAGCATGATTCTGCAGGCCCTTTTCTGTACCTTCTCTAGCTGACATTGTTGGGTGGAGTTGAGAGAAGACGACCAGGCTGGTGACGCATACGTTAGTTTGGGGAAAATAAAGGCATTGCAGATGGTCCTCAGCTCTGGCTTGGGTGTCCCAAGTGACCTAAGTCGTCGTACGAGGCTGTCTTGACTGTGTTATTTACATTTACGTTTGTGTGTGTGTGTGTGTGTGCAACCTTAGACTTTACAAGACTAAGGTTATAAACAAGTAGATATATTTTTATTTCTGTATTATTTTCGTCAACTGTCATTTGGGTTAAAATAATAGACATAACAACCAATTGCTAGACCAACCACCTCTTTTAAAAACCTCGTTCACTGATTCTAAATACAGCATGAACGAAAGTCTGAATAAGACTTCGAGCATTGTATACATTCGATCGACGATTTTAAGTAAAATTGCCAGTAAAGAGGCTTTATTAAGTTAAATGATTAATTAATATTACTTATATTTTTTCCAGTTGGTGAATCTATAATAGTATCTTATATTTGTTAGTAAGCTGCACATCAGGTGGCTTATGGTTCAGTATGGATGAGTCGAGGCCTCAGTCACAAATCTTGAAGTTTAACAGTGAACTTGCGCCAGTTGATGTTGGAGACGACACACATTTTAACGCAGAGACGTTAAGAGTCATTCATACAATTATCGAACTTTACATTAGTTGATAAGATAATAGATAACTAATATTAGGTTGACTTGGAGGTGAGTTAAGAAATAACACATGGAATCTACCTCAATATACAGTAATACCCGTATACCCATCCTACACCCAATTACAATAACGCCTCGGAATCTGAGACAATGTCCTAAACCTGGCCAACCTCATTGCTGCCATATTCCCCATTTTACCGTTTAACCATATTTGGCTTAAACGACGCTAATGCATAGTCTTTTATTAATGCCCTCATATCATTTAATCCATCAGTATGATATAATATTGTATTCTTGCATGCAACAAACACATATTAATAACATGTCTCCCCATACAACGGCACACATCTTCATGCTCCAGGTATTGCCGAACTTTAACAAGCAGTGTTTGAAGTCCACATAATACAGCTAAGCGGATAGGTTGCAATAACGTGTTATTATTGTTTCCCAACTTAAAAAAATACCGCATATTGCAAGTTGTCTCATTTACATAATAAGGATTGCTTACGAACAGGGCACTGCTTTCAGATGCTGTTCTGACATTGCAGCTCAGAATCAAACAACATAAGTACAATATCAGAAAAGCATCTGAAAGCAGTGCCCTGTTTGGTCATGTTAGGAATAATAATCATCCCATTGCTTGGGAAAAAAGTTTAGAAGTATTCAAATCATCTTGTGTCACAGAAAAACTTCTGGTTGAAGCTAGCCTGATAAAGGAATTAAAATCAATAAACCTTAGTGATGGTCAGTTCAAAACTGATATTATGTTACATAAATTTATTTGTCAGTGGCCCAAGGTTAAAAATGCTTTCAAAACCTTGGAGCTAGATGTAGGATAGTTATATAGTGGGTCCCTTATTTTTGACCTGACCTGACTAGTCACGTCGCCCACCCTTCTCTTAAGCTCCTCTACGTGTGTGTTGGTGTGGGGATTAGTGGATGACATCATTATGACCTGACCTCATGTTTAATAAGGTTACCCTGTATATTTGAGCCTCTCTCTCTATCCATGTAATCCAGTTGCCTCTGAAGATGTCTTGAATAAAGACGAAAGCTAAGGTGCTCCGTTGTTTCCCGTGTGATTTTTTCAAGATGACGTAGAGAGACAAAACATAAGTGAATGGGTGAAATATCCATCAGTTATATGCCTACAAGGATATAAATTAATTATTTACCAAAAACACCCGTGAACAAATTGGCTGGTATTAATCAAACAGAGCACATGATAATAGCATTGTGTTGGTTATACTACAAATAATGGAGGGGAGGGTATCACGTTAACTAGCGATAATGTTATCCGACATGGCATTGTGGGTAAAACCCGTAAATAATAATCCAGTTATTCTATAACCTTCGTCGACGATGAAAGCTTACCAAGTTTACTCAGAAAAAGAACATCATATATCAGTTTTTGAGCATAAATTTTGTTTTCCCCGTTCATTTGTCGAAGATCGTTTGCAACAACATTCCCAAAATCACTGCATTCATCAGTAATGTTCTCTGTCGAAGACTTTGCCCTCAGTTGGTGGAGGGCTTCTCGCATGACATCATCTGTATCGTCCCATATCCTTTTGGGCGGTCTTTTACTAGTAGACTGTGTAGGAAAGGGTGCACGCATATTCGATCGTGTGGCCGTAGGAGAGGGGGCCTGCATATTGAAGTTCAGTAATAGAAGTTGCTGACACCTTTGTTCCTGCCTGGAGTCGTCTAATGTTGAGAAGACCCTTCATCCGGTACTGGATATCCACCCCACCGGCTAAATTGGCACTGGCGCGAGGAACGGAGGCAGCCAAGAAAATTGAAAAGACAATTGGTGCCAGGACACATCCTTGTTTTACCCCGGTTTGGATTAGGAAAAACTCAGACTGGGTGCCATTGTGCTCTCACTGCCGTTCATGCCATCGTGGAGTTGACTCACAATGGCGATGAATTTTGGTGGGCAACCAAAACGGCCAGAGGGCTTCACTGTTGACCGAGTCGAAGGCCATGGTTATTTCGATGAAGTCCATATACAGGTCATGAAGTTGTTCTCTGCACTTTTCCTGTATAAGGCTGGCAGCAAAGATAATGTCAGTGGTGCCACGTGATGGTCCAAAGCCACATTGAGATTCTTGGAGGAAGTAGCACAAAACGTAGCAAGTAGCGGATCTCTAATTTTAGTAGCGGACAAGTAAAAAAAAGGAGCCCAATCCGCTACTTTTCGCCCGATCTGGAAAATCTGATACACAGAAACAAATACACACACACAAACAAACACACACACATTCACAAATACAAAAAATAAATTAACAAACACAAAAACAAGCAGACAGTCAATTAAATAAATAAATACATAAACACACATACAAACAAGTAAAAAGACGAATAAACAAGTAAATAATCATATAAACACACACATACACAAACGAACAGACAAATACACCTACAAACAAACACACACATTATAAATACACACAAACAAACAGACAATCAAGCAAGTAACTAAACAAATAAACACACACACACACAAACAAACAGAAAATCAAAAGTAGCTAAACAAATAAACACACACACACAAAAACAAGCAGACAATCAAACAAGTAAATAAACAAATAAACACAAACATTCAAACTGACAAATAAATAAACACACACAAACACACACACACACACTCAATCAAACAAACAACAAACATACGAACAATCAAGCAAACGCAAGATATAAACAAACAATCAAACTCACACACACAAACAAAAAATAACACACAAATAAACAAACACTCAAACAGAAACAAAGCAAACAACACACACACACACACACACACAATGTCAGCAGAGCGACAGTAAGCTATATTTCCCCCCCCCCCCTAAAACACCACAAGAAACAAGGTGTCACCATAAATAAGACACATCACCAGTTTCCTCCCCTACCTAACCTTAGTAAATCAAGTGAAACTTTCTCCCCACCTCTATCACTTCTCTTATCCTTCTTACCTCACATCTCCACCACTGTAGTTCCCCTCATCTCGCCTCACTCCCCATCTCCTCCCTCTCACCTCACCTCTCCTCCCTCTCACCTCGCTCTCCTCTATTTTACCCCACATATCATCATAAGAACATAAGAAAATAAGGAGTCTGCAATAGGCCGGTTGGCCTGTGCATGGCAGCTCCTGTCGAGAGTTACTACCACTCTCTATCATCCATGAATCTATCTAGCCTCCTTTTGAAAATTTCCAGAGTTCCCGCACTTACTACAAAGTTGCTAAGCTTGTTCCACTCGTCCACCACCCTATTTGTGAACCAGTTTCTACCTATCTCCCTCCTAAACCTAAACTTATTCAACTTGAATCCGTTGCTCCGAGTCCTATCCTGCTCGGATATTATAAGAACTTTATCTATATCCCCTTTATTGATTCCTTTCACCCACTTAAATACTTCTATCATATCTCCCCGCACTCTTCGTCTTTCTAGGGAATGCAAGTTAAGTTTCTTTAACCTATCCTGATATGGAAGGTTTCTAAGTTCCGGAATCATTTTTGTCATTCTTCGCTGCACCGACTCTAGTGAATTTATATCCATTCTATAATAGGGGCACCAGAACTGAACCGCATAATCGAGGTGCGGCCTAACTAGCGCAAGATATAGTTGCAATAAGACCTCTGCACTCTTGTTACTTACACTTCTAGATATAAAACCCAATATTCTGTTTGCCTTATTTCGAACATTAACGCACTGTTTTCTAGGCCGTGGGTCCGGGCTTACAAGTACCCTAGGTCTCTTTCACAAGTCGACTTCTCTAGGTTGATGTTGTTAAAGGCTGTATACATTATAAGTATTTGTTCTTCCAATATTAAGTACGCTGCACTTGCTGGTGTTGAATTTCATTTGCCATTTTTCAGACCACCCCTGCAGTTTATTTAGATCCTCCTGTAATGCATTTGCATCCTGCCCTGAATTAATTTGCCGCCCTATTTTGGTGTCATCCGCAAACTTGCTTATGTCACTGCTGATCCCAGTATCTAGATCGTTTATGTAGATTATGAACAAGAGTGGGCCTAGTACTGACCCCTGGGGAACCCCACTGGTTACACGGCCCCACTCAGATTTAACACCATCTGCGCTGACCCTCTGCGTTCTATCGGTGAGCCATGATTTTATCCAATTTAAAACTTTCCCCTCGATACCATGAGCCTTAATTTTTCTCAGAAGCCTCTGATGCGGTACTCTGTTAAATGCTTTGCTAAAGTCTAAGTAAATAACATCGTAATTTTCGTCATTATCTACTACCTCGAAGACTTTCCTAAAAAACGTTAGCAGATTTGTTTGACAAGATTTTCCCTTTGTAAGCCCATGTTGAGAGTCGTAGATTAATTTGCTTTTCTCTAGATGCGATCGGATGCAATCTGCTATAATTGATTCAAGAAAATTCCACGCTACTGACGTCAAACTGATCGGCCGGTAATTTGACGCTGATGCTCTGTCTCCCTTTTTGAATATGGGTACTACATTCGCCTGTTTCCACAACTCATCCATCTCACTTTCCCTCTTCTCACTTCACCTCTCACCTCCCCTCTCCTCCCTCTTACCTCACATCTAATCCATATCACTTCCTCTCTTCTCACTTCACCTCTCACCTCCCGTCACTTCCCTTCTCCTCCCAATTACCTCACATTTCCACCATTTCACTTCCCCTCTTCTCACCTCTTCTCCCGTATCCTTCCTCTCACCACCCATCTCCTCCCTCTTACGTATAATATCCTCCTTCTCACCTCCCATTTCTTCCCTCTCACATCCCATCTCTTCGCTCTCACCTCCCATCTCCTCCCTCTCACCTCTCATCTCCTCCCTCTCACCTCCTATTACTTCACCTCACCTCCCATTAGTTCACCTCATCTCTGCTTACCTCCCCACCCTACAAACTCTCTCTTTCGTGTCATGATAAAGGATTTTTTTTAGTGGACTTGGGAATGTAATTTGGCAACAAGATGAATTTATAAAAAGTGATGTGTTAGGTGGAAAGTGATCGTCGGTGATGTGTTGGGTGGAAAGTGATCCTTGGTGAGTGATCCTTGGTGATGTGTTGGGTGGAAAGTGATTCTTGGTGATGTGTTGGGTGGAAAGTGATCCTTAGTGAGTGATCCTTGGTGATGTGTTGGGTGGAAAGTGATCCTTAATGATGTGTTGGGTGGAAAGTGATCCTTGGTGATGTGTTAGGTGGAAAGATGTGTTAGGTCCTTGGTGATGTGTTGGGTGGAAAGTGATCCTTAGTGGTGATCCTTGGTGATGTGTTGGGTGGAAAGTGATCCTTGGTGAGTGATCCTTGGTGATGTGTTGGGTGGAAAGTGATCCTTAATGATGTGTTGGGTGGAAAGTGATCCTTGGTGATGTGTTGGGTGGGAAGTGATCCTTAATGATGTGTTGGGTGGAAAGTGATCCTTGGGTGATGTGTTGGGTGGAAAGTGATCCTTGATGATGTGTTGGGTGGAAAGTAATCGTCGGTGATGTGTTGGGTGGAAAGTGATCCTTGGTGATGTGTTGGGTGGAAAGTAATCGTCGGTGATGTGTTGGGTGGAAAGTGATCTTTGGTGATGTGTTGGGTGGAAAATGATCCTCGGTGATGTGTTGGGTGGAAAGTAATCGTCGGTGATGTGTTGGGTGGAAAGTGATTCTCGGTGATGTGTTGGGTGGAAAATGATTCTCGGTGATGTGATGAGAGGACTAGAAGAAGAGGGAAGTATTGCATAAACAATTGTTTGCAAAGTTCTACTGAAATAATGAGTATCCGGGGAATACCTTGTCAAGAAATTCCCCTTTACCCCTACCCGCAGTAACATTGTCATGGCTAAAAACTAATTAAAAAAAAAGTTTCCGAGGAAATTTTATAGGATAATCTGATACTTAAAAGCATCAGGGTCAATGGAAAAATATCACATATCAAGTCTTTGTGAGAATGGTGTTGTCTTGTGCGACACTACCAAACATGTGGCAGTTTTTCTCCGGGCAACGAAAGGCAACCAAGGATTACTTGTTAGATACACTTCCATTATAACATTATTCCCAAAATACAGTTCATAATTATATTCGAATGAAATATCTGAAGTTAAGGATAAAGTGAAAGTCACCATGTTTAACAGCTAACTCAAAGACGCTGAAAAGTCCATGGGAAAGTGGCTAAGAACTTCAGGAAAAGGACATAACTTTCCCTCAAAGTACAGTACGTATCAAAAGTAACCGCCCAAACTACCAACACTCAGTCAGGACCCCCCCCCCTCTCTCTCTCTCTCTCTCTCTCTGGTAAGTCAGGCAGATCATCGTCACTCTTCATTATATCAGTAGCTGCTGGTGTACACAATAGGCAGGACCAAGAAGGCGGCGAATCAATCCTAAGAGTTGGATAAAATAAGACTATTTATCTACGCCTCTTCTTCTCATTTCCATGTTTAACGAATATCACCATATAAACTAACTCGCCCAAGATATGTGAGAATTGTCTCCTTTTAGATACTTTTTAATAATAACTTGTAATGGAAGCCCCGAAGGGTTAGTCTTATTTCTGATGGATTTACAAATCTGATTAAAAGCGACTGAGCAAAGTTAAATTTATAACATTGTTATAACTTATTACATTTGTACTTTTATTTTCAATGTTATATCCAGAGACAAATTGAAGGTGAGGACGAGTATGGTGGCGACAGTGATAAAGAAGAGGAAGGGAAATTTGTCTTAAGCCTCTCAGTAATTTAAATAATTTAATTACAGAATGTTAAGTTGAGTTCACTAACGACAGTACCATCAGTGATAGTCAGTAATGATGAACAAGAATAGGTTACCAAAGTTTCTAAATTGTTCTCCCGTATAATTTAATTGACATTTAACGTAGTTTTATGTTATGGGATACAGAAAATCTTTACCCGTAGGTAGGTAGTAGGTTGTAGGCAGCTACCAAACAGGGAGGTACTACCGCCTGGGAAGATATTGGAAGCATAATGTGTCGTCTAATGATAGACCCTGCTGCCATATGGCATCACGAAAATTGTGACCAAGTCCCAGGTTGCTAATCTGACTTGATGCCTCATTTAACACAATTGCAGGGCCTCAATTGTTTCTCTTACTTTGATAACACAATATACTTATATGGTTTCTCACTATTGATATTTATTTATTAATTTATTTATTTATTGATGATGATGATATTATTATTATTATTATTATTATTATTATTATATTCTCGCTCCCAGGCTCTGATGTGGGTCATTGACCTGTGCCCTGGTGGGCTAATCCTGTGAGAAAAAAAAATGAAATCTTGACACTACCTCCAAACACCAAGGAGAGACTGAACAATCATAAAAATTAATTGTAATAATTATGATATATTCACTTCATTACGACGCCTGTTAAATGCAACAAATAGTACACTGCCTCAGTTTACAGAAAAATCACCCGCTGTAAAAAGGCATGACAGATGTTAGGCGGGGTTGGTGATGGAGGGAACGAACACGTTTGGCAGGGCAAGAGAGGGAGCGGGTGTGTACTGTAGCTTCTTTACATTCAGGTACTTTTACAGAAACGGCGATAATTGGTAAATATTAACATTCTGTATATTGTGTGGATTCATACTAAGAGATGCACGACTTTATACCTGACATTATTATCGTTAGGCTGTGTGTGTGTTGGAAGAAGATTTTACGTGGTAATAACATTATCTCAGAGAAGGTGGAGGAAGGTGCTGGCACGTAACACAAGAGTCAGAGCCACACATATCTGGGAATAAGACGCTCCTCCCCTTGAAAGTAACTCTACCTATCAGAATGAAAGATTCAAGTCCCCTTAGAACCAAATTGTTTGAGAAGATGTATTTAGTTAAACACGTATTGGGTTTTCAATTCTACCATGATACCTTAAAGTCATCTCACCTTTACCAGCTTGATAACCTTTATCTTCTATGATGGTATGTATACAGTTACATTTTTTTCGGCGTCGCTCGACTGATTTTTATATCCTTACTGTAAGGCGTATGAAAACCGGACACAATACCCTCTCGTGTTGTGAGGGAGTGTGCTGAAGTTCTGGCCCCTGTGCCTGCTCGCATCTTTCACCTTTGCCTCAAAACCCCAACTTTTCCTTCTTCTTGGAAGCATGCCTCGGTTCAGCACATCCAGAAGAAAGTTGACCATTCCAATCCCTCTAACTATCGCCCCATCTAAGATTTTCGAAACTATCTTGAACTCTCATTTGATCCGTCACCTTGAATGCCATTCTTTTTTGTCGGATCACTATAATGGCATTCGCCAGGAGAGATCTACTGTGATCTACTTTCCTACTGCACCCATCTTTGGTCATCCTCTCTTAGGGATTATGGGGAAACTTTCGTCGTGGCACTCGACATCTCCAAAGCATTTGACAGGGTATGACACAATTCCTTGCTTTCTAAACTTCCCTCTCATAGTTTTTCTCCCCCACTTTGTTCTCTTATTTCTAGCTTCTTTGAGAACCGATCCATGACAGTTGTTGTTGAGGGATCGATCTTTCTCTACCAATAGTGGTGTCCTACAAGTTTTGTTCTTTCACCTACTCTCTTCTTTCTTTTTATCAATGATTTACTTCACACTACAACTATTTCTATACATTCTTACGCTGATGATTCTACTCTTCACTCTTCTTCACATTTTCCCCTTCCCCCTAAATCCCAAACTAGATCTGTTTCTAGAGCTGAGATCATTATATCTATCAATGCGGATCTGTGCAGCATCTCCGAATGGGGAGGCAGAAACTTGGTTAAATTCAATAGTAATAAAACTCAGTATTTACCAATCACACTTTCCAGATTAGATGATCTCCTACCAATCACATTTCAAGACGCTATCACTCTGCCAAATTCTGAAATAGATATGCTAGGCCTCACCATTTCCTTTAATATGTCAAGGAAGCCACACATTCTCAACATTGTTAAAGCTGCCTCCCGAAAGCTGCGAATGCTGTACAGATGCCGCAACTACTTCACTCCTGAGCAGTTGCTTCAAGTATATAAGGGATTCATTCGTCTTAACTTGGAGTACTGCTCTCATATTTGGGGTGGCTCTTCTTGTGTCCAACTGTTAGATAGGGTGGAATCAAAGGCATTTCGTCTTATTAACTCTCCTCCTTTAGTTGACAATTTTTCTTCCCTTTCTGTTCGCCGCAATGTTGCTTCACTCTCTCTCTTTTGCAGGTACTTTAACGGGCAATGATCGATGGATCTGCCATCCTGCTTACCGCCGATAAGGTCGTGAGGTCATAACACTCGTCTTGCCCGCGGTGCCCACCTGTTATAGTACATCCTTCTTTCCTCACACAGCCAAACTGTGGAATGCTTCTGCCTTCTTCTGTGTTTCAATACTCATGTAATATATCTCACTTCATAAAGCTGGTTTTCCGGCATCTTCGTGGTGTAGATTAAAATAATTATTTTTTCCTTTTTTCTTTTTTCTTCTACTTTTTTTTCGCCCCCTAGGCCCCGTTGTGGGTTGATGACTTGTGCCCGGGTGGCCTAATCACGGTAAAAAATAAATAAAATAAAACGTGCGTACTGCATTGTTCTTGTGGTTAGAAGTCGAACCTTTTTTCAAGTTTAATAATTTTCTCAATGCGAGTTTCAAGGGATCTTACAAAATTACGAGTTAATAATTGTTAGCTTTTGAAAATCTCAACACGTAAGCAAAAGTGACAAAAACCATTTGTGGCATTTAAATCCTTCGAAAAGGTAAAAATATAACAGAATACACAGCGAAAAATAACCTTAAAGAAAATGGCTTTGCCTTAACCCGAGAATTTGAAATTTTATCGAGACAGATTTGTGAAGAATGATGGTTCCACTTTATCACGCTAGAGGCCTGGGGGCCGCTTTTACCTGGGTGTGGGGTCTAAGGGTAGAGTCCCAGTGTGAGTGCATGGAAACCGTGCAGAAACAACTCATAAAGAATGAATACGCAAAGAGGAATTAATACGTAAATAAAAATAGTACATGAACAGTGATAAAAACAAAGGTTACCAGGATTATTTCATTGGCTGACTTGAATTTCGCTTGAAAAACAAAATCACTTCGCCCAATATATATTTCCATTCAAGTCAGAAAAGATGGAGAACTAGATCCACTGAATTCAGCCTCACCCATTGCAAAAATGGGCTCAACTGATGGTTATTGTCTTTATAAAATTCAGCAACATTTATGTTTACTATTTGCCACTACTATCTGGACCTCCAAGACCAGGAGTGTATTTTTAGGTAGTTTTCCAGTTCTTTCTCTGTTACCTACATTTCTGAATGTAACAAAACAGGGCAGCACCTAACGTCTACACAAAGTTCTTGTTTTATATTCACCACATCTAGAAAACATGACCTACTTGTAATCTACATTTTATACCGATAAAAATTTTTCATAACCAGTATTTTAGAGTCATTATCTTCCTTTACTCTATATTCTCCAGCTAGTCTACTCTACATTGTATATTTTTATCTATAATCTACCTGTAGTCTATATAACCATAGACACAATTCTTTAGGGCTGGTAAGGCACTGTGTTGGGGCTGGTGAGACACTGTGTTGGGGCTGTTGAGACACTGTGTTGGGCTGTTGAGACACTGTGTTGGGGCTGTTGAGACACTGTGTTGAGGCTGGTGAGACACTGTGTTGGGGCTGGTGAGACACTGTGTTGGACCTGGTGAGACACTGTGTTGGGACCGGTGAGGCACTGTGTTGGGGCTGGTGAGACACTGTGTTGGGCCTGGTGAGACACTGTGTTGGGACCGGTGAGACACTGTGTTGGGGCTGGTGAGACACTGTGTTGGGGCTGGTGAGACACTGTGCTGGGGCAGGTGAGACACTGTGCTAGGGCTGGTGAGAAACTGTGTTGGGGCTGGTGAGGCACTGTGTTGGGGCTGGTGAGCACTGTGTTGGGGCTGGTGAGGCACTGTGTTGGGGCTGGTGAGGCACTGTGTTGGGGCTGGTGAGACACTGTGTTGGGGCTGGACACTGTGTTGGGGCTGCACTGTGTTGGAGCTGGTGACACTGTGTTGGGGCTGGTGAGCTGTGTTGTTGGGCTGGTGAGACACTGTGTTGGGGCTGGTGAGACACTGTGTTGGAGCTGGTGAGACACTGTGTTGGGGCTGGTGAGGTACTGTGTTGGGGCTGGTGAGGCACTGTGTTGGGGCTGGTGAGACACTGTGTTGGAGCTGTGAGACACTGTGGGAGCACTGTGTTGGGGCTGAGTGAGGTACTGTGTTGGGATGGTGAGGCACAGTGTTGGGGATGGTGAGACACTGTGTTGGGGCTGGTGAGACACTGTGTTAGGGCTGGTGAGACACTGTGTTGGGGCTGGTGAGACACTGTGTTGGGCCTGGTGAGACACTGTGTTGGGACCAGTGTGACACTGTGTTGGGGCTGGTGAGACACTGTGTTGGGGCTGGTGAGACACTGTGTTGGGGATGCTGAGACACTGTGTTGAGGCTGGTGAGACACTGTGTTGGGGCTGGTGAGACACTGTGTTGGACCTGGTGAGACACTGTGTTGGGACCGTGAGGCACTGTGTTGGGGCTGGTGAGACACTGTGTTGGGCCTGGTGAGACACTGTGTTGGGACCGGTGAGTCACTGTGTTGGGGCTGGTGAGACACTGTGTTGGGGCTGGTGAGATACTGTGTTGGGACTGGTGAGACACTGTGCTGGGGCTGGTGAGACACTGTGTTGGGGCTGGTGAGACATTGTGTTGGGGTTGGTGAGACAATGTGTTGGGACTGGTGAGACACTGTGTTGGGGCAGTGTGTACGCCGCAACATACTCCTGGTGAGACACTGTGCTTGGGCTGGTGAGACACTGTGTTGGGGCTGGTGAGACTCTGTGTTTGGGCTGGTGAGACACTGTGTTGAGACTGGTGAGACACTGTGTTGGGGCAGTGTGTACGCCGCAACATACTCCTGCTAACACACACACACACACACGCATCGATGTGAAAGAGAATCCTATAATTTAATGGTGAAATAGACTCACTAATTTTCCCCTTTTTTCATACAATTATTTTTGATCAAAACTCATCAGCGTGATATCATTAATTTCAGACATTAGGCAGGGATATGTTGACATAATAATTACACCATTGATTGTAAATTAGTTGACCCAGTGGACCGGGGAGGAGGGGGGAATTTGCCGCAATGCAGACTTGCTTGTCCACTGTTCTGAACACAAACTACCACACATCCTTCTCCCCTTACTCCTCCTACTCTTCCTCCTCAACCAGATCACCACCATAAATTGACCGATTTCTGATCAGGTTCAGGATCCGGAAGAATGCGGAGGAGCGCAGATCTGGAGGTGTCTCGCTTGTCACCTGACCTTTAGAAGACCGGCAGAGGGGAGGAGCAGGGCTAGAGGATAGTTCATTGGTGAGGGAGTTTTGAGTTGACTCTTATTAGTTGAATATAATAACATCACATTAATTGTAATAATATAAATTGTTTCCTTTGTTGTTGTTAGTTTTGGAATTGATATCTTTTTCATTACTGCATCTGTCCTTCTTAAGCTTTGTACCCTGTGTTTCTCCTCCTGAGTAGGAGCGTGGTGGTCGAGCGGATGTGGCGCTTTCATCTGTGGTTCAGTTCCCAATGGGCACCCACTTCACATAACTGTAAATGGTTACCTAAGTTCACAAATTGGGGAAGAAAAGGTTGTTAAAAGCAGTAACGGCCATATTGCTTCCTTGTGTGTGAAGGCTAATTATACAGTGTTCTGTATCCACGTTGTCCCTAATGGAAGTCATGCCCATAGGACACACTTTCACTTTTTACTCCTGAAAGGCCAATTGGTTACAAACTCACCTACAGTCCTAAGGGTCACAGGTTTGACCTTAGGCGACCCTCAGTTCGCCGATGTAAATGTTACATGACTTTACAGTTGGGGAAATGAAGGTGAGCACACACACTGCACTGTGTCCCGACGGCTTATTACACAATATGCTGTATCTACACTACCTATGTGAAAGTCAGATTCGTTTGAAACAACACAAAATACTCTAGGATAACTTATTTTTGTGAATAGTTTCTGTGTTCGACCTGAAGCAATTTTTTTTTTACTGGGAATAGCCCACCCGGGCAGAGGTCATCGACCCACAACGGGGCCTGGTGGGGCCAAAAAATAAGAGTAAAAAGAAATTAAAAATAGAAAAGAAAAATAATATATTAATCCACACTACGAAGATGCAGGAAATCCAGCTTTTTTTAAAGTGAGACAGACTGTACGAGTATGGAAACACAAAAGAAGGCAGACCATTCCACAGTTTGTCTGTACGAGGAAAGAAGGATGTACTAAAACGTGTTATTCTAGTGTGACCGACATCCACAGAGAAACGACGGGCACCGCGGGCAAGACGAGTGTTACGAGCCCACTGTTTTTCCGGCGGTACCCAGGATGCCAAATTCACGGAACATTGCCCGTTAAAGTACCTGTAAAAGAGAGAGAGTGAAGCAACATTGTGGCGAACAGAAAGGGAAGAAAAATTGTCAACTGAAGGAGGAGAGTTAATAAGACGAAATGCCTTTGATTCCACCCTATCTAACAGTTGTACAGAAGAAGAGCCACCCCAGATACGAGAGGAGTACTCTAAGTTAGGACGAATGAATCCCTTACATACTTGAAGCAACTGCTCTGGAGTGAAGTAGCTACGGCGTCTTACAGCATTCCCAGCTTTCGGGAGGCAGCTTTAGCAATGCTGTGGATGTGTGGTTTCCTTGACATATTAGAGGAAATGGTGAAGCTTAGCATATCTATTTTAGAATTTGGCAGAATGATTGCGTCCTGAAATGTGATTGGTGGGAGATCATCTAATTTGGAAAGTGTGATTAGTAAATACTGAGTTTTATTACTACTGAATTTCACAAAGTTTCTACCTCCCCATTTGGAGATGCTGCACAGATCCACATTGATAGAAGTAATGATCTCAGCTCAAGAAACAGATCAACTTTGAGAATTAGGGGGAAAGGGAAAATGTGAAGAAGAGTAAAGAGTAGAATTAATAGCGTAAGAGTAGATAGAATTAGTCGAAGTGTGCAGTAAATCATTGATAAAAAAAAGGAAGAGAGTAGGTGAAAGAAAAGAACCCTGTGGGACACCACT
Source organism: Homarus americanus (assembly GCF_018991925.1). Taxonomy (NCBI): domain Eukaryota; kingdom Metazoa; phylum Arthropoda; class Malacostraca; order Decapoda; family Nephropidae; genus Homarus; species Homarus americanus. Next base: position 87,166 of record NW_024732450.1, on the reverse strand, counting down.
ATTGGTAGACAAAGAGCGAGAGATTGATCCCTGTACAACAACTGCAATGGATCGGTTCTCAAGGAAGCTAGAAGTTAGGGAACAAAGTGGGGGAGAGAAACCATAAGTCGGAAGTTTAGAAAGTATAGGTTTGTGCCACACCCTGTCAAATGCTTTGGGGATGTTGAGGGCCACGACGAAAATTCCCCATAATCCTGAAGAGAAGTTGACCAAAGATGGGTGCAGTAGGAGTGCAGATCACCAGTCGATACCACCTGGCGAAAGCCATACTGGTGATCCGACAAAAGAGAATGGCGTTCTAGGTGATGGAGAAAATGAAAGTTTAAGATAGTTTCGAAAATTTTAGAGAGGGATGATGTTAGGGCAATGCGGCGCTTGTTAATGGTCACCCTTCTTTGGGATGGGCTGAAACGAGGCATGCTTCCAAGAAGAAGGTAAAATTTGGGTTTTGAGGCAAAGGCGAAAGAGGCGAGCAAGCACAGGGGCCAGAACTTCAGCACTCTCCATCAGTACACGAGGGAGTATTAGGTCTTTTCCATGCGCCTTACTCACATCCAGATTGGATACCACACCAGCAACCCTACGATTGGAGATTATTGAAAAGTGCATAGGTTCAGTAGGAGGAGCAGGGGTAGGAGGGATAGAGTTGGAATCGTCTTGTAGAAAAATATAGTTTCACAGGTACTGAGTTCAGTTGAGAGTGTATTGTACCTTCTCTGCTAAGGGAAGTGTCTTAGTACACTTATAGGAGAACACTTACATGATGTGTTCACTGGTTAACAAGTGATCTGAGTCTCCTCTCCCTGACCAAGGGAGAGAGGGAGAGACAGGCCTCGAGAGTGTGATAAAAGGAAACGCGTCAGATATCTTGTTGTTGCTGACATGCGCTGACCTTAGCATGCCCTCACTCGCTCCCCGAAGGAACTGCAACCTTAGCCATGTATAACATCAACAGCTGAGGTACAGTTGAATAATTTGGTATTATACATTTGGGTAAATATTTATATAATACAAATGGTGCAGTTACACCGCTCGGCTACCTCCAACCGAGACCTCACGGTTTAAAACCTAGGTGTACCCAACCTTGTTAAAAAAAGGTGTGCTTTAGCTAAACTTTTTCTTCGTGCACCTGCTTTTGCAATTCCTTCCGAAAAGTCTTCTTAGAAACTTTTGTGTACCTAGAAGAAATCTTCCTGTAACAAATTATCATAACAATCAAGGAACTGATAAATATGATGGTAGGTATAATAAATCCAGGTAGGATTATACCGGGAAATAAATATAAAGGAAGAGAATCCTGTAAGCCAGGAAACTGTATCTCATTAATTTAAGATAGGAGGTTAAGCTTATCAAAACAATATGAAGATTAGTGAAGCATATATTTTGGGAAATGGTATGGTAACAAGCTCAGAAGTATTATTTGTGGCAAATGCAAGATGGTGGCGAGTAGGCAAGGTTGTGATTGCATTACTGCTAATTTCACAATAGTCTGGTGCTATATGATAACCTTCTACCATTAAATGTTTGCCTACATCCTGACATATAAGTATCACACTGGTTTGATTTGGGAAAAAGAAATATTGCACATTATTGACATGTGCGTGAAACACTAACCTATGTGGTATTGGAGTATATACACATTGTTGTAGAGCTGTAGAAGCAATAGTTTACAATATAGCTAATTCACATGTAGCTTCAGCGGCCCGAGTGAATGCAAAAGCATACGTCGGATAAACATGCAAATGTAAATATGTTGACAATGATTTAGGACTTCATGCTTAGTCACAGCAACTAATGAAAAATCCTCTGATACTACTATTAGTTCAGTTTGTTTGTTCAGAATTAATAGTCCCTCATTTGCTTTCAGTGGAAATGGTTCCAAATGCCATGCATCAAATTTTTGTGTGATTTTAGTGGAATGTGTATTAGCATTTACCTGTGTGTTAATGTTGCTTCTAGTAAGGGGTAATATTATTCCACTTCATGCTCCTGGAAGATAGGAGTTAGACGATAATTAGTTTTAGATATATGCAATGCGGCAATTAGTTGACCAACTGGCAACAACTGTGCATCAACACGACCTAACCCTGCATTTACAAGATCAGCAATGAGACTATTATTGGTTTCTATGAAAACTTGTACAACTCCACTTCAACCCACAAAGAAAAAGAAATAATGTCCCATCTACAACTGAAAACACTTAAAATCCTTCAACACAATGACCGTGATTGGCACACCTGCAAAACATCGCTTTGTAATATATGCAATGAAATCCAGATATAATACTAATATGTGCAGACGGCGAACTCGAGAACAACAAAATCAAAATATTTAACGAATACACCCACCAATCGAACAAAAGTGGAGAAAACATGAGGGAGGGGCCGTAACGGTGAAAAAAGGTATCAAACAATTACGAATAGACAATTTTAACAGCGAATTCCTTGCCATTAAAATACAGAAGACACAGGGTGAAATAATAATCGCAACAGCATACCTACCCCCAAGAAGACCATCCCTCCTTTTAGAAGACCTACTGAAACTAACAAATTATAATATCCCAGTGTACATCCTGGGAGATTTCAATGCAAGACACCGCATTTTTAGCAACGGCAACAATAACCAGATAGGCACAGCATTGGAACGTATAATCAACAACGGCAGACTTCTTCACCTGGACCAGCACTTCACCACCTGGTTGGGACCAAACTGCTTTTCAACACCCGACAATATCTTATGCAACAACAAAGCATTCCTTAACTATCACATAGGCCCCATCACCCCAAACGACCACATTCCGATAATACAGTATTCACAATTTCCACCAGCCCAATTCAAACAAAAATACCACCAAGGCTCCAGATGAGCAGATCAGACAGGATGAAATATAAGGATTTAATGGAAACTACCCACAAATAAATCTAAAAGATGTAACACTCGAGGAAATTGACTAACAGGTAGACAAGCTAAACAGTACAATAAAACAAGTAATCAACCAGACAACTCCAATAATGACACACAGAACCCTCCCGAGTAACAAACCCAACGAAGAATTAAAGAGACTACAGGTACAATATAATAACCTTCGGACATTTATAGCACAAACATGGCCCACTCGAGAACTACTCCGGAATATATGAGATCCAACAAGGCCTACAAGAAGAGTACAGACAAATAATAACGAAAAATGGAACAATCTAATAAAAAACATAGACACCACAAAGGACTCAAATAACTTATGGCAAAACATCAACAACTACTTGGCACGAAAAAACAGACAATAAGCTACACTAAAGACCAAAACGGACAAAATCTCTATACAGACCACGACAAAAAGAGACCTTCAGAAGAGAATGGAAGAAGATCTTCAGAATAACAGAAGAAGAAAATAAAAGTTTTGACGAAGAACACGATGGGTTAATTAAAGACTGGCTAAGAGAACAAAGCAATAGACTGACTCCGTACCCCACAGGAAACTCAGAAAGACTAAGACCCAATAATTAATAAATCACGACGAACTACTACAATGCCTACGCAAATTTAAAGAAAAATACCCTGGAATGAGCGGCATTAGTTTTTAGTTAAACAAATTTATGGACAAAGCTTGGAGTACACTGTGCCTATTCTGAGTAATTCAGTCAGGTCTTGACACTGAGGGTGGTGTTACTTCTCACTGCCACGCAGGAAAGAGGTTCATACACAAATAAATACATCATATTCATTAGCAGTGTATATAGGTCAGAGTCGTGTGGGTGATGTCACTGTTCACTGCCATGCACGACAGTGGTTCATATGCATTGGGCATCAGATTGTAATTGAAGACTAATCAGTGCGGGCTTACAAATTCTGGATATACAGCAAGAATGTCCTCAAGCACCCCCGATTCAATGTAGTAATTACAAAGTTCTTGATAGAATAAGCCAGGTGACCTGAAGTCTTTGACAGTATCACATTCAATAATATAGTGTTCACGTGTATGCCGTAAAGGCCCTGTAACCTCCAGCGACCACCTACCTATAACACTGCCCTGCATAGTTTTTGAGGTTTGTGTATTATTAAGCTTTTCTGGGTGTATTTTGCATGCTGATCTCAAAAATGTTATCCATTTTGCTCAATCAGGTCAGAATTTTGTGCTATAGCATTTTAAGCGGAGATTCAGGTAAAATATTGGCGTTTTTCGCTCAAAATGGGGTCCTCATATTCGTTCATTAAAGAAATCATGCGAGACATTGGCAAGCCTCACAGAAAAGATTTTGGTCAGTTTTAATGCCCTTACGATGCATTTAAATACACCCACGTGCTCGCCGGCCATTTAAATGTCCGCCGTGACGCAAAGGAAAAGAGTATATGTCCGTGTTTTTTTACATATATTTTTTAACAATTAAATTTCTTTTTCATCTGGTGGTACATGGCATGTTTCCTCTGTCTGTGGGATAGTCGAGCAGACAAGCAGCACTACATGCAACGTGACTGGCCTGCAAGAAGTGGACTTACTCCAGGTTCTCACAATGTTGTTGCCCATGCTCTGGTGAATCCGCAGAACATTCTTCTTCCGCCACTGCACATCAAGCTCGGTCTGTTCAAAAACTTTGTAAAGGCACTGGACAAAAAAAGCCAGGCTTTCAATTTTCTGAAAGAAAAATTTCCAAAAGTCAGTGAGGCAAAGCTGAATGCAGGAATTTTTGATGGCCCTCAGATCAGAGAGCTTTTCAAAGATCCCAAGTTTGATTGCAGCATGGATGTAAATGAGAAGAAAGCCTGGCATGCCTTTAAGTCTATTGTTTTCAATTTTCTTGGCAACTACAGAAGTCCAGAGTATGAACGAGTTGTTGAGGACCTACTTCTGAGCTACAAAGTTCTTGGTGCACGCATGTCCATCAAGATGCACTTCCTCAGCTCCCACTTGGACTACTTTCCAGAGAACTGTGGTGATGTGAGTGAGGAACAAGGAGAACGCTTCCATCAAGATATCCGTGTAATGGAGGAGCGGTACCAGGGTCGCTGGGATATCAACATGCTCGCCGACTACTGTTGGTGTCTGAAACGGGACGCCCCAGACACCAACCACCAAAGAAATTCTCTGCGACAGCCATTTATGCATGTCTAACTGTAAAGGCATCTATGTAGTTGACATATTTTGGTCCTATGTGTTGTGGTTACATTTCTTATGATATATTTTGCATAACAATTTTGACATCATATTTAAGAATTTCGATTTTTTCCTAATTCCCATAGCATAAAAATCTGACCTGATTGGGCAAAATGAATGGCATTTTTGGAATCAGCACGCAAAATACATAAAGAATCAGCTAAGAAACCCCGCACCTCATGAATTTTTTTTTTCAAATGCAGCCCAGTGTAATCATGACCATCTCAGCAACACCATAACAATACCAGCTCCACCACGGAGGATCGCCAAGCAGACCGACTGAGAACTATTCAACGAAAAAGCTACAGCCAAACTTGAGGCCAAGGACATGACAATCCTGCAGACCATAGACAATCAGCCGGTGAACAAAATAGACGAAGAAATCAACACATGGTGTGAAGCCATAGAAACAGCCTACCAGGAGGCCACGCCTCTCAAACGCAACAGAACTCTCCCACACCCACAACAGACTCCAGAACGCATAGCTCTCACAAACCAATTCCAACTGCTACAACAAAGAGCCGAGACCCATGGTTGGGACATCGTAAGCTACAATACATACAGAAGAATACGGGAGCAAATAAAAACAAGATCTCTGGAACAAAGCAACCTTAAATAGGCCGAAATAGTTGAACAACTCTTACATACATACAACGATCCAGGAGAGTTCTGGCGTCGAGTTAAGCGACTGAATGGTTGCAGCCGTTACGACAGCCCACTGTCCAAACCAATTACCTCGGAAGAACTCAACACAGCCATCTCCAATACCAAAAATAAAGACCCTGGTTATTAGGGCGGTCCTTATTTTGGGGCAAAAAACAAAATTTGCCATTTTTTTGTCACAGACCCTGGCAAAAGTTTTCATTTGGGGTAGAAACATTGCCAGTAAAATATGTTTTAAATATCATAATAATTAAAGGTTGCTCAAGTCAAATGAAATTTAACAATATTATGCCTATGCTTAATGTTCATAACACATCATTTCCTAGCCCCCAAGCCTGCCCCCCCCCACTTAGTCTAAGTGGGTATTAGCTGCTCAAGGCAGGGGTCTCTTTGTCGCCCAGTAAGGTCTGCTTGAGGGCATTAGGGAATGATTTCCTGTGGTCAGCAATTGCCTGCAGTAGATACTGCAGTTGCTGTTCGTCCTTCATGATGCGGCCTGAGAAATCTTGGACTAAGGCTACTCCTCTTTCTGCATGATCATTGATCACAGACAAGGCTTGTACACTGGCTTTTGCATTTTGGAAGCCAGGATCATCTTTCCACTGTTCTACTGGGAGGGCCAGGAAAGCTGTATTCAAGTTGAGCTTTTTGAAAAATGACTTTGTGTTCTTTGTCGTGAAATCATATAGGTTCTTCACTTGGAGTGTGTCTGGATTGATTGTAACCCGTTTGACATGCTTTTCTTCTCCAATAACGATGTTCATAGCTTCCAACATGCGGTCCTTCACTGCTGGGAGAACATTGTCATCAAAGAAGGCCAATGCAACCAACTCTTCTGACAAGTCCCAGAGGTGTCTCATCATTTTGTGGAAAGTTGCCTCTGATATGGCATCGCTGATGGTACTGTAGTCTTGTAGAGCTTTAAGCAACATCAGATCTCCTTTTGGTGCCTTTGCAGCAAGTGGAGCAGTTGTCCAATCCTTCACATATATTCGGGCAAAGAAAATGCACAAATCTCTTAGTCCTCTGTTCTCCTTTGTAGTAAGCTTAAACTGAGAACGGAATAACCACACTTTGAAGGAATAAATGGTCTTTGCCATCCATCGTGCTTGGTGCATTGCACCAGGAGCAGAAAATCGTACTCCCCGAGAAGGTGGTGCGCCAAGGAAGATGGAGGCCAGCTCTAGCAGCTAACGATAATCATCTCGAAGCTGTGTCTCCAATAGAGCCTTCTCAATGAAGTTGAGTTAGATCGTCCCTAACAGCTCTGACCGTTTCTTCTGCCAGACCGTCGGTGGAGGAGTCTTCAAACTTCTGCTTGTCAATTTGTTCCCGTTTGGCTTGGAATCTTCGGAACAGCTGTATGTCAGGAGCAGCTGAGTGCCCCATTACAGCTTCAAAAGCAGCTCCAGCTACAATTTCTAGTACATGGTGGCGGCAGGCAAAATATAGCAAATCACGACCCAGCAACTGCTCACTTTTGACACACGCACCCTTGTGGTGACCAGTATTTGAGCTTGTTGTATCAAAACACATGCTATGCACAATGTCTGCAATGTGCCATTGCTGCAAAGCCTTCACAAGAGCTTTTGCTTGTTCATCACCGGTACCAGAGGGAAGTTTTGGAACAGCAATAAGTTGGGAGGTGCCATTGCCTGAGACAAGAACTGGGAGTCTGTCAACATGGCCCCCATGCCCCGTCAAATCAGGCATCAATTTACCATCCCAGTGAACAATTAAAACTGACTCTGGTTTGAAGTTTGAAAGGATTTCAGCTGCCCTGCTACTGCGATGATGCTGACGTTTCCTCCTGATGCTTGATCGATTCAGAATCAATTCACTGACATCATGGCCCAGACTCCGAGCAGTTTGGGTGACAATGTGCATTGCCATTCTATCTGAGGACTTGGTCCGATCTAATGCTGCAGAAAGTTCTGGAGTTAGAACTTCTTTTCGCCCACGCTTCTTGACAGTAGGTGGAGTTTGAAGTGCTGATGGGCCAGGAACTGGGTTGGATTCCTCAGAAGAAGACGTACTACTGCTGTCCAAGACAACGATGGCCTGGCTTTTTTTGGCTTCTTCTTCTGCACTGTCTGCAGCCAACTTCCTTTTCATTGCTTTTTTGAGAGTTTTTTCTCGTCGTTTCTGTCTTTTCAGGAATACTTTGTCAGAGATGACATTGCCCCACGACGCCCTTTTTCTCGTTGCTCTATTAAGAAATCCTTATCCTCCTGAACTGTCATCATATTCAAAGCATTCACATGTGCAATGTCAAAGAGATCTTCAAATGTATCAGTGAACTCTTTCTCTTTTTGCTTTTGAGTTTCTGTCATTCTTGAAGACTTCTTTTTCAAACTACTCCACTTGTCAAACATTTTGTGCACTTGATTCACACAATCTGGTTTGTGGTGTGTGGGAATGTTTGCTTTTGTCCAAAATTGAAGAACTTTGTCTGTGACTTCTCCAGCTGCCACTCTGATGGTTTTTTCTGTATACGATGTAGGCTTAAAAAATACTGGAACACTTGCCTGTTTGAAGGTAACTTAGCCCCTGTAATGTCATCACATAATGTCTTTATCAAATACACATTTTATCGTGTTTTTACTCCTGCATTCGCCATTTTGACCTGAGGAATAAAGAAATTAACTATTAATATAAATTAATAATCAGAATACTCTGCAGAACTGTTTCTAATTTCCCCAATCATCAATCACGACCAGCGAAAACTCGCCACAATCGTGCCAAATGCGACGCTCTAGTGGTGGGCGTAATCGGCTACAAAGTAATCGACTACATCGATTACTTAATTTTTTACAGCTTTGAGCAACCTCTAAGTATTAATATATTTGAAAATAACTCTACACACAATGTTTTTGTCCTAAATGGACACTTTTAGCACGGTCTGTGGTAAAAAATTCTAAAGTTGAAAAATAAGGACCACCCTACTGGTTATCCAAGGAGATCCTCAGCCACATAACAACCCGGCCATGGGGAGACTGAGAACCACAATGAACGCTTGCCTGGCCTCGGGTTACTTCCCACTAAACTACAGACCGATCTTCCTCCTCGAAGTACCTGGAAAAATCCTCGAAAAAATCATTAATAACTGTCTGAGAAATCACCTGGAAACAACCAACAGAGTCAACTGTAGAAAATCGGGTTCAGGAAAGGGAAGTCCACCACAACAGCGATAGACCTGGCATGTGAAAACATAGCCAGAGCCGCGGCAAGTGGTAGACAATGTAATCTAACTCTCCGGGATGTAGCGAAGGCATTTGACAAGGTCTGGCATGACGGTCTAAAATATAAGATCCTCCAACTCGGACTTCCCACCAACATTGAAAAGCTGCTTGCATCTTTCTTGACGGCAGAAATGCCAGGCTGAGGGTAGGACAACACACAGTAAAGACCTTCCCTCTCATGAGCGGAATCCCTCAGGGGAGCGTCCTCTCTCCCACCTTATATATTATCTACACAAGTGACACCCCGCCTCCCACTAGAATAGATAACAAAGGTATTATGTATGCAGATGACATCACTCAAATAACAACACATCAAGGAAAATCGCGAACGTTGCAGGTCGACAAAACTGGGCGGGAATTAGAAAGGGTAAATAATTACGAAAAACAATGGAAAATCCAAACCAGTCCCCCGAAATTCACAGTGATACCATTGAGCAGAAGGAAAACCCATCCATTAGTAACCAATAATGCCCAGATAGAATACAAAAGCAGAGGCACCCTCCTGGGCCTGCATATATTCACGACAGGTTACTCATAGCATGTCCACACCAGGAAGGAAAAGGCAGGAAGAGAGCTGAGAAAACAATACCGCTTTAAAGCGCTTCCTGAGAAAATAAAACTCCGCCTGGTGACATCATTTACTATACTGATATTAACTTACCCAGTAGTACCTCTTCATACTGTGAGCACCACTCACATATTAAAATTACAGATGGTCCAAAATGAAGCAACAAGGTTCGTCACTGGTGAAAGATACCCCTTCACCAGAACCACAGCTAAGATACAAAGAGACCTGAGAATAAAACCCATCAACCAGCAGCTGCACACCCTGGCCAGTAGAGTCTAGCAAAAGATAGAACGATCAGAGCAAGAACTCCTTCAAAGACTCCCACCAGATAACGACAACAACCATACATGGTTCCCAAAAAGTTACCAAATCTCAAAAGGTCCATTACCACCCTCGATATATACAGACAGGCAATAGACAACCTCCCTAGACCAGGATGTGTAGTGCCTGTACCGACAGACAATAACTAACTCAAGACACAACCCTAACACACCATTATCTTAGCTAGGCGGTCAGCCCACCCTCTCTTACCTCATCCTAAATTTCTTCAATTTCAAACTGTAACTTCCTTCCCACACCTCTAATCTTCTTTCACCCCTCCTTTCTCTACAAAAAAGAAAAGAAAAAAGAAAAAAGCTTTGCCTATCAGCCGGGAGGAGGCGAGCGCCTTGTAAACATTTCTAATCACACCCTGCAAGATACAGTGTACTTAACAAATGGTGCAGCTTCTGAGAATGGGGGGGGTTACTACTAAGAGCAGAGGCGTTACCGAGAAAAAAAAATCTGGTTTGAATGTCATGTACACTAATACTGACACGCTCCTTGTTAAGAGAGAGGATTTTGAAACACTACTGAAGGTACACCAACCAGATATTGTAGGAGTTGTAGAACTGTTGTACAAGAACAGGAGAATCGACCCAGAGGAATGCGAGTTCAGTATTGCTGGATATGACTCACTTACGAACCTTTCTCAAGAAATTTGCGAGAGGGGTGTGGTTATTTATGCTTGGCAAGACCTTAGAGCCAGCCAGGCGAGGGTACAGGGAGTGGATGTTTTTGAAGAGTCCAAGTGGTATAAAACTAAACTAAAGGGAAGAGACTTACTTATTGTCGGGTGTATCTACAGATCCCCAAACTGTGGCCCACTAAATGAAAGGAGCTTAAGGGCCTTAATAAACAACGCAGCGATGCTCAACCCTAGCCACCTCCTTATCATGGGGGACTTTAACTATGGTGACGTCAACTGGAGAAACGAGTTCACCCCAAATGACTTGAATAACCCTGCTACTCTTTTTGTAGAAATTCTGAGAGATAATTTTCTGTTCCAACATGTTAGAGACCCGACACATTACAGAGGGGAGCAAACACCTAAGCCACTATAACTCATCATAACAAACGAGGAGGGTATGGTGGCTAAACTTCAACACCTTGCCCCAGTTCGCACCAGTCACCATATAGTGTTGTCATCCAGATTTAACTGTTACCTAGTTCAAGATAAGACCAGGCCAAGGTGCAAATATTACAAGGGAAATTCCAACGGGATGAGGGAAGAGATGAGAGGTATCCACTGGCCTGACTCATTAATGCACCACAACGCAGACACTACGCTGACCAAACTCAGTGCCTCTAGCAATACAAAGGGATCCCTACACAAAGTTAAGAAGAAAACCCAGACATTCAAGACGTGGGATGGGTCAAACGATGAGCAGGACAGAAGGATGTATGCAATAGCCAAAAACCAAGCAAAGATAGAGTGTAGAAGGGCTGAAAAGGAGTTCCTGAGGCTGGTTGCAAACGACGTCAAGTCAAACCCAAAGGCGTTTTACCGCTATACCAAATTGAAAGTAAAAACGCGAGTAGGAGTATCAGACCTGAGGCTTGAAGATGGTAGTTACGCAGACTCTGACCAGGATAAAGCTGGGGCATTGAACAGCTTCTTTTCTTCGGTGTTCACAAGAGAGGATGCGATTAACCTTCCTGCGTTTGGGTACAGACGATTCGACACAGCCCTGACCCACATTGTGTTAACAGAAGAGGGTATCTATCTATCTATCTGTATATATATATATATATATATATATATATATATATATATATATATATATATAAACAAAAGTCTGTCTGTCTGTTTGTTTATTTGTTTATGTGTCCGCACGAGAATCTTGGAACTTACTTTACCGATCTATAGTGATGATGGATGGTGTTATATGTAGTGATGATGGATGGTGTTATAATTATGTAGTGATGATGGATGATGTTATTTGTAATGATGATGGATGGTGTTATAATTATGTAGTGATGATGGATGATGTTATATGTAGTGATGATGGATGGTGTTATATGTAGTGATGATGGATGGTGTTATATATTATGTGGTGATGATGGATGATGTTATATGTAGTGATGATGGATGGGTTATATGTAGTGATGATGGATGGTGTTATAATTATAGTAAGATGGATGATGTTATATAGTGATGATGGATGGGTATGTAGTGATGATGGATGGTGTTATAATTATGTGGTGATGATGGATGATGTTATATGTAGTGATGATGGATGGTGTTATATGTAGTGATGATGATGGCTGGTGTTATATAATTATGTACTTGATGATGGATGATGTTATGTAGTTAAGTTGTATGTGGATAGAAGACTTTCTATACGACCGCAAGCAGTGTGTGGTGATTAATGGCAAAATCATCATCCGTACCTGTCACAAGCGGGTGTTACGGGGTGCCACAGGGGCAGCGTATTGGGCCCTTGTTGTTTGTTTGTTTCATAAATGTCATGGCTGACGTTGTACACTCCTCCATACAAATGTTTAAATGTTTGCCGATGACGCCAAGTTATTTCGGAAATCAAGAACCAGCGGACTGTGAAGAGCTGCAGAAGGACCTCTGTGGGCTCCACGAATGGTTGAAGAAATGGCTGCTGAGATTCAATGTCACGAAGTGTAAGAGGATGCACCTGGGGCGTACCAACGGTAGGGGCGCATCATATGTCCCAACGGGATGAATAAACTGCACTATTTGAGACTGAATGTGAGAAGGACCCATGTGTATGTTGACAATGAGCTGAAGTTCTTGGGCCATTGCGAGAAGAAGGCAAATCAGGCAAATAAATTATTGGGTCTTATACTTTTACTTTTTTACTTTTATCCTCTTCGCCACTGATCGGCTCGCAAGCCGCCCGGGCGATCGTTTACGTCTCTGTCACGCACTGTTGGCAAATACTGGGCATGCACCGGCTCCTGAATGTACCTGAACCCGCTCCAGTGTTGCTCAAGTCTTGTCACAACAATCTCTGGTAGATTGTTCCAAGAGTTTACAACCCTCACTCCAAAAAAGTTTGCCCTCACAGTTTTCTGGACTTGCGGCTTCTTCAATCTTGAGCTGTGACCCCTTGTGGGGCAAGCGTCCGCCAGCTCCAAGTAAGGACACTCGACTGAGTAGTGCCCCCTGAGATACTTATACACCTCAACTAGGTGCTCCCTTGCCCGTCTGTAGTATAAGCAAGGCAAGTTCAGGCACTCCAATCTCTCAGGGTAGCTCAAGTGCCGAAGTGCAGGCACCAGTCTGGTGGCCCTCCTTTGAAGATTTTCAACCAACTGACAGTCCCTAGCATATCTCGGGGACAAGATGGGGTGACAGTACTCCAGATGGGGAAGCACTTCGCTCTTGAAGATCGTTACGAGGGACGGACCGTCTAGATATCTGAACGACCTTCTTATAAGACCCAATAATTTATATGCCTGATTTACCGTCTTCTCACAATGGCCGGAGAACTTCAGCTCATTGTCAACATACACACCTAGGTCCTTCTCACACACAGCCTCAACTAGTGCAGTTTCTTCATCCCGTTGGGACATATGATACGCTTCCTTACCGTTGGTACGCCCCAGGTGCATCCTCTTACACTTCGTGACATTGAATCTCAGCAGCCATTTCTTCGACCATTCCTGAGCCCACAGAGGTCCTTCTGCAGCTCTTCACAGACGGCCCGTCCCTCGTAACGATCTTCAAGAGTGAAGTGCTTCCTCATCTGGAGTACTGTCACCCCGTCTGGTCCCCGAGATATGTTAGGGACTGTCAGTTGGTTGAAAATGTTCAAAGGAGGGCCACCAGACTGGTGCCTGCACTCGGCACCTCAGCTACCCTGAGAGACTGGAGCGCCTGAATTTGCCTAGCTTATACTACAGACGGGGCAAACCTGAGTTGAGGTGTACGCATCTCAGGGGTACTACTCAGTTGAGTGTCCTTACTTGAGCTGGTGGACGCTCGCCCCACAAGGGGTCACAGCCAAGATTGAGGAAGCTGCAAGTCCAGAAACCGTGAGGGCAAACTTTTTCGAGTGAGGATTGTAAACCTTGGAACAATCTACCAGAGAGTGTTGTCACGGCACCGAGTGTGAGCTCTCTCTAGACAAGATTTGACCAACAGTGGAGCGGGTTTAGGTACATTCAGGAGCCGGTGCATGCCCAGTATTTGCCAACAGTGCGTGACAGAGACGTGACCGATCGCCCGGGCGGCTAGCGAGCCGATGTTTTGGTGAAGAAGATAAATGAAAAGAGACGTGACCGATCGCCCAAGCGGCTAACAAGCCGATCAGTGGCGAAGAGGATAAAAGTAAAAAAGAGGGCAAACTTTTTCGGAGTGAGAGTTGTGAACTCTTGGAACAATCTACCAGAAAGTTTGATGACGGTACCGAGTGTGAGCTCTCTCTAGACAAGATTTGACCAACAGTGGAGCGGGTTCAGGTACATTCAGGAGCCGGTGCATGCCCAGTACTTGCCAACAGTGCGTGACAGAGACGTGACCGATCGCCCAAGTGGCTAACGAGTTGATCATTTGGTGAAGAGGATAAAAGAAAAGGAAAAGTAACAGAGATGTGACTGATCGCCCAAGCGACTAACGAGCCGATCAGTGGTGAAGAGGATAAAAGTAAAAGTAAAAAGTATAAAATTCAAAATATTGTTCAGTGTTAATAGGTGAAATTTTATCATTACTTTTGTGGTCAGGCTTTAAAAGCAAAATGTAAATTTTCTTTTATCTATATTAACAATGAAGACTTATTTATTTATTAGACAAAATCGTGAGTGTTAATTGTTAATTTTTTATTATGTGAAGAATATCAGTCGTTTAGGCGAACAAACACAGTGGGCGCTTAAAGAAGGTGCCAAGGTAAAAACGATAAGCGCACTACACACATTTACCTTGATTGAATTAATAATTTTCTTAAAATTCCAGTTTATTTATTTCTAAAATATCTTTAGTATTCTGTTTCATTTTCTAAGTATAATTCAACTTGAATCTAGTAATAATAAAATAAGTGCAAGATGCGTGTGTGGAGAGTTAGGTGTGGAGTTTAGGGCAGACTTGTAGTAACACGACGAGCAGCCGCCAACTGTGCCAGCTTCTTGAACCTCTCTGAACATGTTAAGGTACAGTAACTCACACACCACGGTCTTATGCTTAGTTCATACACATATTGGCATTCATGAGAGTGAGGCTAAGTACTAGTGGAATACATTAATTTTGAACAATGGATTAAGTCACCTCCTGCTGGTTCAGTCTTTGCCGTAATATTTATTCCTTACTCTTACCATACAGGTTTGCAATTGGTTCAACTTGTTTGTAAACTATGAGGTATACAGTTCAGCGTGTGTGGTGTACAGTATACAGTAACCTAGATGGTGTAGGTGTGGTGTACAGTACACGAGGTAGGTATACAGTAACCTAGGTGGTGTAGGTGTGGTGTGTGGTTACACAGGTAGGTATGCAGTAACCTAGGTGGTGGTAGGTGTGGTGTACAGTACACAGGGTAGGTATACAGTAACCTAGATGGTGTAGGTGTGGTGTACAGTACACAGGTAGGTATACAGTAACCTAGATGGTGTAGGTGTGGTGTGCATTAACCTAGATGGTGTAGGTGTGTACAGTACACAGGTAGGTATACAGTAACCTAGATGGTGTAGATGTGGTGTTGAGTACACAGGGTAGGTATACAGTAACCTAGGTGGTGTGAGTGTGGTGTACAGTACACAGGGTAGGTATAGTAACCTAGATGGTGTGGGTGTGGTACATTAACCTAGATGGTGTAGGTGTGGTGTACAGTATACTGTAACCTAGATGGTGTAGATGTGGTGTACAGTACACAGGGGTGGTATACAGTAACCTAGATGGTGTAGGTGTGGTGTACAGTACACAGGGTAGGTATACAGTAACCTAGATGGTGTGGGTGTGGTGTACAGTACACAGGTAGGTATACAGTAACCTAGATGGTGTAGGTGTGGTGTACAGTACACAGGGTAGGTATACAGTAACCTAGGATGGTGTAGGTGTGGTGTCAGTACACGGGTGGGTATACAGTAACCTAGATGGTGTGAGTGTGGTGTACAGTACACAGGGTGGGTATACAGTAACCTAGGGTGGTAGGTGTGGTGTACAGTACACGGTAGGTATGTAACCTAGATGGAGTGTGGTGTACAGTACACAGGGTAGGTATACAGTAACCTGGTGTGTGTGGTGTCAGTACACAGGTGGTATACAGTAACCTAGATGGTGTAAGTGTGGTGTGACAGTATACAGTAACCTAGATGGTGTAGGTGTGGTGTACAGTACACAGGGTAGGTATACAGTAACCTAGATGGTGTAAGTGTGGTGTACAGTAACAGGGTAGGTATACAGTAACCTAGATGGTGTAAGTGTGGTGTACAGTACACAGGTAGGTATACAGTAACCTAGATGGTGTAGATGTGGTGTACAGTACACAGGTGGGTATACAGTAACCTAGATGGTGTAGATGTGGTGTACAGCACAGGGTAGGTATACAGTAACCTAGGTGGTGTAGTGTGGTGTACAGTACACAGGGTAGGTACAGTAACCTAGGTGGGTGTAGGTGTGGTGTACAGTACACAGGGTAGGTATACAGTAACCTAGTGGTGTAAGTGTGGTGTACAGTACACAGGGTAGGTATACAGTAACCTAGGTGGTGTAAGTGTGGTGTACAGTACACAGGGTGGGTATACAGTAACCTAGGTGGTGTAGGTGTGGTACAGTACACAGGTAGGTATACAGTAACCTAGGTGGTGTAAGTGTGGTGTGCAGTACACAGGTGGTGGTTACAGTACCTGGGTGGTGGTGTGGTGGTGTACAGTACACAGGGTAGGTATACAGTAACCTAGATGGTGTAGGTGTGGTACAGTACACGTGGAGACAGTAACCTAGATGGTGTAAGTGTGGTGTACAGTCCACAGGGTAGGTATACAGTAACCTAGATGGTGTAAGTGTGGTGTACAGTACACAGGGTAGGTACAGCAAACTAGATGGTGTAAGTGTGGTGTACAGTACACAGGTGGGTATACAGTAACCTAGATGGTGTAAGTGTGGTGTGCAGTACACAGGGTAGGTATACAGTAACCTAGATGGTGTAGGTGTGGTGTACAGTACACAGGGTAGGTATACAGTAACCTAGGTGGTGTAGGTGTGGTGTACAGTACACAGGGTAGGTATACAGTAACCTAGGTGGTGTAGGTGTGGTGTACAGTACACAGGGTAGGTATACAGTAACCTAGATGGTGTAGGTGTGGTGTACAGTACACAGGGTAGGTATACAGTAACCTAGATGGTGTAGGTGTGGTGTACATTAACCTAGATGGTGTAGGTGTGGTGTACAGTACACAGGGTAGGTATACAGTAACCTAGATGGTGTAGATGTGGTGTACAGTACACAGGGTAGGTATACAGTAACCTAGGTGGTGTAAGTGTGGTGTACAGTACACAGGGTAGGTATACAGTAACCTAGATGGTGTAGGTGTGGTGTACAGTACACAGGGTAGGTATACAGTAACCTAGATGGTGTAAGTGTGGTGTACAGTACACAGGGTAGGTATACAGTAACCTAGGTGGTGTAAGTGTGGTGTACAGTACACAGGGTAGGTATACAGTAACCTAGATGGTGTAGGTGTGGTGTACAGTACACAGGGTAGGTATACAGTAACCTAGATGGTGTAAGTGTGGTGTACAGTCCACAGGGTAGGTATACAGTAACCTAGATGGTGTAAGTGTGGTGTACAGTCCACAGGGTAGGTATACAGTAACCTAGATGGTGTAAGTGTAGTGTACAGTACACAGGGTAGGTATACAGTAACCTAGATGGTGTAGGTGCAGTATAGGTTAATTATTGACGACTGACCTGCAGCCGACGTTTCATAGAAAACGAATTTAAAAATGCCGCAATTTAGCTGTTTTTTTTTATAATGGACACTGTTGTAGTTTGTGCAAATGTGTTAAAAAGGGGTTATTTTTAAATTAAACCTAACCTAACCTTAGTGGGTATGAAAAACAGACCTCCTCAACCTAACCAAACAAACCTAACTAACTTTGCCTAACTTCCTTACTGGGGGTTTCACCCTCCACACCCCGTATATTAAACAGAAAGAACTTACTATTATATGGTGTAATTTTATGTTTTTTGTGGACATGAGAGCAGCTGGCCGGTCCGACTAATTACCCAAATGTACCCAAATGTAGCCGCAATGAAGTCAAATAATGGTCCTACATGAATAAATCGGACTGCTAATCACTTCTCGACTAGTATTTGGTGTCACAAAGTCACAAAAAATTGGAAAACTTACTTTAATCTGAGTTAATAGATCGCGTGCATGTACCGAGGGAGAGAGTATTTACCCAAATGTACCCAAATGTACCCAAATATAGCCGCAATGAAGTCAAATGATGGTCGTACAAGCGTAAATCGGGCTGTGAATCCCTTCTCGATTATTATTTGGTGTCAAAGTCACAAAAATTGGTAAACTTAATTTAATCTGAGTTGTGTTGGGTTAGGTTAGATTAGGTTAGGTTAGGTATATGCACTTGATCTATTAACTTAGATTAAATTAAGTTTACCAATTTTTTGTGACTTCGTGACACCAAATACCAGTCGAGAAGTGATTAGCAGTCCGATTTATTCATGTAGGACCATTATTTGACTTCATTGCAGCTACATTTGGGTACATTTGGGTAATTACTCGCTCCCTCGGTACATGCACGCGATCTATTAACTCAAATTAAATTACGTTTTCCAATTTTTTCTTTACTTTGTGACACCAAATGCTAGTCGAGAAGTGATTGGTAACCCGATTTATTCATGTAGGACCATTATTTGACTTCATTGCGGCTACATTTGGGTACATTTGGGTAATTAGTAATACCCCAGCTGGCCACATCAGCGTTGATCCAGCCTAGGCGACTGAGTGTTTTGAAATTCGTCATATAAAACTGACTTTGCAAACTTTGCATTTTTAAGCCGTGAAAAGTTCCTATATAAGCACTAGAACTGTAGCACAAGACCGGCAACAACCTTCACATGCCATGCTGAAAATGAAACTGGCACAGGATTGAGGGGCGAGTGTGGCAAAGAGCACTGCCTCATTACTGCCAGGAAAACAAAGTAGTGCACCTTAGGCGCCTAATTATCTACAAAAGGAAGCATTTGCACAAGAAATTATTATCTTATTAGAACTCTCTGATGAAAATAAACAGTAAAATAAATAACTAGTCCATGGGTCAGTCGTCAATATTTACCCAGTACTATAGTGAAGTAACAATATCAGTAAGGTGATGTTATTATTATGGCAGTGGATATTTTGCCGTGACTGGCTAAGTTCCTACTAACACTATTTTCCCATGAGTGGGCTCTGATTGGCTAATCATCCATTACTGGCAACAGTGGGAGAACTATACAGTATTTGGTTCTATCTCTCGGTGTTATAACTATGCTTTTCAGAATATTTAGACAATTCGAAGACTTTTCTATTGTAATATTTTGTCGTAAATAAAGGATAACCGAGATGTTATTTTTCCAATACAGTAATACCCTGCTTTACGCTGTTTCACTTTCCGCGATTTCGCATTTACGCGGTACCTCGCCAGAACCGGACTTTCACTTTACGCGGTGCATCTACTCATATGCGCGGGAAGCGGCGCGGGCAGGATGCGCACAAGGTCGCCTAGTCATCAAAACATCACCGAGTTCTTCACCACCACAGCCGGCCCAAGTCAGTGATAGTGAGGATATGGACTTATATGGACTTTGAGGGGTTTGACAAAGAGGCCCTGCAAGCCTATGTGGTGGATAGTGATACAATTAATACAAGTGATACAGGTGAGGGCCAATAATCTGCCCTCTGCCTCGTAACCAACCCCCCATCCCCGTGTGTTCAGCCATCTTTTCTACTAATGTAAGTGTTAAAAAACCTAATATTATTGATATTTCTCTTAATTATTAATTGTGTGTGCATACCATCATAAAATTAAGATGTTTTTTTACTACAACGTAGGTATTGTGTCTGAAAAAGTGGAGTTTGGGGGTCGGGCCAATCTCTATTGGAATTAATCCCATATGTTCTGTTGTTCACTTTACGCGGTTTTCACTTTCAGCGGTACCCCATGGGTTCAATTGACCGCGTAAATTGGGGTACTACTGTATTATTATCTTTTATATGTCACAAGTCGCCCCATTCCTCGTTTACATCATGCGGAGAAGCTCTTTACCCTCTCTGTTCCTGCTCCCGTGTGTTTGTTTGTTCACCTCTTTTTCGTCTACGGTGCATGTGTGGGGTGTGGGAGTTCTTATTGGCTAGTGAAGTAGAGGGTGAGGGTAACATTATTATTGGAAGAGGGAGACTTACTATTGGGCAAGAGGTCTTTGTCTTAGCCAATGAGCAATGCGTGGGTGTGTCGGGAGGGAAATTTTGAATTTGTACCAGATATGGCTGAACAGGTGGAAGAGCTGTGCGAATTTATGGTCATATTTTTAAACACTCGGGGCAGCAATCCCGAATGTCGGGTTACTGTTTGGTAACCCATCAGATGGATTCGTAAAACTTGAATATCAATCCCAAACATTGGGTTACTATTTAGTAACACGAACGCTGCATCTCGAGAGGGTAGGTACGCCTTATCCAAGATAAATATAAACAAACCAGGTCGATCTGTGCGCCAAAATTGAGCAGAAACATGAGTTGTGGAGATAAAAGTTCCTCTTCAAGGGAGAAGGCAGTCACCACCACCAATTATGCCAGAGTCTGCACCAGCAGGAACACTTAGATCAACTGATCCAACATCAGGATCACCCATGCCACCACCAGCAGCATCCAGTCACAGGGGGAAGAAAGGGAAGCAGGTGAACAAGAGGATTGAATGCGTCATTGCCATTATTAAGGACAGTATACACTAGAACTGAATGGTGCTATATTGGAGGCTTTAAAAGCCTTCACTAGTATGTACAATACATTATCAGCCCAATCTGTGCATAATGTATTTAGAGCAAGCATTAGAGTTGTTGAGCAGTGGCATATGTCAAGAGTGCAGCCATAATTCCACCTCTGGCTGTGGGCAATCAAGTTAAGTTATGGAGACTTTGTTATCAGTGTCATAATTGATAATGTATAAAATGTGATTTATGTCTATCTCTCTCTGTTTACTATTTTTTCTTAGGAACTTAATGGAGAATATGAAATATTTTTTATGTTCCAACATCTATATTTTTTTTCTTTTGTGAAAACAAATAGATTCTTTCAACTTAATTAATGATATAATGTCAGATACAATAAACAATAGTGTGATACTGTGTATTGTTCACTCATACTTATTGGAGAAATTTAATTGTCTTTTTTGTCTCTGTTTACTGTTTTTTTTTGCACTTAATGGAGATGTAAATAATATTTTGTATGATCAAATATTTGTTATGATTTTTGGTTCTTTTACTTCTTGTGAACCCAAATAGATTCAACATATTTTTTGCTAGAGTTTCATATACAATATACTGTGATACTGTCTATTATATACTCACACTTATTGGGGAATTATAATCATTCTTTTATTTCACATTTCTTTTGTACTTTAATTACAATTTCAATACAGGTACAGTACAGTACTTCTAAAATCTTTCAGGAATGATAATTGATAAAACTGTATTTGCAATGTCAAACTAAGTATGATTACTATTAATTTATATAAAGGACTGTACAGGTACTGTGATGAATTTGGTTTTACTGCTTGTTCATATTTAGAGGAACTAGAATTGTTTATGGATTTCTCTGACACTTGCAAACTATTTCAGTACTGTACTTTGGAGCCTTTAAAAATGTGTACATATATTATTTCAAGCAAAATACTAAACTGTTTGAATGATATACTTTTATGTGTACTGTACTGTGCTGTGCTGTACAGTACAGTACAGTACAGTACACTACTGTACTGTACAGCACTGTTCTGTACTGTACTGTACTCTACTGTACAGTAATGTACTGTACAGTACTGTACTGCACTGTACTGTGCTGTACTGTGCTGTACTGTACAGTACTGCACTGCACTGTACTGTACTGTTATATATTTTTCTTTAGTCATGTCAGTGTAATCCGTTTTTAATTTTGTTTGAATATAAATACAGTATTACCCCGCCTAACGCGGTTTCACTTAACGCGTACCGCGTTTTATCATATACGCGGAGCCTCGCCAGAGCTGAACTTTCACTTAACACGGATTTTTTCCACATATACGCGGTGTGTGTCCAGCTCGAGACGCTATTTTTAGATTTGCCCCACCCGCCACCCTGCCTGACTGCCTGTTTTAGCTCATAAAATTCATACAAATTACCTGGCCAGAATATAATTTACATTGCTGGAATTCTTATAATTTGGTGATCATTTTGAATATAAACATCATTATTTTGCATTAGACATACAAATTTTAGATAAAATTTTTCTCTGGGTAACTATGTTATCTTTTGTGCAAAATATATGACATTTATATTCAAAATATTCCTGGTCTTACAAGGAATCCAGCAATGTCAATTATATTATCCTAACTTTAGTTTGAGGTATTATTTATTACAAAAAAGTTAAGTATTCTGGTTTTCCCACACATCTCCTTGGGAAGGTTGGTGGGGGGTAGGGAGGGACTGACTGACCATCTGTTACCCTGTGAAGAATATTTTTTTTTTTTTATTAACTGAAGATATTTGTTTTAGCTCATAAAATTCATACAAATTACCCGGTCAGAATATAATTTACATTGCTGGAATTCTTATAATTTGATGATCATTTTGAATATAAACATCATAAATTTGCATTAGACATAAAATTTTTAGATAAAATGTTTAATCTGAGTAAGTATGTTATCTTTTGTGCAAAATATATGACGTTTATATTCAAAATATTCCTGGTCTTACAAGGAATCCAGCAATGTCAATTATATTATCCTAACTTTAATCTGAGGTATTATTTAATACAAAATGTTAAAATTTATTTTTTTCACCCACTCTTTCTCTTGGTGGGGGGTGGGGGGGAGGGTTGGGACTGACCGCGCGGTTGGAAGAGGGGGGGAGGCAAGGTGGGGTACTTTGATTGACAGATAGTGTCGTGAAGATTATTTTTTTTTATTAACTGAAGATATTTGTTTTAGCTCATAAAATTCATACAAATTACCCGGCCAGAATATAATTTACATTGCTGGAATTCTTATAATTTGGTGATCATTTTGAATATAAACATCATATATTTTGCATTAGACATACAAATTTTAGATAAAATTTTTTTCTGAGTAACTATGTTATCTTTTGTGCAAAATATATGACATTTATATTCAAAATATTCCTGGTCTTACAAGGAATCCAGCAATGTCAATTGTATTATCCTAACTTTAGTTTGAGGTATTATTTATTAAAATTTAGTGGTTTTCCTCCAAAAATTTCTCAGAGAGGGAAGAGCCGGCAGTGTAGTGTGAGAAGAGGGGGAGGGAGTTTAGTCCATTATTTGAATGGACATTAACTTGGCGACTGTATTTCTCTATTTCTCTCAAGTATTAATTGTGTGCATGTACCATCATAAAATTAAGATGTTATTTTTACTACAACATAGTTATGTGTCTTCAAAAAGTGGAGTTTGGGGGTCGGGCCGGTTTCTATTGGAATTAATCCCATATGTTCTGTTGTTCACTTAACGCGGATTTCACTTAACATGGGACCCTCTGGGTTCTATTGACTGCGTTAAGTGGGGTACAACTGTAGTGTTTTTTAAGTTGTTCTGTGATAATGTTTGGAGGAAATAAAATGTGTTATTTAAGGCCAAAAATTATTGGAAAATAACCTTGATAATAAAATCTATTATCTAAAACAATTTTTTTACCAAACCAATAATGCTTCCATTAACACTTGCTCTACTTTCAAACAAACTACATTATACAAATCAACTTACAGTATATAAGATAAATTACTTTTGATATAGTTTACAAGCGTGTTGCACGGCTATTACAGAGAATTTCCAATAAATGTGTCCATAGTATATTTAACTTTTGTTTATTGTTGTTCCGGTGATGTAAGATAGGACTGACATGATTTAAATCGAGTAATTAATAACATCATTAATCAATTTTGGCACTTTTTCTAACCGTGAGTTCGAACATTTCATTTAAAAAAATATTTTACATAACCTAATGTAAACTTACAAACATTGGTAGTACCTAAACACAACCAGAACAACAACAACCCAAACAGTGAAATATAGCAGGATAATTTTTTCCGTGGTAATTATCAGCGTGGGTCACAGATGACACTTGTTGTAAACAATTACCTCAGCAACCTACCAAGTACATTTGGCTCATCTTATATCTTTCCTATATAATGTATTGGCAAATTGGAAATGGCAGTGCATTTATAGGTCGACCCAAGTTTTTGAGGGTATTGGAACAACAAAACCTTCAGTAAAAACACTCTACGTCCTATAAACTGAGGCTCACCGTGCCTGAAACACCGAGTGTCGAAGGCAAATTGTTTACCATTTATTATTACTACACTTTACACTAAAACGCGGATAGTTTCAACAAAAATATTGTATATTTCCATTCAAGTATTTATTCAATTCAATTAGGAGGGAATATTATTGTAATACAACAGTTTTTTGACAAAATCATTTGAAAAGCGATTACGGTAACATCTTTTGAACGAAAGAAAGCGAAAGTCATTGTTTTCGTCACGATTTTATCCCACTTTCCACTGTATTACGTACGTCATTTCAGCAAAAATATTACATTTCCGCGAATGTATTATATCAAGCACAGTATGAATAGAATATCACTAATATAACTGTATTTTAACCGAAAACTATTAAAAAAATGAGTAACATCTCTTGAACATTGGAAGGTTAGGTAAAGTCTTTTGTTTTCGTCATGTAGTTTATTGTAATTTACATTGAAATACATCACGTTTCGGCAAAGCTACTATTTATTTCTGAGAATATGGAAATGTAATATTTTTGCTGAAATGATGTACGTATTACAGTGGAAAGTGGGATAAAATCATGACGAAAGCAATGACTTTCGCTTTCTTTTGTTCAAAAGATGTTACCGTAATCGCTTTTCGAATGATTTTCAGTTCAAAAACTGTTGTATTACAATAATATTCTATCCTAGTTCACTTGTGATGCAACAGTTTTTTAACTGAAAATGATTAGAAAAACACGTGTACTGTCTAGCTGATACGGCAGAGCCCCGGTCGTCCTGGTCGCAATCAGACCAGAAATTGTGGTGAAATCTTTTAAGAAATGCGGGAATTCGAATGGTCTTGATGGAACAGAAGACGACTTGTGGTGGGATTATGAGGGTAATGAGAGCGTGATTGAGGATGAAGATATTGATGATCCTATGGCTGATGATGGTGTTGATCCATATGACGATACTGTTCAAGGAGAGGACTGGGAGTAGCTGTTTGGTGCTGATGACAAGGAAAATGATTTTGATCGATTTTAATGAAAATATTCAGAAATATTGTATCGTAGTATTTATTCAAGTGAATTAGGATAGAATATTATTGTAATACAACAGTTTTTTAACTGAAAACCATTCGTAAAGTGATTACGGTAAAATCTTTTGAACAACGAAAGAAAGCGAAAGTTATTGTTTTCGTCATGATTTTATCCCACTTTCCACTGTAATTGTTACGTTTTAAGTGCAGGGAAGTGGCTTTCTTACCGTAGAACTCGGATACCTTCACACTGGTTACTCACCCAAGAGATTATGGTGTATCACTACGTAGAATTTTGCTCTGCTTCCGGCACTCAATGCGTTATGTACTAGATAAATGATGATTTAGTGAATTCCACTAACTTCCAACATCCATCTAAGTTATTGGTTATACTTTGTCATAACCAATGAGTCATTACCCTTGGTAATAATGATAATGGAGGGATCACAGATACGGGCAGATGATTGCACTTACGTTTATTTGGCACAATTCCATACACTGGACTTATAATTTGCATGGATAGGTCAGTCACTCACATTCACGCCACAGTACCGTAAGTTATAAGGGAGAGTTTGTCAACCTGGTGAATTAATCGTTTAGATCTATTAGGCCGGCCTGGAGTGCTCTTGTAGCAAACAGGCCCTCACCATTGATCACTTCCTTTACAGGATGTGTTAACTTGTCGCTGGACTTAACAAAAAAATCTCGGGGATTTGCACACACAGACCCGTAGCACTGGTAGGACTGTATGGCCCCTAATCTTAGGTCCGCGGAGCAGGAGGTCTTCTCTAAACCAAGGTCTAAAGCCCACTGGCTAAATTGGTTTTTTGAGGCGTGAAGTGAAGAACAGTACACCACTGTCTCACTGGCCTGCCCCCCCCCCCTACATGTCCCAGTCATGGCTGGCCGGTTACCTAATCTCTACCGTAAACAAACATTTGGGATGGGTTGTGCGGGAGGCCCAACGCAACCCATGACAGTAATATGTACGTCATTTCAGCCAAAATATTACATTTCCATATTTATTTCTAAGAATATATTCATTCTGTCACAGTTAAGGTAAAATATACTTGTGATGTAATATTTTAATGAAAATACGGTATCGTAGTTTTCTTTTCTTTCAAATTTAATTAACAAAGATTGATGCTTCAAATGTAATGAAAAAAATTTGTGTATCTATAAATAAACTTTAAAAAATGAATACTATATGTTTTACATTGTCCTGTGCTACCATACCATGCATTTGGCTACTTTGGGCTTGCTATGGTGACGCAGGAGATCTGGCCTGGCAACTGTACCGACATTCACAGGTGGTGCGTCGTTTCCATTGTTTACTGGTAGTTACTGGTGAATATTTTTCAACCTAACGAAACTATTACCCGTTTAGAGGTCGACCCCCAATTTTTTGCCAAAAAATTTGGTCTTAAAAACTCGAACACTACACAGGTATATACGGTAAATAAGGACATGGGGGGCCAGGGGTGCTTTTAGGGGGGGGGGGGCAGCAAAAATACGCGGATTCTTAACATTCACGGGTATCTCTGTTACCTAACCCCCGTGTATGTTAAGGGCCGACTGTACTATGTATGTACTATCGTGGAGAAAAGTTGGCTCCCTCCCAAACTGAAGCAATATTGACCCCAAATGTGATAAAACAGTACACCTTCACCAGATGACAGTCAGAGTGAGTCAGTTTGGAGACTCATTCCCGTGACTCAGTTTCACCCTGGGGAGCGAACATTTGTTCACGATAGTACACGTTATTGAACGTTCTAAGATAACTTTATATTGTAGGCAGGCTTAACAGTACTGTGTCTCACCTACAGATGGAGGACTGTTCATATATGTGTGGAGAATGTTTCCAAGTGTATGACAACATTGATGCCTTTAACAAACATGTGTGCCACAGTGATATGGACGCTGTGTGTGGACCACAAGACAAACCTTCAGTTTCTTCACAAAAAGGTGAGTTATGTTTTTGCTTTTGCCAAGAGTTCTATGATCTGTACTCATTTACTGTATATGAATCAGTTCAAGTTCTCTTTTTAACAACATCTGGAGGGTGTGTGTGTGTGGGTGGTTGTTGGGGTGTGTATGTGTAATGTTGGGGGTGTGTGTAATAGTTCTTTTGGTACTAATCCCCCACAGCTTCAAGGGAGTGGAAAATACCAGTCCTTGCTGCAACACACAGCTTCATTCATGACCATATCATATAGATTTTTAGTTAGACTCTTGGAAAACTCCCCAGCACACCGAACCATTCTGAGGATGTGGGCTAGTGTTTGTCTGTGCAAGATGCATAGTTTAGACACTCGGAACGTTTTTCCAGTACAGTTGGGTCGTGATATATCGCGACTTAATGTAAAAAAAAAAATTATATTGCGGCTACCAAAATTATAATTTTTGTTCCTATATTTAGTGATAATTTTTTTTGTTTCGTGAGGGAAATCGTGCAGGAAATATTTCAAGTTTATCACTACTGTACTACCTAAATTATCGACATTTTTCAGTATATAACGATAGATTTATTTAAAGTAGACACAACTTACGTAGGGTTATGTTCCTGGGACCTCACATGAAGCAAAAAACCTTATAAAGTCATAAACACTCCTAAAAATACCCTAAATAGGCCCCAAAAATACGAGTTGAATTTTTTGGATCTCATGCAAATTATATGATGTTTATATTCAAATTATTTGCTGTCTTGCAAGGATTCCAACAATGCAATTTATATTCTACTAACTTTAGGCTGTGCCATTTTATGTCAAGTTTAGTCACTTATTGGCCTCCAGAACCTAACCCTATTTCCCCATTGATTACATGTAATTATATATTGTGATTTAGTATACAGTGGTCCCACGGTTAACGAGCACAATTCATTCTAGAAGGTTGCTCGTTAACCGAAACCATTGTTTCAATGAAATTTTGGGTAATTGGTTCCAGCTCACCGAAAATTGCCTAAAGTCAACAAAAAAGGTAGAAAAGTACACTTACTTTGAGGTGTGTATGTAGAAGGCTCCTGGATGATGATGATGATGATGGGAATTAGAATGGGGGTGGAGGAGAAGGGAGAAAAGAAGCCAGTGGGGGAGGAAGAGAAGTCACCCCATGGTGCCATTTCACCCATAAAATTTTAGTTCACTTGGTGTAATTCAAGATTATTTTCTTTAAATTAACACTGCACTGCATTATATATTGTCAATATGTAAAATATACTTCAGAATGACCAATAATTGTACTGTAAAAATGTAAAAATAGTTTATGTTCAAGAGAGTCT
This sequence comes from Homarus americanus, assembly GCF_018991925.1. Lineage (NCBI taxonomy): Eukaryota > Metazoa > Arthropoda > Malacostraca > Decapoda > Nephropidae > Homarus > Homarus americanus. The sequence goes on along the minus strand of NW_024732450.1, from coordinate 58,464 downwards.
GAAGCAAGATGCTTCCTCCTCTGAGCAGGGACACACACTGACGCCATTTTGGGTGTGTTGAGTGGCTGTTTGGCGCGCTAAAAACTAGTTCCCTGTACTTCAATTATGTTAAATAATTGTTAAAATGACTAAAAACTTTAATATAAGACTTGGAAAATTATTGAATAGTACAACCTTCTTGATATTTACTCAAATGGTAACGAATTTAAGCCCTAAAACCGATTACTGTATTGGCGGACTAATACTACAGCTGGTGATCAGGCGAAAACATGTTGGAAAAAAATTTGTAAGGAATTCGTTAACTGAGGCGTTCGTTAACTGAGGGATCACTGTACAGTGATCCCTCAGTTTACGAATTACCTTCCATAAGATTCTTCACTTCGGTTAACGAAAAAATATCAGTTACGAGCCCATGGCCTTGTCGGCGGTACACAGGATGCCAGCTCCACCGAACATTGCCTGTTAAAGTACATGTAAAAGAGAGAGTGAAGCAACATTGTGGCAATGAGAAAGGGAAGAAAGATTATCAACTAAAGGAGGAGAGTCAATAAGACAAAATATCTTTGATTCCACCCTGTCTAACAGTTGGATAGAAGAAGAGTCACCCCAGATATGAGAGTAGTACCCCAAGTTAGGACAAATGAATCCTTTATATACTTGAAGCAACTGCTCAGAAGTGAAGTAGCTACGGTATCTGTACAGCATTCCCAGCTTTTGGGAGGCAGCTTTAGCACTATTGTGGATGTGTGGCTTCCATGACATATTAGAGGAAGTGGTGAGGCCTAGCATATCTCTTTTAGAATTTGGCAGGATGATAGCGTCCTGAAAGTGTGATAGGTGGGAGATCATCTACTTTTGTATTCACCAAAAGTTTCCATTCAAAACATGTTTTGTGGCATTTTATGAAGTTTGGGGAATTTTTTTATTCAGGAATGTACTGTACAGTCGGCAAAGAAAGTTCTGGAGTGCTCTAAGCATCATGCAACACAGTAAGACAAAATAAACGAGAGATCTGAACATCGTTCTCCGAGGAAGTTTATTGCAGATTAAATCCCCGTACTTCTTTTCACCTGTAGATACTATAAAGACAAGTAACATATTACAAAATGCTGAAATTCACTTCACAACCAGACGTACTGAAATAACAAGAGCTCTAATGCTCATTCTGAAATCTGTCATGTCCAGCTGTTCCAGAACTTTCTTGCTGACTGTACCTCAGGTTTTATATTGGGAGTCTATGGGAAATTCTCCTTCAGTTAAATTTTTTTTTTTACATAACACTCTTATATATGTGGGTGTAGCTATTCATGGGTTACTCGGTCTGTACCTTGTTATACAATAGTACAGGTTGATAACCCTTTATCCGAAATTCCAAAAACCGAAAGTTTTTTTTTGAGGGGGCCTTTTAAACAGGGATTAGCCTACCCGGACATAGATCACTGACCCACATCAGGGCCTGGGGGGCGAAAATGTAATAATAATAATTATAATAATTATTCATAGTAAATAAAAAGTGTTATAAAAAATACACCAAAATAAAATAATAATAATAATAATAATAATAATAATAATAATAATAATAATAATAATAAAATTAATAATAAAATAATAATAATAATAATAAAAATAATAATAATAACAATAATACTGTAATAATAAAATAATAATAATAATAAAGAAATACAATGTGGGTCAGTGACTTGTGCCCGGGTGGGCTAAAAAAAATTAAAAATAATAATTAACCATTCTGAAAACCGAAAAATTCCAAAATCCGAAATGCCTCTGGCCCCAAGGATTTTGGATAAGGGATTGTCAACCTGTATTTCAGAATCAGAGTTCCAGATAGAGTGGTTATGTGGTTCTTGGAGTCATATACTGTACAGTACAGTACAAGAACCTGTAAGCAAACTCCTTAAGGACATGATAATTCCTTCATCTCTATTTGAGAGATTAGCAAATTTGGCCTTATAAAGGAGGCTACAGTAGACTGTGTTGAAGGGCAGTGAACATAAAGTTCATTTTATTAATTCTTATTTGGTTCTTTTTAAATAATATATTCTTGTTTCCTGTTATATCCAGTGTGTGTGTGTATGATTATATAACCTTGTTGCAGAGTTGTTGCCAGTGATGAGTCCTCCAGCAGAAGGTGTAGTTGACTCTCCTTCAGGAAAAACTGTCTCGCCTTCACATAAAGGAGATAATATACTTGTTTTAAACATAAGGGAGTCTTCAAATACAGTGGCAGCAGTGAGTGACCGTGAGGAGACACAGGATGAGGAGGAAGGCAAAGCTCAGAAAACTGTCAGGAAGAGAAAGAAATATCGAGCTATGGACGACACCTATCGACTCAATCGTACCATGCGAGACAAGGACTTCAAGTTAAATAGAAGTCATTTTTACTGCTTCAAAGATACACTCGGTAAGTGGCAGGTCATTATTTGAATATGGTTCAGTATATATACACCAGCATTGTGCTAATGATATACTGTATATGTTATTGACAGGTAGGTATGATTGTCTTCTGAATCTCTATTTGAAAATATCATACACCGTAAAGTCTCAGAGTACACTAAGGTTACGTTCCTAGGAGCCCCGACTATGTGCGAATTTGCACATATTCAGGTTCCCTCTCCTCCTGCACTAGATGGAGCCATCCACACGTACCCTTTTCATCACTTTGTAATAAACCTAGCCGTGCCTATGTGTGTTTCTGATACTTACCATTTTATTATCTATATCTTTAGTGGGTCTAAATGGTCATAAAATGGGAAAATTGGAGTTGGGTCTTGGGTGCCTGGAACCAATTAGAATAAATCCCATAGGTTCTGTACTTTCGTTATCACGCACTCGGCTCAGTCCCATTTAGGCTTGATAACCAAGGGATGACTGTAGTAAAATTAATGTAAAAAAAATTAATATACAGGTTGTACCTCTCTAGTCCGGCAACCTCGGGACCTGACCGGTGCCGGACCATAGAAATTGCCGGACCATGGAAATTCACCCTTTTCCTGGATAGATAGTGACTTGTGCATATGCCTGGAAGCACTAGCACCACTTTCTCTGCGTCATGGTCTCTTTGAAGACATATTGAAGGGTTAAATGTCGTATAGTAGCTTCTCAAATTTCGCGAGTTTTTAATTCTTAACGTATTTTATTGGAACACAAAAAAATAAATAAATAAAAATTTTGATGGCGGAAACCTGAATTTCGACGGGTTTGAACGGCCCGCCAACGTGCAGACGACGTGCATAATCGTGTAAACAGCGTCATTTCTCTTATGTACAAAAGATTCATTATTGTTTATTACTGAATGTCTTTTTTATTGAATTAATGTTTGTGTGCAAAATGAGCAATACAATTCATTAATAATACGTAGAAAATTAAAATACATGAGGAAATGACACAGCATTGTTTTCGTTGATTACAAAACCAGTGACTGACTGGTTCTACATATAAAACTGAAGAAAATAAGACCTTGGTTGTAGCTGTAGTAAAATTAATATGGTTGTTTTAAGTAATGTTATTTAATGTTAATAAATGGAACAATAGAAGTAGCTAACGATAATGGTAAAGAAAAAGAGAGATCGCATATGTAAGTGCACATGCGCACACGTGAAAACATATCGTCATTACTTTACATAAGAATATGAAAGCAACACTTATATACTGTTCATATATATTTTAATTAATGTTTCTGAATTTGTTTTTATTGAATTAATGTACGTGTGTGCAAAATTAACAATACAATTTATTAATAATACGTGGAATATTAGAGGAGACGAGACCGCTGCCGGCATTGTTTATGTTAAAGCTTACGAAACCAGTGACTGATTGGTTCTACATATAAAACTGAAGAAAATAAGACCCTGAGTTTAGCTGTAGTAAAATTAATGTAGAAAATGAATATGGTTGCTTGAAGTACCTGTAATGTTATTTAATGTTAATAAATGGAACAATATAAGTAGCTAACCATTAATGGTAAAAAAAAGTGAGACTGCGCGTATGTAAGCGCACACATGTGAAAATATATCGTCATTACTCTACATAAGAATATGAAAGCAACACTTATTTACTGCTCATATATATTGAAGGGTTAAATGTTGTACTCTGTATAGACAAGCAGAGAGAGAGAGAGAGAGAGAGCAGCCGGACTGCCGGATGTAAACAAACCTTAATTTCCCGCCAGCTTTATTTTTTTTAATAAAGGGATTAGCCCACCCGGGCATAGGTCACTGACCCACATTGGGGCCTGAGGGGCAAAAATTTAGTACTCCTGTAATAATAATAATAATTCAGATAAAAAAAAAGAAAAAAAAAAGAAAAAAAAGCTGCCTATCTACCTATTGGACAAACTAAAATCGTTCCGGACCACGGGAGTTTCCGGACCACAGAATGCTGGACTAGAGAGGTACAACCTGTATATGTTTTAAGTCACAATATTTAATGTTAATAAATGGAACAATAGAAGTAGCTATCCACTAATGGCAAAGAAAAAAAAAGATGGATTGGGAACGCCAACATATACATACGTGTGCATTTAAGGATACCGCGTCATTTGTCTTTTTAAGAATATGTACAAAAGATTCATTATTGTTTATTACTGAATATGCGAAATGAACAATACAATTCATTAATAATACGTAGAATATTAAAACACACAAGAGGATAAGACTGAAACTGAAGAAAAAAAGACCCTGGTTGTTGTTGTAGTAAAATTAATGCAACAAATATGTATGTTTTAATTAATGTTATTTAATGTACAGCATAAGTAACCACTGATATTAAAGAAAAAGTGAGACTGATAGTGGAACGCCAATGTATACAGTACGTGCGCACTCGAGGAAAGTCATTTATCTTAAGAATATGTACAAAAGATTCATTATTGTTTATAACTGAATATGGATTTGATTGAATTAATGTTTATATATGTGAAATGAACAATGCAATTCACTAATAATTCATAGAATATTAAAACACACAAGAGGAGACAAGACAGCATTGTTTACGTGAGACCCTGGTTGTAGCTGTAGTGAACTTAATTTAAAAAAAATTGAATACCTGTATGTATGTTTTAAGTAATGTTATTTAATGTTAATAAATGGAGCACTAGAAGTAGCTAACCACTAATGGTAAAGAAATAAGGCGAGATGATTGGGAACGCCAACATATGAACAGTAAGTGCGTACATGTGAAAACATATTGTCATTTTTCAACATATGAATATGAAAGCAACACTTATTTACTGTTCATATATGTTTTAAATAATATTTACGAATGTAAAACAAAAATTCTACTCACCATTAGTGGTAAAGTCGAAAACATAAGGACAGCCAATGATGTTGTGTGAGTTTTTTCTCAGATGACGAAGTCATCAGGTTCAACTATTTCTAAAGCTGTAGGTTCAACTCTTGCTGAATCTGTAGCTTTCCATAAAGCTGTTGATGAAACTGTTACTGAATCTGAAGTTGATGTTGAAACTGCTTATGATGCTGAATTTGATGGTATAGCTGAAGTTGATGGTTTAGGCCTTCAAATAATAAAGCTGTCGAAGAACCTTGCACACCTGCTTTCTTTTCTCATTATACATCTTTATGTTGAGGTCATTTGTGTTAATAAATTTTAATGCTTTTTTCTGTTAATGGATCCACAGAAAATCTGTTCATTGCTTGCTCCCTATAATATCCACAGACCTCTCACCTTTTTCATATCGTTCTGACACCTCTAGTTTCTCGGCTAAGCTTAGACACTTACTACTGTATTAGCTTTTGAAACAACTCTACCATCACCTGCTGTCTTGCTCATGTTGAATAGGGATGCACAAATGCTGTAAAAAACTTGAGAAAGTTTTTCACCCTGGTCCAGATGTGTGAAAACAAAAGGCCCGCCCAAGCTTCTACTGTTGTTTACCACTCATTAGCCAGGCAGCTTCTTTCCGCAAGGAACTCTGCCTCTGATCAGAACAGCTGTGTGGCTTGTTTATATTTTGGTCAAGAAAATTAACAACAGGATGTGAAACTCGTATTTTTGGCTGTGATGTTTTGTGTTGCCGCGATCTGCCACCGGGGTGTAGCACCATCACTATTATTTGGGCATCATCGACTCATTGCAAATGGCTGACTGGCGGCTGAACTTTCTGTTAACATTTCTTTAATCTTTCTAAGGGTATTTTTCACTTAGATAATAAACAAATGTTTCTTAAAGGTAATACAGTCCTTAAATAATGTAAGACATGTATCTGGTGTGGGTTATGTATGAAGGTGGTACAGTGAGATGTTGTGAGCTTCCCTCTGCCGTTAAGCCATTATAAGCCATTATTTACGTCTTCTGCAAATTTGCCGTAAGTTTGTGATTGTGATAATTTGGCTTGGTTTTCAGTATTTTATTATGAGTAATATTATTAGTAAAAATGTTTGTGCTTAGTGGACTACTGCTAGTCCCAGACTCCCTAGCTAGGCACCTCCGCCTATGGCGCCCGGGCTCCCATCTGTAATACGTGCGCATTAGACACAGGGTAATTTGGGATACATTAAAAAAAAAATTGCATCTCATACGCCGGCACATATGGTAATTTATATTTTATATTGACTACATGTGAAGACTTCTTGAAGTTCATTTGTGTTTGTGTAGTTTATAAAATAATGATTATTTGTGATCTACCTGAGTGGAGAGTCCGTAGAGTTTCGTGCTGGCTATGACGTACTACTCTGGGAGGGATGACGTCACGTCTTTCAGTGGTCAACCTGGGGGGGGGGGTGGCTGATCCTTGTTGTAGTGATCCACCTGGAGGTTGACCTATCTTGTGGCAATCAGCCTGGGGACTGACCTGGGGCTGACCTGTCTTGCTCACCAACGAGGCTTGATTGTTTAAGCTAGAAGTTGTTTGCTTGTCTGGAACCACGTTGACAACCTTCCTATAACTTCGGTGCTGTAGTGTAATGGCTGGCTGGCTGGCTGTGAAACTCAGCCAACACTCGGGTAGGTTCGGCTGCTCTCGGGTCTAGTCGAGAAATCTTCAGCTGTTGCTGAGGGAGTTTGACTGTGGAGTTTGCAATCTTTTTATAATGTCTGTGTTACCACTGTGTTTCTGTGTACTGTATATGTCTTGCAAGTGTTTATCACCACTGTCCACTTATTTTTCTTGTAAAATGCATGTTTTTTATGATTCACTTAAAGTGCCACTTATGTCACTAGAATTGCTTGGTTTATTGTTTCTGAGTGTTTCACTGGCTATTGTTTTCATCACTCTGCTGCCACCAGTATGTGGTAGCTGTTTTTGTATCACACTCATTTGTTTTAAATAAGTTCCGGAACTCTCAAATAGTGGTAAGAATCTCTCGTCTCCTCCGAGCGTGAGGGAGGAGTGGGGTGTTTTGATTAGTTAGGTGACCTCTCTCGACCTCAGAGAGTTACTAGCTCAGCGTGTATAATGTGAACAACTACCGAGTCATTGTTGAATAACTTAGTGAATAATTTGGTGTTGTACATTTGGGTAAATATTTATATAATGCTAAAGGTGCTGTTACAATATTTTTTTATTGTTGGTGTAATATTTTTTTTAATTAAACTTGTTATGCACTTTAAGACCTTAGTTGCTGAAGTGCCCTCGTAACATAACAACAACTGATTTTCTTTAAACAGCTCAGATAAGCATTTTTTGCATTGGGGTCTGCCCCAATTAGTCCGATTTATCAAGGTTTTATTGTACTATACTGTACTCGCCAAGTAGTGGAGATGTGGGAAGGTCTGGGAGACGATGGGGGTCTAGGCAAGGGGTGAAGGCTAATTGGATTGAAAGCCTTCAAAATCAACTGCAGACACTTGTAAAGAGACTTGAGCTTCATCACCAACCTGTAGAGCAGCAGGGTCATCGTCACTTGTTGAGGCGTAAAACAGGTGGTTATGAGAGCTTGGCAGCAGCGTTTGATAAACTCCCGGAAATGTTGCTAGTAGGGTTTCACCAAACTGTCTAACTGTGTGCTGAGTATATCACTGTTGCAGGCTGGACTCAGCACTCATTAAAGCATCCTAGAGTTCTTCATCCTTGCTGAGAACTTGCATCACCTGCTGCTGAGTCATGCCTTTCTCAGTCTGCTCTGGTTCTGCCTCACCAGCAGCACCTCCTCCCACAGCCTCAAACTCATTTTCCTCGTCTTCCATTTCCTGTATCGTGTCGTCAAGTGAAGTGGCTTCCCCTGTCGCTCCGATAACTTCCATCACATTGTATACCGTTATAGATTGGCACACATACTTTTATAATGTATCAATCCTGTATTGAATAAAAAAAGGGGGGTGGGGGGAACTCGGCAATGGCCAGTCCTACCCCCAAACCCCCTGAGGTAAGGGGAAAAGATTACCTGTGTGAAGAGGAACTGCTGACCATTTGTTTGTGTTGCAGTAGCTGTCCAAGATGAATTACTGTGCTGTATTGTATTAATATTTCATATTGTATTGCCTCCTGCAAATTGTTGAAGGTGCAGATACAAAATAATGAGATATTACTGTATAGATAAAACATGAGTCTCTCAACATCAATAATTGTGGTGTGACTGGAGGCTGCTACTGTAACTCTTAATTATTGTTTGTATGCATGGCCCCCGCCAGATGGCAGCACACAACAGTGGACGGTGACCACCACAAGATTTATAGAAAATGATAGATTGATAAGATTGGGGAAGCATTTTTTGGTGGCTGTGCCATTAATGTGAGCATCACACTTAGCCCCTTGTGTGTATGGCTCCCCTCTCTACTGAATAAAATATCAAAGTGGCGTCCCTGGAGTTCTGAAGGGGTTAATGGCCATGTCGCTTAACTTGCATTGTAGTGAATGTTGCTCCCAAAGTTCCCATACTATATGAGGCACCTCAAGACACCATAGTGTAGGGGGCTGTAAGTGACTGTGGTGGGGGCTGTAAGTGACCATGGTGTAAGGGGCTGTAAGTGACCATGGTGGGGGCTGTAAGTGACCGTGGTGTAGGGGCTGTAAGTGACCATGGTGGGGGCTGTAAGTGACCGTGGTGTAGGTGGCTGTAAGTGACCGTGGTGTAGGGGGTGTGGCTGTAAGGACCGTGGTGTAGGGGCCAAGTGACTGTGGTGGGGTGTAAGTGACCATGGTGTAGGGGGCCATGGTGTAGGGGGCTGTAAGTGACGTGGTGAGGCTGTAAGTGACCGTGGTGTAGGGGCTGTAAGTGACCGTGGTGTAGGGGGCTGTAAGTGACGTGGTGTACTGTGACCGTGGTGTCGGGGGCTGTAAGTGACCGTGGTGTAGTGACCATGGTGTGGGCTGTAAGTGACCGTGGTGTAGGGGGCTGTAAGTGACCGTGGGGGAATGGTGTGGTGAGGCTGTAAGTGACCATGGTGTAGGGCTGTAAGTGACCATGGTGTAGGTGGCTGTAAGTGACCATGGTGTAGGGGGCTGTAAGTGACCATGGTGTAGGTGGCTGTAAGTGACCGTGGTGTAGGGGGCTGTAAGTGACCATGGTGTAGGGGGCTGTAAGTGACCGTGGTGTAGGGGGCTGTAAATGACCATGGTGTAGGGGGCTGTACATTAATGGAAGGTCATCCTTACATTTTCTATGAATTTTTCCTTTGAAGGAATACATTGATGGCACCAGTAAGGTAAAGAGGGCATGATAGGCAAAGGTGAAAGTCCTGTTCCTTGTGGATGGCAGGAGGGGAGGGTGTGTATGTGACCAGGTCAGTTAAGTAAGGAGAGGGCTGTGTCGCAGTAGTTGCCGTCATCCTGAGTCCTGCTCCTCGCACAAGAGAAGTTCTCGGGTGGGACAGGATGATGAAAGACAGAGACGTTGGATGTCACTGTTCCAAACATAGTGCGTGGTGTGAAATAGATGTAACATTTTAGACAATCAGATGTGTTTTGGCATTAGTAAAGGGAGTTTATTGTTTCTCTGAAATTATTTGTATGGATGACCAGTTGTCTCAGTGATATGTCTATCTTCAACAGGTGACTGGGATGAACGCTCTACTCAGCTACTACTTCGCCTTATTCACAAGTATCCCAAGACACATTTCTTGTTAGTCACAAAGACAGAAAAGCGAATGGAACACTGGGAGAATCTACACAAGGAGATGGAGTCTACAGGCTACACCTTCACTATTCTTCAGGTGACAGATATAGGTTTTTCTGTGACTGTTATGTGATCTTATGTTTACAGAGTATTTTAGAAAAAAGAAGTTGAAGAAATTGGTAACCCAAAGTAAGACCTACACAGGGTCTTAGTTTGGGCTATAGAAAGTCAATAGCATTTTGGGAACCAGGAAATACAGTCTGTGATAGAAAATGAATTTTTGGGAGTGATGAAAAGTAGGAAATAAAATACAGTGAACCCTCACTTTACGCGGTTAATTCAACCCACGGCGGCCCACGTAAAGTGAACAACATAACATATCGGATTAATTGAAATAGAGACCGGGCCGACCCCCAAACTCCACTTTTTCAGACACAATACCGACGTTGTAGTAAAAATAACTTCTTAATTTTATGATGGTATGCACACACAATTAATAATTAAGAGAAATATCAATAATATTAGGTTTTTTAACACTTACATTAGTAGAAAAGATGGCTGGGCACACGGGGATGGGGGGTTGGTTCTGAGGCAGAGGGCAGATTATATATTGGCCCTCACCTGTATCACCTGTATCACTATCCACCACAGAGGCTTGCAGGGCCTCTTTGTCAAACCCCTCAAAGTCCATATAAGTCCATATCCTCACTATCATTATCACTATCACTGACTTGGGCCGGCTGTGGTGGGTGGCAGGTGAAGAACTCGGTAATGTTTTGATGACTGGGCGACCTTGTGCGCACCCTGCTCGCGCCGCTCTCCGCGTAAAAGGGTACACACACCGTGGAAAGTGAGTATTCCGGTTTCGGCAGGGTACCACGTAAACGTGGAAACACGTAAAGTGGGACCACGTAAAGCGAGGGTTGACTGTAGTGGAGTAAATTCATGGAAATAATATTTAAGGGAGAGACTGGACAAAGTTTTAGTAGTATTGACTGGAACCCGGGCTAAAACTAGCCAGAGCCACCAATGATATATTGTACAGTATTAGAGAAAGTTTGGCTGAGGAAGTGAGAGTAGTAAGGAATTTAACAGATATTAAATATAATGCAGACAGGCAGGATAAAGAAGGGGTCATGATGTAGACAGGCAGGATAAAGAAGGGGTCATGATGTAGACAGGCAGGATAAAGAAGAGGTCATGATGTAGACAGGCAGGATAAAGAAGGGGTCATGATGTAGACAGGCAGGATAAAGAAGGGGTCATGATGTAGACAGGCAGGATAAAGAAGAGGTCATGATGTAGACAGGCAGGATAAAGAAGGGGTCATGATGTAGACAGGCAGGATAAAGAAGGGGTCATGATGTAGACAGGCAGGATAAAGAAGGGGTCATGATGTGGACAGGCAGGATAAAGAAGGGGTCATGATGTAGACAGGCAGGATAAAGAAGAGGTCATGATGTAGAAGTGAGACATACCTGGCAGTTGTTATACTATTTCCAATACATTAATAGGGTTGGTATTAACAACGTGTAAGGGCGGACTTAACTATTCAGTAATTAAAACACACAACACTGGTATGACACGCGGCAGGACTCACACGGCAGCACTCCCACAACTCACACGGCTCAAGGCAGGACTCCCACAGCTCATGGCAGGATTCTCACAGCACACACAGCTCACGGCAGGACTCCCACAACACATACGGCTCATGGCAAGACTCCCACAGCGCACACAGCTCACCGCAGGACTCCCATAGCACAAACAGGTCACAGCAGCAAGTGTTGATCGGGCCAGCCAGGAGTCTGACTGCCTGGGTGATGATTTGCGGCTACTAGCTCACCTCCGTCGCACCACCTCGTAGTCGCATTTCATTGACCAATCCCGTTATGACGCACTGTGAGGTTGATTGACGTCAGTAATTGCTGCTTGAACCAGCCAGCGAGTCCTTAGCCAGCTGGTCCATAGTCGTGGCATGACAGCAGTAAATAAAGAGAATTAAGGAATAAAAGGGAGAGAATAAGTGGGTGGGAGTATTAAAGGTAATGGCAATTGGTTGGAGGCAGAAGAAGAAATGAGTTAAGTATGTACAAGTGTTCACTGAAAAGAGGGCCACTTATATTACTGTACTATTTATATGATCTTGTAAAGTGGAGAATGGTGTGGTCACTTGGACAATACATTTATTATGTGCTTCACTGGTGAACGGGGTTGTGTTGCTGTACTGTGCTGTACTGCATTTTTTTCATGCTGTGTGAGGTGAGACATAGTGAGTCGTTCTGTTGTGTGGATTGTTTACAAATAAAGTAGATGGTGGCAGCCACAAGCACAGACACGTGTTGGTTTTTATTTTTTTATTTTATTTTTATTTTTACGGGAATTAGCCAACCCGGGCACAGGTCAAACGACCCACAACGGAGCCTGGGGGGCGAAAAAAAAAGAATGGAAAGAAATTGAAAATATAGAAAAAAAGGTTATACTGTATTAATCTACACCACGAAGATGCCGGAAAACCAGCTTTTTAAAGTGAGACAGATTGTAAGAGCATGGAAACACAGAAGAAGGCAGAGCATTCCACAGTTTGGCTGTGTGAGGAAAGAAGGAGGTACTATAGCGGGCCATTCTCGTGTGACCGACATCAACAGAGAAATGGTGGGCACCGCGGGCAAGACGTGTGTTACGAACCCACGGCCTTACCGGCGGTACACAGGATGCCAAATCCCCTGAACATTGCCCATTAAAGTACCTGTAAAAGAGAGAGAGTGAAGCAACATTGCGGCGAAGAGAAAGGGGAGAGAGATTGTCGACTAAAGGAGGAGAGTTAATAAGACGAAATGCCTTTGATTCCACCCTATCTAATAGTTGGACAGAAGAAGAGCCACCCCAGATATGAGAGCAGTACTCCAAGTTAGGACGAATGAATCCCTTATATACTTGGAGCAACTGCTCAGGAGTGAAGTAGCTGCGGCATCTGTACAGCATTCCCAACTTTCGGGAGGCAGCTTTAGTTATACTAAGGATGTGTGATTTCCAGGACATATTGGAGGAAATGGTGAGGCCTAACATATTTATTTCAGAATTTGGGGGATGATAGCGTCCTGAAATGTAATTGGTGGGAGATCGTCTACTTTACAAAGTGTAATTGGTAAATATTGAGTTTTGTTACTATTGAACTTAACCAAGTTTGTATCTCCCCATTCAGAGATGCTGCACAGATCCGCGTTGATAGAAGTAATGATTTCAGTTCTAGAAACAGATCTAGTTTGAGAGTTAGGAGGAAGGGGAAAATGTGAGGAAGAGTGAAGAGTAGAATCATCGGCGTAAGAATGGATAGAATTAGTTGTAGTGGGAAGTAAATCATTGATAAAAAGAAGAAAGAGAGTTGGTGAAAGAACAGAACCCTGTGGGACGCCACTATTGGTAGAGAAAGAGCGAGAAATCGATCCCTCGACAACAACTGCCATGGATTGATTCTCAAGGAAGCTAGAGATGAGAGAACAAAGTGGTGCAGCCCCAAGTCACTATAATGTTGGTCTAGAATAATGGCTCTCAAACTTTGTGACCCATTATGTGGTGCATCACATATATTACACCACCTATTTATCATGCACATCACACATATTACACCACCTATATATCATGCACATCACATATATTACACCACCTATATATCATGCACATCACATATATTACACCACCTATATATCATGCACATCACATATATTACACCACCTATATATCATGCACATCACATATATTACACCACATTATATATCATGCACATCACATATATTACACCACATTATATATCATGCACATCACATATATTACACCACCTATTTATCATGCACATCATGCATATTACACCACCTACATATCATGCACATCACATATATTACACCACATTATATATCATGCACATCACATATATTTCACCACCTATATATCATGCACATCACACATATTACACCACCTATATATCAAGCACATCACATATATTACACCACCTATATATCATGCACATCACATATATTACACCACCTATATATCATGCACATCACATATATTACACCACCTATATATCATGCACATCACATATATTACACCACATTATATATCATGCACATCACATATTACATATATATCATGCACATCACAGATATTACACCACCTATATATCATGCACATCATATATTACACCACCTATATATCATGCACATCACATATATTACACCACCTATATATCATGCACATCACATATATATACACATCACATATATTACACCACCTATATATCATGCACATCACATATACACCACCTATATATCACACATCACATATATTACACCACCTATATATCATGCACATCACATATATTACACCACCTATATATCATGCACATCACATATATTACACCACCTATATATCATGCACATCACATATATTACACCACCTATATATCATGCACATCACACATATTACACCACCTATATATCATGCACATCACACATATTACACCACCTATATATCATGCACATCACATATATTACACCACCTATATATCATGCACATCACATATATTACACCACCTATATATCATGCACATCACATATATTACACCACCTATATATCATGCACATCACATATTACACCACCTATATATCATGCACATCACATATATTACACCACCTATATATCATGCACATCACATATATTACACCACCTATATATCATGCACATCACATATATTACACCACCTATATATCATGCACATCACATATATTACACCACCTATATATCATGCACATCACATATATTACACCACCTATATATCATGCACATCACATATATATATTACACCACCTATATATCATGCACATCACACATATTACACCACCTATATATCATGCACATCACATATATTACACCACCTATATATCATGCACATCACATATATTACACCACCTATATATCATGCACATCACACATATTACACCACCTATATATCATGCACATCACATATATTACACCACCTATATATCATGTACATCATATATATTACACCACCTATATATCATGCACATCACACATATTACACCACCTATATATCATGCACATCACATATATTACACCACCTATATATCATGCACATCACATATATTACACCACCTATATATCATGCACATCACATATATTACACCACCTATATATCATGCACATCACATATATTACACCACCTATATATCATGCACATCACACATATTACACCACCTATATATCATGCACATCACATATATTACACCACCTATATATCAAGCACATCACATATATTACACCACCTATATATCATGCACATTACATATATTACACCACCTATATATCATGCACATCACATATATTACACCACATTATATATCATGCACATCACATATATTACACCACCTATATATCAAGCACATCACACATCACATATTTACACCACCTATATATCATGCACATTACATATATTACACCACCTATATATCATGCACATCACATATATTACACCACCTACCTATATATCATGCACATCACATATATTACACCACCTATATATCATGCACATCACATATATTACACCACCTATATATCATGCACATCACACATATTACACCACCTATATATCATGCACATCACATATATTACACCACCTATATATCATGTACATCATATATATTACACCACCTATATATCATGCACATCACATATATTACACCACCTATATATCATGCACATCACACATATTACACCACCTATATATCATGCACATCACATATATTACACCACCTATATATCATGCACATCACATATATTACACCACCTATATATCATGCACATCACACATATTACACCACCTATATATCATGCACATCACATATATTACACCACCTATATATCATGCACATCACACATATTACACCACCTATATATCATACACATCACATATATTACACCACCTATATATTATGTACATCATCATCATCACCACAATCATCATCATCACCATCATCATTCATCATAATTATTTGAAGATGTGTTAACTCATCATCTCACTGGACATGTTGCAGCTGAGAATGAGATGGAGAGAAGCCCTGCAGAAGTACCGCTGGACTGTTGACTACAATCACCGCCACGAGATCAAGAAGAGGTGTGAATATTTTGACCAGATGAATGAACTGTTTGGTAAGTGTTCTCAGGTGAAAAATGTTACTATACAGTGTGAGCCAAATATATCATGAGTGATTATGGTACTGCATACATACCTTTTGTTCCTGTTGATGTGTTCTTATAGTGCTCTTGATGTGTTCCTCTTATAGTGCTCTTGATGTGTTCCTCTTATACTGCTGTTGATGTGTTCCTCTTATAGTGCTGTTGATGTGTTCCTCTTATAGTGCTGTTGATGTGTTCCTCTTATAGTGCTGTTGATGTGTTCCTCTTATAGTGCTGTTGATGTGTTCCTCTTATAGTGCTGTTGATGTGTCCTCTTATAGTGCTGTTGATGTGTTCCTCTTATAGTGCTGTTGATGTGTTCCTCTTATAGTGCTGTTGATGTGTTCCTCTTATAGAGCTGTTGATGTGTTCCTCTTATAGTGCTGTTGATGTGTTCCTCTTATAGTGCTGTTGATGTGTTCCTCTTATAGTGCTGTTGATGTGTTCCTCTTATAGTGCTGTTGATGTGTTCCTCTTATAGTGCTGTTGATGTGTTCTTCTTATAGTGCTGTTGATGTGTTCCTCTTATACTGCTGTTGATGTGTTCCTCTTATACTGCTGTTGATGTGTTCCTCTTATACTGCTGTTGATGTGTTCCTCTTATAGTGCTGTTGATGTGTTCCTCTTATAGTGCTGTTGATGTGTTCCTCTTATAGTGCTGTTGATGTGTTCCTCTTATAGTGCTGTTGATGTGATCCTCTTATAGTGCTGTTGATGTGTTCCTCTTATACTGCTGTTGATGTGTTCCTCTTATACTGCTGTTGATGTGTTCCTCTTATACTGCTGTTGATGTGTTCCTCTTATAGTGCTGTTGATGTGTTCCTCTTATAGTGCTGTTGATGTGTTCCTCTTATAGTGCTGTTGATGTGTTCCTCTTATAGTGCTGTTGATGTGATCCTCTTATAGTGCTGTTGATGTGTTCCTCTTATAGTGCTGTTGATGTGTTTCCTCTTATAGTGCTGACGTGTGTTCCTCTTATAGTGCTGTTGATGTGTTTCCTCTATAAGTGCTGTTGTGCTGTTGATGTGTTCCTCTTATAGTGCTGTTGATGTGTTCCTCTTATAGTGCTGTTGATGTGTTCCTCTTATAGTGCTGTTGATGTGTTCCTCTTATAGTGCTGTTGATGTGTTCCTCTTATAGTGCTGTTGATGTGTTCCTCTTATAGTGCTGTTGATGTGTTCCTCTTATAGTGCTGTGCTGTTGATGAGTTCCTCTTATAGTGCTGTTGATGTGTTCCTCTTATACTGCTGTTGATGTGTTTCTCTTATAGTGCTGTTGATGTATTTCCTCTTATAGTGCTCTTGATGTGTTCTTCTTATAGATGCTGTTGATGTGTTCTTATAGTGCTCTTGATGTGTTCCTCTTATAGTGCTCTTGATGTGTTCCTCTTATACTGCTGTTGATGTGTTCCTCTTATACTGCTGTTGATGTGTTCCTCTTATACTGCTGTTGATGTGTTCCTCTTATAGTGCTGTTGATGTGTTCCTCTTATAGTGCTGTTGATGTGTTCCTCTTATAGTGCTGTTGATGTGTTCCTCTTATAGTGCTGTTGATGTGATCCTCTTATAGTGCTGTTGATGTGTTCCTCTTATACTGCTGTTGATGTGTTCCTCTTATAGTGCTGTTGATGTGTTCCTCTATAGTGCTGTTGATGTGTTCCTCTTATAGTGCTGTTGATGTGTTCCTCTTATAGTGCTCTTGATGTGTTCTTCTTATAGTGCTGTTGATGTGTTCCTCTTATACTGCTGTTGATGTGTTCCTCTTATAGTGCTGTTGATGTGTTCCTCTTATAGTGCTGTTGATGTGTTCCTCTTATAGTGCTGTTGATGTGTTCCTCTTATAGTGCCTCTTGCTTCTTATAGTGCTTGATGTGCTGTTGATGTGTTCCTCTTATAGTGCTGTTGATGTGTTCCTCTTATAGTGCTGTTGATGTGTTCCTCTTATAGTGCTTGATGTGTTCTTATAGTGCTGTTGATGTGTTCCTCTTTATAGTGCTGTTGATGTGTTCTTCTTATAGTGCTATTGATGTGTTCCTCTTATAGTGCTGTTGATGTGTTCTTCTTATAGTGCTGTTGATGTGATCCTCTTATAGAGCTGTTGATGTGTTCTTCTTATAGTGCTGTTGATGTGATCCTCTTATAGTGCTGTTGATGTGTTTCTCTTATACTGCTGTTGATGTGTTCCTCTTATAGTGCTGTTGATGTGTTCCTCTTATAGTGCTGTTGATGTGTTCCTCTTATAGAGCTGTTGATGTGTTCCTCTTATAGTGCTGTTGATGTGTTCCTCTTATAGTGCTGTTGATGTGTGTGTGTGACTTGAGGGTTCCACTCCTAAAATTATTTGTATAAACCCATGCTCTCCGCGCGTGTTATAAATGGTTTATTAATACAGTTGCAGCCGGTGGGTGAAAATATACAAACTTACATTTGATTTAGACATAATGATATATGTTCAATACATTTACAGGGCTGTACAGTACATAAATCAGGAGTTGTTTATTATTTTAACAATAGATGGGATGGTGCTATTCTTATATCTATCGGTGCGGGCTCTTATGGGCTGAATTTTGTTGTAGTGGCGGACTGCACGAGGTGGGCGGGGGACTGCCGGTGGCAGGAGGTGGCGATGACGAGGGTGGTGCAGTAGTCCACTGCCAAACCTTGCTAGTGCTTGGTGGTGGAGGTCACTGAGGGATGGCATTTCCAGGGTGGAGAGAGCGTTGTAGCCGGAATAGTCTGCGCCGAGCTTGATTCTGCATGCTCTTTTCTGTACCTTCTCTAGCTGACGTTGGGTAGAGTTGAGAGAAAACGACCAGGCTGGGGACGCATATGTTATTTTGGGGAGAATAAAGGCGTTGTAGATAGTCCTCAGCTCTGGCGTGGGTGCCCCAAGTGACCTCAGTTGTCATAGCATGTAGAGTCGGTACGAGGCTGCCTTGATTGTGTTGTTTACATGGGCCTTCCAGTCCAGTTTGTGGTCTATGGTAACACCCAGGAGTTTGGCAGACTGCACTAACTGGAGGGGATGGGCACCCACTGTGACTTATGGAGCTTGCACTGGAGTGGTGGCAGTATTGATGTGCATGTCTACGGTTTTGGTGTGGTTGATGGTGACCTTGTTCTCCGTAGTCCATGCCTGTAGCCTGTCCAGGGTGCCTTGTAGCGATGAGTAGTCTGGTGCGGTGTTGTCCACTGTAACCCCCACTGTGCAGTCATCCACGTACTTCCACCTGTGAGGAGTGTCCGATAGAGCGTCGTTGATCAGGATTAGGTAGCACAGTGGTCCCATCTTGGTCCCCTGGGGAACACCGCAGGTGAGGTGTTGGAATGTGGAGACAGAACCCTGGTACCTGACTGCCTGATGACACTGACTCAGGAAATCAGTGAGCCATGAGACCAGGTTAAATAATAATAATAATAATTAACGGTTTATTGAAAGAGCTTGGCAGCCAGAAGGCTGAAAATATACAGTTACATATTTGGGGAATGGGTTTCAAATTACAAATAATATACAGTCAACCGTCACTTTACGCGGTCCCACATTCCGCGTTTCCACGTTTACGCGGTGCCCTGCCAGAACCCAGGATGCTCACATTCCGCGGTGGGTGTACCCCTTTACACGGGTGAAGTATAATTTTTTTAATTTAGCTCATAAAATTCATACAAATTATCCGGCCAGAATATAATTTACATTGCTGGAATTCTTACAATTTGATGATCATTTTGAATATAAACATCATAGATTTTGCATTAGACATACAAATTTTAGATATAATGTTTACTCTTGAGTAAATATGTTATCTTTTGTGCAAAATATATGATATTTATATTCAAAATATTCCTGGTCTTACAAGGAATCCAGCAATGTCAATTTTATTATCCTAACTTTAGTCTGATTTATTATTTATTACTAAAAAGGTAAACAGTCTGGTATTCCCACACATTTATCTAGTAGGGACGTTGGTGGGGGGGTGGGGGGGAGGGAGGGAGGGACCGGTGACCGACCATCTGTTACCGTGTGAAGAATATTTTTTTTTTATTAACTGAAGATTTTTATTTTAGCTCATAAAATTCATACAAATTACCCGGCCAGAATATAATTTACATTGCTGGAATTCTTACAATTTGATGATCATTTTGAATATAAACATCATAGATTTTGCATTAGACATACAAATTTTAGATAAAATGTTTTCTCTGAGTAAATATGTTATCTTTTGTGAAAAATATATGACATTTATATTCAAAATATTCCAGGTCTTACAAGGAATCCAGCAATGTCAATTATATTATCCTAACTTTAGTTTGAGGTGTTATTTATTACTATACCTGGTTTTCCCCCCAAAATTTCTCAGAGAGGGAAGAGCCAGCAGTGTAGTGTGAGAAGAGGGGGAGGGAGTCGTGTCCATTATTTGAATGGACATTAACTTGGCGACTGTATTTCTCTATTTCTCTTAAGTATTAATTGTGTGCATGTACCATCATAAAATTAAGATGTTATTTTTACTACAACATAGTTATGTGTCGTCAAAAAGTGGAGTTTGGGGATCGGCCTGGACTCCATTTCAATTAACCCCATATGTTATGTTATTCACTTTACGCGTTTCTCGCTTTCCGCGGTACCCTCCGGGTTACATTAACCGCGTAAAGTGAGGGTTAACTGTACAAGTAACATAAGTGATACAAATAAGATATATAATAGCTAGATGGGGAAAAGCTCAAATTATAGTTCATTTCAACATAGTGACAGTGCAAGGAGTAGTGTTTACTGGGAGTGAATACACTGGTTTATTACAAGTTATTGATAATTTTTACAATGGTTGGGACTGGGCTGTTCTTATAACGATCATTTCGTGCACGTATGGGCTGGATGCGGTTGTGGTGTCGAACAGCAATTCTCGGGCTAGGGATCTCAGGTGGTAGTAGGAGCTGGTGTCGAGGATGGTGTAGAAGCTTCTTACCAAATTTGCAGATGAGGTCGTGGTGATGGTCAGTGAGAGTCGAAAGGGTCAGTGTGTTGGGTGGGCATCCCTAGTGCAATGGCCTTGTTGATAACAGTGCAGTGATCAACAAGGTCAAAAGCCTTCCTGAAGTCAACAAGGGCAACGGCCAGTGAAGTCTTTCGTTTCTGCAGGTTTTTGCGCTTGTGTGTGTGTGTGTACATAAGATAAATGACACTGTTTCCATGAGTGCATACGTATGTACATTTGTTGCCTCCCGCGCAGTTTCACTTTTTTTCTCTACCGATTCATTGATCACTACTATTGTACGTACATTACAGAACATTAATGAAAAGGTACATACAGGTAGTTCTGCTATAACGCGATAATTGTGTTCTTGTAAAATATCGTGTTATAGAAAATCGCGTAATAGAAATAACAGGGCTTATGGAGAAAATAGGGTTAGGTGCAGATTACTCGAAATCGAAAAAATTTAGTAGTTAGCCTAACACAAAGGATAGCACAGTCTAAAAAAATGTTACATTCATATCTAATAATGAAATCATACAGTAAATGTAACACTTTACCTTGAAAAAATATGAATGTAACTTGATGGGGGAGAAGGATGATTTTGAGGTTGATAACATTGAGCTTCTCTTCAAGTGTTATATCCTTTCTTTTACGATCATCACCGGGAATTCTATCACCAGAACGCTTCTTGGAGATATTCTTCTTTACCATATTCACAGTTAATACCACAAAATTGGAGAAATAGTAAGCAAAAATCGCGTTATAGCAAACAAGCGTTCGCGTTATACAAATATCGTTCCTAATTCATAAATCGCGTTAGAGCAAATTCGCGTTATCAAAACACGCGTTATAGCAAAACTCACTGTACAGTATTTTTTACATTAATTTTGCTACATCTATCAACCATCGTTAGTCAAGGCTTTGATGTGCACAAAATCAATACAATAAGCTCTAATACCCACACATTTCATCCCAAATTACTATTGGATAAATGCTTTGAAAAAATCCCTAAATTACAACTGTCGGCTGACGGGAATCAGTCCTGTCCATATGGTAGGAGGTACCAACTGGCCCCCCCCTCAACAAGAGATCACTACACATACAATCACCCCACTGTAATTTTCCATAAGCTGTGAGTTGCCATGTGCTGTTCACGTGAGGGGAAATTCCTCTATCAGTAAGCCGACCTTGTGAGTGTAGGGTCAGCCCGGCCTCCCCTCAGGAGCACCAGTCTTTACTTGAGCCTCACGAGAATCGGACGGGTGACTTAACTCAGTCAAGCTGAGCCCTGTCCTTAACTAACACTCACAGCTTACAGTGTTAATTACGGTGCTTTTACTCATAGCCTGTGACCTTTTGAGTTTATCAATAAATGGAGAAAAGATCATCTGGGTTTGTAACTTAACCTCTTAACTTATTGTGTATATATAAGCCAAGTTAAAAGGGAGCTCTACCCAAAGCTTATATATACAAATAATGATGGACCATACAACTTCTTCCAATTAATAAATCTATTAATTTCTAATTTCCATTCATTTTCATTAATGCATTTTATACATTTCAAGAAAAGTGCCCTTGAGTGCGCACGTACTGTATACATTGGCGTTCCACTATCAGTCTCACTTTTTCTTCAATATCAGTTGTCACTTCTACTGTACATTAAATAACACTAATTAAAACATACATATTTGTTACATTAATTTTACTACAGCAACAACCAGGGTCTTAT
Organism: Homarus americanus; assembly: GCF_018991925.1. Taxonomy (NCBI): domain Eukaryota; kingdom Metazoa; phylum Arthropoda; class Malacostraca; order Decapoda; family Nephropidae; genus Homarus; species Homarus americanus. The sequence continues at coordinate 35,492 of NW_024732450.1, read as the reverse complement.
TATCTTCAGTTTCAGGTGAAAAACTGGCATTATGGGTGAAAACACTGACAACAATGCCGTCTTATCCTCTTGTGTGTTTTAATATTCTACGTATTATTAATGAATTGTATTGTTCATTTCGCATATTCAGTACTAAACAATAATGAATCTTTTGTACATATTCTTAAAAAGACAAATGACGCGGTATCCTTAAATGCGCACTTATGTATATGTTGGCGTTCCCAGTCCATCTTTTTTTTTCTTTGCCATTAGTGGATAGCTACTTCTATTGTTCCATTTATTAACATTAAATATTGTTACTTAAAACATATACATCTCCTCCCCGACTTACGACTGAGTTCGGGACCCAAATCCAGGTCGTAAGTAAAAAATTCTTAAATAATACATATAAAATATAAAATGGGTGTCTCTTTTTCTTCTCAGCACCACAAAACTCTCACTTTTAAGCTTGCCAGCCATTTCAAAGTGAAATACAAACGAAAATTTTCTCTTTGTACTGACGTTGGGTCTTGAAAATACGTAATTTGACCAAATTTTGGTACGACTGAGGCAGGTCGTAAGTGCGGGTGGACGTAAGTTGAGTAGGTCGTAAGTCGGGGAGGAGCTGTATATTTATTTTTTTACATTAATTTTACTACAGCTACAACCAGGGTCTTATTTTCTTCATTTTCTCGTGTAGAACTATCGTCCCGGACTACCGGCTGTAAACACAAACGAAAACAATGGCATCCCATCTCCTCTTGTGTGACCATATTATTATTCATTTATATTGTATAAGGTGCATTCAGAAACATTATTTAAAGAATATAGTTTGCACTTTTCATTAATTGTATTGTTTTGGGGGGGAAAGAGGGTAAAAAGCCACACAAAAGATATGAAAAGGTCACACTTGGGAACGCATCTCATTATTATTGCTTTATTTTAATGGTAATTAATGATTCGCGATAAGACGATAAAACATTCAATTAAATTACTATCTTACAAGAATCCCTCCAATGTAAGTTATATTCACCCAGGTCATTTGGGTGGAAAATTATGAGAAGATCTTAGTCACCCTTAAGTAATGATAAATAAACACGCAGGCAGGCCTTCAGCGCCAACTGTCAAATCTTATCTCAAATAAATAAATAAACAAACAAACGCCAGACATTCTGTCACCTCACCTCCCGCCCTCTTCCCACCACCCTCGTGTTCAAGATAAAAGATTGGTGATTTCTTTATGTTTATTTTATATAATATCTCAGACTAAAGTTACGATAATATAATTTGCATTGCTGAAATCCTTGCAAGACAGAGATTAATTTGAATATAAGCGTCATATATTTTGCTCAAGATATAAAAAATGTAGTACATTAGTGTACAATACTGTAGTACATTTTATAAAAAGTTTTTCAACTGTATTTTTGGGTAGATTTACATAAATTTCTTCATTTATTTTCATCCATTTACATGCACACACAATACTATAAGAAACGTAAAATAAATAAATGACCTTAGTGCAAAGCTGGAGGGCACATGTACTAATTTGATTACGGTACTAAAATTGTTATGTCTAGTGCGAATTACAACATGTTTATATTCAAATAAATCAGTATCTTACAAGAATTTCAGCTATGTTAATTATATTCTCCTTGGTCATATCACTGGCATTTTAAAATGAGAGAAGCTTAGTAGGACTGTTAAATAAACACACAGAGACCTTTGCCTCAAATTTATCACCTCAACCCCCCACCCCCAACCCCCCCCAACCCCTCCCTGGGTGGCGTGGCTGGTTCCATCAGTTCCCCCCTCCTTCCCTCCCCAGCCAGGCTTTTAGGTTTACAATTTTTATCTTATATAATATCTCGCACTAAAGTTAGGAGATTATAATTTACATTGCTGGAATCCTTGCAAGACAGCCAATAATTTGAATATAAATGTCATATATTTTGCTCAAGAGATAAAAATGGTTGTACTTTAGTGTACAGTACTGTATAGTACATTTTATAAAAAAGTTTTTCAACTGTATTTTTGGGTAGATTTACATAGATTTCTTCATTTATTGTCATCCATTTACATGCACACACCATACTAAAAGAAACGTAATATAAATAAATGACCTTAGTGCAAAGCTGGAGTGCACAAAACCGCACATGTACTAATTTGATTACGGTACTAAAATTGTTTTGTCTAGTGCAAATTATAGCATGTTTATATTCAAATTAATCAGTATGTTATAAGAATCCCAGCTATGTTAATTATATTCACCCAGGTCATTTCACTGGCTTTTTATAGGAGAGAAGCTTAGTCACCGAAGAACTGATAAATATATACGCATTAAACCTGGGCCTGTGCCAACTGTCAAACGTACTACCTCCCCTCCCCCCACGCCCCCTCGCTCGCTCCCACCCTCTCTCTCCCCCATCTGCTCCGCGTTGCTGGAATCCTTGTAAAACAGTGAATAATTTTAATATAAACGTCATGTATTTTGCACAAGAGATAAAAATTAATCACCGGTATCACATTACAGTAGTGATTTAAGAGTAAAAGTGTATATGTACGTATATAGTATCCACATACACGTATATAGTATCCACATACACGTAAGTATAAATAAAAAGTTGATGTGATGATCGGACAACGTCCATTTCGGTTAACGCCACGTTTCCAAGAACGTATCTAGGATGTTAACCAGCGCATGACTGTATAAACAAACTAAAATTTGCATTAGACATACAAATTTTAGATCTAATTTAAAAATTTTATTAGGGAGAGCAAAAATTTTATCTTTTGTGCAAAATATATGAAGTTTATATTCAAAATATTCCCTGTCTTGCAAGGATTTCAGCAATGCAAATTATATCATCCTAACTTTAGTCTGAGTTATTATTTATTTTTAAACCTGTAAACCTAGTCTTTTTTCCCGAACATTTCTCAGGAAGGTGGGGGGTTGGGGGGTAGGGAGGGGGGTGACAGTGACATGTTTGACAGTTGGCACCTGTGGTGTGAAGTATTTAATTGTTAGTTTATTTTTTCTTTTAGATTAAGTTTTTGTTTTTTGTTTATAAAATTTAATAGAAGTGACCGGGGTGAATTTAATTTGCATTGCTGGAATTCTTATAAGATTGTGATTAGTTTGAATGTAAACATAGAAGAGATCACTGAATTGGCTGAGTACTTCCTCAGCTTAGCTGATGTTCAAAACAAAATGTGATTTTCATAAGGATTTCGTTAATCAAATTTTTTTTCGTTAACCGAATTGAAGATTCTTATGAAAGGTAATTCATTAACCAAGGCGTTCGTTAACCGAGGGACCACTGTAATGGTTATTAATACACCTTATACAATATAAATCGATAATAATATGGTCACGCAAGAGGAGATGGTACACCCTGGTTGTTGCTGTAGTATTGTAGTAAAGTTAATGTAAAAAACTGTGTTTGTTTTAATTAATGTTACCACTGATGGTAAAGACAAAAAAGTGAAAGACTGATAGTAGGATGCCAACATGTACTCACTCATGGAGACACAGCATCATTTATTACTGTTCATGCTTATAAAAAATAAATTCTACTCACCAATGGTGGTAAAGTAAAAAACTTAGACACAGCCAATGTTGTCATAAATTTGGGAGAAGGTGAGGTGAGGTGAGGTCTGGTCTGTTGGTGTGTTTCGTGCTCTTGTTCAAGTTGCAGTAGTTCTTCATTAGTTAGGTCTTTTCCGTCACTGCTTAATAGCTCCTCAACATTCTCTTCATCAACTGAGCACTTTCTTAAATTTTGTCTTCATTCTAACAGATATTTTTCACTGTTGGTTCCACCATCCTCAAAGCACATGAAATATCCACAGACCTTTCACCTTTTTCATATCGTTTTAACACGTCAAGTTTCTCGGCAAAGCTTATAGTACACCTTCTTTTAGGTTTTGAACCAGCACTACCATCACTTGCTCTCTTGCTCATGTTCAATAGGGACACAAAAAATGCCATACGAAAACTGAGAAAGTTTTCTCCTGTTCCTGTTCAGATGCGTGAAAACAAAAGGCCCGCCAAGCTGTGACTGTTTATACTCACAAGTGCAGTAGCCTCTGTGCTCAAAACATTTTTTTTATACAGTTTATTTGTATGATACATATCAGGATTTAGTTATTATTTATATGAAAATGTAATTTTATTTTATTTTTTCTATTTTCGTCGGAAATACAAAGAAAATAATGGTGTAAATTGAATTGGGTCCTAAGTTAACCAGGGTCTTAAATATGAATTGTGTAAGTAGAACCGTTGTTGTCGGAGGCTTTCCTGTATCTCGTTCATAAAGTACTCAAGTACTCAAAGTAAAAAGAAACAACAAAATTTTTAACCATTTCAGATATTACGAAAAACTAGTTAACTAAAGATAGTGATTAATCAGTAACTGATTCTCAAATTATGGTTGTCCAATCGGGATCCCTTAGGCCTAAATATAAGCCCAGCAAGACTAAACAGACACTCACAAGCAGCAGATACAGGTAGTGGGGTGTTAAGCTTGAGAGATAAGTCACATAATGTTAGGAAAGAACCTCAGTACAGTAGCTCCTTTCCACTCCTTGGGCATACCAAGTAGCTATTAAGCTCCTTCAATTGAGGAGTTTGTGGATGATTGTTGCCGCCGTAGCACCGAACAAGGAAATGGGAGAAGGGCGGCTTGGGTGCTTAAACTCAGTGTTCGTCACTTGGGTACATTGATGAAACGATATGAAAGAATGCTTGTGATTGGTCCAGAAGTAAAGAAATGCGTGTGATTGGTTAGCTTCCAAGTTTATCCTGTGTCCTGCAGTTGGATATTTAAAACTATTATTTGGGTCATGTAACGAGTAACGATTTTTGTTTTTCAATTGTATTGGAATAAAGGTACAGTATACAGTAGAAAACTATACTTAGGTAAAAGTACGGAAAAATTTGATTACTTTTAAAAATTAATTATCCTAAAATGTTACTTGAGTACAGTTCTCAAGTACATTTACTTAGTTACTTTACAACTCTGCTATTTACCTAATAACTCGGCATTTAGTTGTGAACCTGATGGGACTAATGCCCCCCAGGCCAAGTGCCAATCACACAACAGATTCATGACTGCACTCAACCAATCACCACATCCTCTTGGGTGCACCTAGTCACGTTAGAAATCCTAGGACATGTTGGGTAGTGTGTCTACACCCCATTTTCCCTCTTTTTTTTTTCTCTTGGTAATTTAATTCCTCTTGAAGGCTGTGCCTCAATTACTCTACTGAACCTCATCACCACTGGCCTACTGCTGAGGTTCCTGTGTTATCTGACTTTACTTGACCTTACACACTCCAGGCCCAGGTCTGGGAGGGCAAGAATTCACATACAACACTTTTTCTAGGACAGTACACAACACATAAGCTTCAAGCATACTGTATTTACAAGAAGATTGTACTGTACTGTACTGTACTGTGTAGAGGTTAGCAGAGATGGTTAGGGCATGCAGAGACCAGTTGAGTCAAGAGGTGCAGGAATCTGAATGTGGAGGGGAGGAAAGCTAGGGGTAGGTCAACAGTGATGTGGGAAGTGGTTGTAAGAAATGACATTTGACTTAAGAACCTGATGAGAGAGGAGACAAGAGACCGTGCAGCCTGGAGAGCTCTCATCGGGTAATCATGGCTAACCAATGCAAGCGTGAAATATGGCCGTAAAATGATGATGACGATGATGACTGTTAGTAATTGTGACATGAGCTTTATTGGTCCAACACAAGAGAAGATTGTCCCTTTATCAGACAATATTGTTGATGAACTGAACAATTATTGTTATTGTTTTGAATTGTTATTTCCCTGAAAAACGTCTTTAGTGTCATGTTAATTCTTGTTTGAGAAATGTATTTTTGTTGGAATATATCTGTACACATCTCCCAGTTTATGCTGGTGGCCAGTAGGAGAATCTGCCTTGATTTATGGATTTTTCACTAGTAGACAATTCTCAGAACACAAGCCTCCCAAAAATCAAGGTCTACCTGTACTTTACCTTATATTAACCTGATTCACTTTGACCCCTTGACTACTGGATGCCACTTTTAATATTTCATTTGGCTAATGCCAGACTATTTTATTGACCACAGGATTTAGGGTGCAAGCCATATTATATCTTGAATTTTAATTATTTCCGTCCTGTTTTCTTGAGTACCGTAAATGACATGATTCAGTGTACACGTGTTGCCTGCCATGGGTGGTATAGCCGAGGGATTGATCTTTGAATCTCGTATTTTGTCCCAAGAATTTATGAAACTCCGGGCTGGTGATGAAGTGAGCAGGAAGTGATCTCAGCCTTCAGTCAGAGAGGCAGCTGATGGTTGTGTTGAGAAAAGTTGACTGTTGTTTAGATTAATATGTGGAGTCTAGTCACTGTCTTTGCTTCTGAGAACTTTGGTTGTGGAACTGTAAACTAGTTGACTGTACAGTACACATTTGCCCAGGTCAGAACTTTCAAGGCCAATTCCTCATATGTCAGAGGAGAGAGACAAAATTATTGAAGCTGTCAAACTTTATTAAGAATTGCATGTTTGTGGGGCTAAATTTAAACTCTTACCAAGTGATATTTACAGATATTTAAATTGTCTTCTTTCAGGTGATTGGGACAAGGATGCTACCCATTGTCTTCTTAAGCAGATGCATCGTGTTAAAAGGGAAAACCAGAATAAAAAGATTGTTAGAATTGGATACAGCGGCTGGGAGAAAATAACAGAGAGTCTGAACAGTGAGGGACACAGGTACAGTACAGTACAGTGCTGTTTAGTCTAATGTAATTATTATGTCTGTCTCATAGTGTTATTATGTCTGTCTCATAGTGTTATTATGTCTGTCTCATAGTGTTATTATGTCTGTCTCATAGTGTTATTATGTCTGTCTCATAGTGTTATTATGTCTGTCTCATAGTGTTATTATGTCTGTCTCATAGTGTTATTATGTCTGTCTCATAGTGTTATTATGTCTGTCTCATAGTGTTATTATGTCTGTCTCATAGTGTTATTATGTCTGTCTCATAGTGTTATTATGTCTGTCTCATAGTGTTATTATGTCTGTCTCATAGCATTATTATATCTGCCTCTTAGCGTTATTATGTCTGTCTCATAGTGTTATTATGTCTGTCTCATAGTGTTATTATGTCTGTCTCATAGTGTTATTATGTCTGTCTCATAGTGTTACTATGTCTGTCTCATAGTGTTATTATGTCTGCCTCATAGTGTTATATCTTTCTCATAGTGTTATTATGTCTGTCTCATAGTGTTATTATGTCTGTCTCATAGTGTTATTATGTCTGTCTCTGTCTCATAGTGTTATTATGTCTGTCTCATAGTGTTATTATGTCTGTCTCATAGTGTTATAGTGTTATTATGTCTGTCTCATAGTGTTATTATGTCTGTCTCATAGTGTTATTATGTCTGTCTCATAGTGTTATTATGTCTGTCTCATAGTGTTATTATGTCTGCCTCATAGTGTTATATCTTTCTCATAGTGTTATTATGTCTGTCTCATAGTGTTATTATGTCTGTCTCATAGTGTTATTATGTCTGTCTCATAGTGTTATTATGTCTGTCTCATAGTGTTATTATGTGTCTGTCTCATAGTGTTATTATGTGTGTGTGTCTCATAGTGTTATTATGTGTCTGTCTCATAGTGTTATTATGTCTGTCTCATAGTGTTATTATGTCTGTCTCATAGTGTTACTATGTCTGTCCCATAGTGTTATTATGTGTCTGTCTCAGTGTTATTATGTGTGTCTCATATATGTCTGCCTCATGTGTTGTTACAGGTTCACAATAAATATGGTTGAAGGAAGGTGGAGGAACATGGTAACACTGTACAAAACAACAGTCGACTACAACTTCATACCAAATGTTGAGCCGCGCTCCATAGCTTACAAAAAAGATATGGAGGAGCTGGTGAAGTACGTCCCTCAGCGCCGCCACAACTACGAGAAGAGAAAAGGTCGATCAGTCAAGATGGGTAAGATATTATTCTGTACCGGAGTGTTACTCGGCCTAAGAGTACCTGTTATTGTAACCAGTTGATGTTGCCAGAGGGAAATTTCAACTTTAATTATTATTTATATACTGTATGACCAAGGCACATCTCCTGTGGTTCATTGACAGAAGTAAACAGGTTCTGTACCCTCGTTAATTTGGATTGTTATTTAGTACTGTAATTCGATTTGGCTTAATTCTTGTTTTTCAAAGATAAATTAAATTATTTGAATTTGGTAAAAATCCCAAACAACTGAACAGTTCCGAAAAGTCGCCTTGGCTGCCGCATAAAATATTCTATTTATAATAACTATGCAAATATAAATATCTTTTTTATGGAAATACAGTAACAATGAAGTAAATAATACAGTAATAAATAAATGTAGCACTTACATTGTGAGGTGAGCTGATAATGTGTAGATGATATTCCAAAAGTGTAATAGTCACAGTGGTAAATGAAGTAAACACCCACTTTGGAGAAATCAAAGACAAATTCTTGGAGCTGGTATACTAGTACCCTCTTAGGTCAACTAAGAACAAAACAAGGGAGAAAAACATAAAACAAAGGAATGAGGTTACATGACCTGTCTCCTGAGTTGAGGTAGGGTGGGGAGTAGGGCAATTTATACCTGATGGGGAAGTACTAGTTGTAGCAGCTTATTTGTACATGGTCTAATATGGGTGGTTGTTGGAGGGTGTGTAATGTAGGGGTGTATGTGTGGGTGGTGTTGACGGAAGTGAACCTTTTTGGGGGGTAGGGTCGCGTGGCTAATTGTGCTAGGGAGATGAATTTGATACCATAATGATCCTTCATAAATTCTCTACCAAACGTTTCCAATAAGATATCCTTAAACAAAATATTTCTATATAATATAGTGATGGGAATTCCATTCTTTTATAAAAAAAAAAAAAAACGTAAGAATTGTTGATACCGGAGTCAATAAAATCAGTTTCGTTAGAGACTCCATTTTTTTATCAAAATAATCATGAATACTTTATCTAAAAGTTTGATAAAATAAATATATTTAAAACAACTAAAGCTCTATATGATACGGGCGTGAACAAAACTGTTTCTTTTATCTTCATCACTGATCGGCTCGTTAGCTGCTTGGGCTATCGTCAGGTCTCTGTTACACACTTCACTGTAATACATAACTGATCATGTCTTTACACTTGTGATGAAGGTTGGGTGGGAGATTATTGGGTCACGTTACTAACCTGACTTGATGCAGTGTCTGGTCACCCATTGTTGGGTGGGGGATTAGTGGGTCTTATTACCTGAATATGTCTTGAATGACATTTTTTGCCTGTGATGTATAGACATAGTACAGTCACTCGCGTTTTATGGGCGCTGATATAAGCATTTTTGGAATAGCACGATTGTTTAATTCATATCAAAACTTGATACAGTGGTCCCTCGGTTAACGAGATTTCAGTTAACAAGTTACCTTCCATAAGATTCTTAACTTCAGTTAACGAGCAATCCCTCGATTAACGAGTTTCTTACGAGCCGACCTGAACATGTTTTTAGCTTGCATTTGGCGGTCCACCAGCTGTAATATTAGTCCGCCAATACAATAATCGCTTCTAGGGCTTAAATTCCTTACCATTTTAGCAAATATCAAGAAGTTTATACTATTCAATAGTTTTAAAAGTTTAATATTAAATTTTTTAGTCATTTTAACAATTATTGAACATAATTGAAGGTAATGAAACTAGTTTTATGCGTGCCATCCAGCCTCTCAACACACCATACAGGCGTCAGTCTTTGTGTCTTTTCAGTGGAGGTAACATCTTGCTTGAGACTCTTCAACTAAATGCTTTTTTTCTGTTTTTGCAAGCAAATTATTGGTCATTTTGAAATTTATTTTACATATTGACAATATATAATGCTGTGCAGTGTTGATTTAAAGAAATTAATGTTGAATTACACCAAGAGAACTAAAATTTTATGGGTGAAATGGCACCATGGGGTGACTTCTCTTCTCCCTTCTCCTCCACCCCCATTCTAATTCCCATCATCATCATCCAGGAGCCTTTTACATACACACCTCAAAGTAAGTGTACTTTACTACCTTTTTTGTTGAATTAGTGATTTTAGGCAATTTTCGGTGAGCTGGAACCAATTACCCAAAAACCCATTGAAACAATGGTTTTGGTTAACGAGTTTTTCGGTTAACGAGCAACCTTCTGGAACGAATTGTGCTCGTTAACTGAGCGACCACTGTGATCATTTAGTCGATTACTTTGAGTACATGTACAGTACAGCTTTGCTCTTAGGACAGTGTAGCGTGCCCAGAGAAACATTAGGCACGAACTTTGAAATATGATGCACCAGGTTGACTTGAACAAAATAGGAAAGATTCGCTTTAAATTGAAACATTGTCCTTAATTGTGGGTGTTGCTTTAAATTGACATTCTACTGTACTGTACAGTTTTTAATTTCCATTAATTATAATCTTTTGGGGAAAAAGTCACTCAACATATATGAAAAGGTCACACTAGGGAGCACATTATTATTATTGCTTTATTTTAATGGTAATTAATGATTCACCTTACAATTTAACTTAAACCTCAATATTGGAGACACATTACCATACTTACTCGAGGCTTTACTGTAGTATATCATACGTACTATTTTTGAGGGGTTAAAAACAAAATTTCAGTAGCCACCTGGCACAGGCACATGCTCACACCAGACAAACATTACCACTAAGTTCCATTAACCTGCGCTTGTCTACCGTACCCCGAGATTCTTTATTTATGTTGCTACATAAAGAGCAGAACCTCATTCACAATACTATACAGTAATATCTCCGTTAGCCGGAATCCCTCAAACCTGGAACTCTCCGATAGTTGGAATTGAAAATCTTTCCCAAAGCCATAATTTTCCAAAAATTTCCGGCTTAAGGAACAAATTTTCTGAGGTTGAAAATCGAGAGAATTTTCGAAAACATCTTGAATAAAGATGAAAGTTAAAGTATTTTTTTTTGGGGGACCTGACCTGACCTTACTCAGTGTTACGTGGAGGCAGGGTGGGGAATGAGTAGTCTCATATTACTGACCTTCTGATGGAATGTCAGGTCACCCTTTCTTAGGTGGGGGATTAGTGGGTTTCATGAGCTGAAGATATCTTGAATAAACACGAAACCGAAAATGTATTTTAGGGAGATTGTTATAATTATATGTACAAATGAGCAAAGTTGTATCCCTTCCTCATTACATTACATAACATTTTAAAATATGGAGTGAGAAAGGTGTGGGTGATGGAGTGGTAAGGAGTGGTAACATGCACCAGTGTTGCCAAGCAATAAGCTCCTCAACAGCTGATCTTTTAATTCACCTCCATGCAGTCACACAACAAGACCCTCACTGGATGTTTGTTGTCGTAATATATATATATATATATATATATATATATATATATATATATATATATATATATATATATATATATATATATATATATATATATATATATATATATATAAACCAGGGCATATGGAGACTCGTTATACATTAGTGATGTCACAAAGCTTTGAAACTGCAACCACATAAATTATCACAACCTGTACTCAAATGTACTAGGCTAATTACTAAAATTATTATGCCTGGTGCAAACTAAGGGATGTTTGAATTCACTCAAATTGATTGCTACCTTACAAGAATTCCAGCAATGCAAGTTATATTCTCCTAAGTCAAGTTAGTGCCATTTCATAAGCGAAAAAATTAAACCACTCGGTCTTTCATAATCCTTGAGTATGCGTTAATCTCCCCTCCTGGCTGTCGACACCTCTACCTCCCTCCCTCCTTCCTCCAAGCCAGCAGCAGTAGGAGAGCAGATGCCATTGATAATGATTAATGGGAAGAATTTGATTTAGGCTTAAAGTTTTCTCTTATAAAATATCACAGACTTGACTTAAGAGAATATAACTTGCATTGCTGAAGTCCTTGCACGATAGCGATTAATTTGAGTATCCACATCTCATAATTTGTACGAGAAATTTTTTTTAATCCTTTAGCATAGTACATTTAGTACAAAATGACTACCTGTACAGTAATATGCTGCTCAAAATTTTGGCTTTATCACAGGGAAAACTGGTCAGGATATTATGGTATCAAATGTTACAAAGTTCTACCAGTACCCTTCACATACAGTGTAATACTTAATTTTATCCTTTAATTCAGCTTGTCATTTAAGGATATCATATTGGAAATGTCTCGTAGAGGATCGTTATGGCATCAAACTTATTTATTTTAATTATTATTTTTTTTTTAATACGGGGAATAGCCCACCCAGCCACAGGTCATCGACCCACAATGGGGCCGTGGGGGTGAAAAATTAAGAGTAAAAAGAAATTAAAAAATGCAAAAGGAAAAGACCATGTTAATCTACACCACGAAGATGCCGGAAAACCAGCTTTTTGAAGTGAGACAGACTGTATGAGTATGGAAACACAGAAGGAGGCAGAGCATTCCACAGTGAGGAAAGAAGGATGTACTATAACGGGTTATTCTAATGTGACCGACATCCACAGAGAAACGGTGGGCAAGACGAGTGTTACGAGCCCACGGCCTTGCCGGCTGTACACAGGATGCCAAATCCACCGAACATTGCCTGTTAAAGTACCTGTAAAAGAGAGAGTGAAGCAACATTGCGGCAAAGAGAAAGGGAAGAAAGATTGACAACTTGAGGAGGAGAGTCAATAAGACAAAATTTCTTTGATTCCACCCTATCTAACAGTTGGTCAGAAGAAGAGCCTCCCCAGATATGAGAGCAGTACTCCAAGTTAGGACGAATGAATCCTTTTAAACTTGAAGCAACTGCTCAGGAGTGAAGTAGCTACAGCATTTGTACAGCATTCCCAGCTTTCGGGAGGCAGCTTTAGCAATGTTGAGGATGTGTGGCTTCCATGACATATTAGAGGAAATGGTGAGGCCTGGCATATCTGTTTTAGAATTTGGCAGAATGTTAGCATCCTGAAATGTGATAGGTGGGAGATCATCTCATTTGGAAAGTGTAATTGGTAAATACTGAGTTTTATTACTATTGAATTTAACCAAGTTTCTACCTCCCCATTCAGAGATGCTGCACAGATCTGCATTGATAGATGAAATTATATCAGCTCTAGCAACAGATCTACTTTGAGAATTATGGGGAAGGGGAAAAATGTGAAGAAGATTGAAGAGTAGAATCATCAGCGTAAGAATGGATTGAATTAATTTTAGTGTGAAGTAAATCATTGATAAAAAGAAGGAAGAGAGTCGGTGAAATAACAGAACCCTGTGGGACACAACTACTGGTAGAGAAAGAGCTAGAGATCGATCCTTCGACAACAACTGCCATGGGTCGGTTATCAAGGAAGCTAAAGAGTAGAAAACAAAGTGGGGAGAGAAACCATAAGAGGGAAGTTTAGAAAGCAAAGACTTGTGCCATACCCTAACAAATGCTTTGGAGATGTCGAGGGCCACGACGAAAGTTTTCCCATAATCCCTAAGAGAGGATGACCAAAGATGGGTGCAGTAAGAGAGCAGATCACCAGTAGATCTCATCTGCCGAAAGCCATACTGGTGATCCGACAAAAGAGAATGGCGTTCAAGGTGATGGAGAAATGGGAGTTCAAGATAGTTAAAAAATCTTAGAGGGGGGATGAAGTTAGGGCAATTGGGCAATAGTTAAAGGGATTAGAATGGTCACCCTTCTTTGGGATGGGCTGAACCAAGGCATGATTCCAAGAAGAAGGAAAAGTTTGGGTTTTGAGGCAAAGGCGAAAGAGGCGAGCAAGCACAGGGGCCAGAGCTTCAGTACACTCCCTCAGAACACGAGGGGGTATTCCGTTCGGTCCATGCGCCTTACTCACACCCAACCTGGGTAACACACCAGTAACCCTGTGAGTGGAGATTATAGGAAAGTGCATAGGTTCAGTAGGAGGTGCAGGAGTAGGGGGGATAGAGTGGGAATCGTCTAAGGTGGAGTTAGAGGAGAATAAAGTGCCAAAGAGATTGGCTTTATCAGGGAGAGAGTTGGCTATAGAATTATCAGATCGTAAGAGAGGAGGAAAATAAGGAGTGCAGAAGTTATTACAGATACTTTTGGTTAAGGACCAGAAGAATTTACTGGAGGAAGAGTTAGTCACGACAGCGGTCTTTCTTTTTATAAAATTCCCCTTGGTCCTAAGAAGAATAGCCTTACGAAGATTGCTAGAAGTATAAGAGGTGTAGTGAGTGTGGAAGGTGGGTACACAAGAGGTGTAGTGAGTGTGGAAGGTGGGTACACAAGAGGTGTAGTGAGTGTGGAAGGTGGGTACACAAGAGGTGTAGTGAGTGTGGAAGGTGGGTACACAAGAGGTGTAGTGAGTGTGGAAGGTGGGTACACAAGAGGTGTAGTGAGTGTGGAAGGTGGGTACACAAGAGGTGTAGTTAGTGTGGAAGGTGGGTACGCAAGAGGTGTAGTGAGTGTGGAAGGTGGGTACGCAAGAGGTGTAGTGAGTGTGGAAGGTGGGTACACAAGAGGTGTAGTGAGTGTGGAAGGTGTGGTACACAAGAGGTGTAGTGAGTGTGGAAGGTGGGTACACAAGAGGTGTAGTGAGTGTGGAAGGTGGGTACACAAGAGGTGTAGTGGAGTAGATGGCAGACTGGAGGATGTTGCTGATGTTGTCCTATAAACATAGGTGACCAAATGTTGAGAGCAAGTCTTGAGAAACTCAACATGGAAAATACTGGTATAACCCTAGAGTTCTAGACTGTGGTGATGACTTGTATTAACTGGATGACCTGATCATTGCCAGTGGGGTTGCTGAAGCCTGCTTAATAACTAGAGCTAGAAGTGGCTGCAGGAAGTTTATGGAGTTGTTGCCTTTATTGATGACAAAAGGACCTTCCTTCTACTTGAAAAGAAAAATATATTCAGCTGGTGTGAGAAGTGTGATGTTGTATGGTAGTGAAAAATGGGCAGTTAAAGAGGATGACATAAGCATGTTTATTTGACAAAGCTAAGAGGGCAGCTGGGTATTGAGAGTCTTGCATAGTGGTAGCTGAAATGGTTTAGGCATGTGGAGAGGATGGGTGAGACCAACTGGGTCAAGAGGTGCATGAGCCTAACTGTTAGGGAAGGAGAGCCAGGTGTAGGTCAAGAATGTCTTGGAGAACGGTTGTAAGAAATGCTATTAAGTGTTAAGAACCTGACAAGAGACTGTGCAGCATGGAGAGCAGCCATCATGTAACCACAGCTAACTCATGCAAGTGTGAAAAATGTTGATAATGATTGTCAATGCTTTCTTCTTTTCTTAATAACAATTGTTTTAATAAAATGTTGTACACTCATATTTTTCAGAACGATTTCCAACTAATGGATCAAAAGCCCTCCTTCAAGCATATAAAGACTGCATCAGTCGCTTTATGGATCCAACTCTTGATAACAGAAATCTTTGGGATGAAATAACACAGGTAATGTTTTAACCAACTGTATAGTAGTGTTTTAGGTTATACATTAGTTTGGTTCTCAAACTACTGCTCCCTTGTACAGTTGTGTGTTTAGAAAGTAAGAAGTTTTAACAAGCTTTCCATCATACTAATAGTGCCAGCAACTCCATCACCAAATTTTAGCTAAACAGGAAAGGTTGGCTGAAGTACCCACCTGTTTCAGTATGCAAGAGACACGTCTTACTGTTTATGACACAGAGTACTGTCAAAATAAGTGATGCTTTACAGAATCACAGTTGTTTTGGAAACATATTACTTGAAAACATCAAAATTTCAGACATATCATTTTTGTCCTTTTTTCTATTGCACAGTACAGTACAGCACAGTACACCACAGCACAGTATAGCACAGCACAGTATAGCACAGCACAGCACAGTACAGCACAGCACAGTACAGCACAGCACACCACAGGACAGCACAGTACAGTCACAATGTTTATTTACCATAAAAGTTGTTGAAATACCTCAATGTTTGTTATTATGACTTAGAAATAAAAAAAATATATTTTTATCTAATAATCAGTTTTTGTGATATAGCTCAGAATGTGACGCTTCAGCATGTTACCTAGGTATGTTAATTCCTGGCCAACTCGCCAGGCCAACATACAGGCAATTAAAACATCTAATAATTACTTAATAAGTAATATTAGGAGGACACGTCGCTACCTAGCATTTAATTGCAGTTCTCAAAACCCCCTCCTTCACCCCCCACCATAGCATCACGACCTTCATCTGTTGCCTCAGAGCGAGCAGTAAACAAAAGTCAACTCTCGAGGGGTGGAGATGGGTGGGTTATCTGCGTCGCATTCCGAGCTATATCACAAAGACTGTTTTAGATAAAAACGGCTTTTTGTTCAAGTCGGAATGCAACGCTTCAGCATGAATACCCGAGCAGGAGGTGGAGAGGGAGGTGACTTTGCATAAAAGGCTATGCTGACTTAGGTCCAGATTATGTTATAAACCGTTTAGAATATTTCCAAAATTAGGAACATTTATCGGAAGGTAAAATGTTAATTTACATATCTCAATGAGGATACTCACTTTATTCTGATGAGGAAGAAGGTCCTGGTTGTGGAGATTGACTAGGTGGGGGAGGGGACCCCAGCACCACCACATGTGAAGCATCTTTCAGAAATAGATGAAGATAGCTGTCTTTGAAAGTTTTTGAAGATCTCCAAAAGCCCATTTCCTTGATCTGACTGAGACTTATATGCAGCAGAAAGGCCACAGACCCTGCATATTTCCTAGTGTCATGTGCCAAAAATTTCTTGCCAGGGTCTGCTTGATTCACTAATTGAGGTAAGGATTTTGTCATTTGACTAGCAGATAATTTTTTACCATCCCTTGATGAGAAAACATAGGGACGTCGATTAAGGAATCTGGTTAACCATTCCTGAAGATTTTTAGCTGGGCACAATACATGAGGAACCCTTGTTTCATCCATTAGACGTTTTATCCTAATAGGTTGAGCTTGGAAATCTTCCCTTTCATTTTTTCTTAGGATCTCCGTAGGAAAAAGGGCAAGATCCTCATCAGAAAATACCAATAATGATGGATTATTGGAAATTGAAATCAGTTCACTGATTCTCATACCTGTTGCTATTGCTAGAAGGAAAGCTGCCTTTTGGAGTAATTTATCCCTGTTCAGATTTATACAGTCGACCCTCGTTAATTCGGACCCCTTTAATCTTGATTTTGGATAATTCGGACAAAATCTAAACGAACTTTTTTTTTAAGATTTGTATGAATATTACCTACCCGGACCTTTAACTAAAATACTGGTCCACCCACTGCTGGGATAAAACACCAACGTCTTTTTGGTCAAATGTAACATCTCCACCACTAGTGTGGGGGGGATGCAACTTTTAGCTTCAGACATGAAAAATATTTACCATTTACTGCCAGTAAACAATGGAAACGTAAAATTTGTACCAATTAGTAATGAAAAGTTGTGCAGTTCCTTCAGCAAATGAAGCTCACCAACTTACAATAGGCTAAATTACCTTACAACGTGTTTTCAGTAGTCTATGTTGAAGTTCTTAGCACAGGCTAACTTATCATATCATATATGGTATCACAGTTCTCATTGAGCTACAAAAAAATACCGGTAATAAAAACCTTTTTGATATTTCACACTTAATATAATACCCGGGAATCTACTTCAACCTCCTATTGTTTACAACGACACATGACGCACCACCAGCTGTTGAGTATCAGCTACACGGTACACGTGTTTTTTGAATCGTTTTCAGTTAAAAAACTGTTACATCACACGCATATTTTACCTAAACTGCGCCTGAATGAATATATTCTCGGAAATAAATAGTAGTTTTGCTGAAACGTGATGTATTTTAATGTAAAATAGGATAAAATACATGACGAAAACAAAAGATTTTACCTAACCTTCCGATGTTCAAGAGAAGTTACTCGTTTTTTTAATAGTTTTTGGTTAAAATACTGTTATATTACAATGGTATTCTATTCATACTGTGCTTGATATAATGCATTCACGAA
>NW_024732450.1:0-12500 GCF_018991925.1 Homarus americanus | reverse complement strand
AATGGGTTTTTGGGTAATTGGTTCCAGCTCACCGAAAATTGCCTAAATTCAACAAAAATTTTAGAAATGGACACTTACCTTGAGGTGTGTATGTAGAAGGCTCCTGGATGATGATGATGTGAATTTGAAGTGGGAGGTAGAGGAGGAGAAGGGAGAAGAGAAGGAAGTGGAGGTGGAGGAGAAGCATTTTACTGCTTCTTGGAAGGTGAGTCACCTTCCATGAAAATGTCAGGAACCTCTGGACTGACATTTTCTCCACCATGAACATCCTCTCTCCTTCTTGAAGTGGAAGGCTGAGGGCTAGCATCATCCTCTCTCCTTGAAGTGGAAGGCTGAGGGATAGCATCTTGTTCCCTCTGCCTTTTACTGAAGAAAGTGTCAATTGTGGTCTGTGGGGCCATCTCTCCTCCTCACCATTAACTTATGTTTAAAGAAGACCACTGAGTCCTCAACATGACACAAAGTTAGTTCAGTTTTTTCCACTTCTGGGTGCTTTGAAGCCAGTTGCCTGAACTTCTCCCAGTAGTAAATCACATCTTTCAACTGTTTAGCTGATATATGGTCATCACTTTCAATTTCCTCCTCACCACTGTCAGCCTCTACCTGTAACATCTCATCCAGTTGCTTCAAGTCATCAGGAGTAAGTTCCTCCTCATGAGACATCACAAGCTCTTCCACATCATCCTCCTCCACTTCAAGGCCCAATGACTGACCAATGGACACAATCTCCTGGTCCAACTCTGTTTCTTCCTCAAATCCCTCAAAATCATGGACTACTGATGGCCACAGTGCTTTCCATGAAGAATTGAGGGATCTAGTGGAGACTTCTTGCCATGATGACACAATCAATTTTACAGCCTTCAGGATGTTGAATTGTGTCTTCCAGAACTGTTTCAGTGTTAGTTCAGGATCATTGGAAGTTGCCTGATGACACCTAAACATTTTCTTCATGTACAACTTCTTGAAGTTGTTGATCACATTCTGGTCCATTGGCTGTATGATTGATGTAGTGTTTGGAGGCAAAAACAACACTTTCACAAAGTCAAATTGATACTCCAAATTGCTGGCTAGGTCAGGGTCATGACCAGGTGCATTATCCATGAGGAGAAGAGCCTTTAAAGGGAGTTTATTGGTGGTTAGGTAGCTCTTGACAGAAGGGCAAAACACATCAACAGCCCATTCATTAAAGAGCTGTCTTGTCACCCATGCCTTACAGTTGGACTTCCAATAAACTCCAAGCTTTGTTCTTACCACTTTCTGTTGCTTGAACACCCTGGGGTTTTCAGAGTGGTAGACAAGCATAGGCTTTGGTCGGAAATCCCCTGAAGCATTGGCACCAAGCAATAGAGTGAGACGGTCTTTCATGGGTTTATGCCCAGGTAAAGAGGCTTCATCTCTGGTGATGAATGTTCTTTTGGGCATCTTTTTCCAGAACAGCCCAGTTTCGTCCACATTGAACACTTGTTGTGGAAGATAATTTTCTTCTTCCATCAGTTCTTTAAATTCATCTAAAAACTTTGCTGCCCCTTCCTTATCAGCACTAGCAGCTTCACCATGCCTAGCAACACTGAAAATGTCACTTCTTTTCTTAAATTTTTCGAACCAGCCTTTGCTGGCCCGAAAATCTTCAAATTCTGTGCCTGAAGAACCAGGTTGATCTGTCTTTAAATGTTCGTAAATCTCCCTGGCTCTTTCACAAATGAATTCAGTAGAAACTGAATCACCTTTCATCTGTTTTTCCCTAATCCAGATGAGAAGTAACCTCTCAGTTTCTGCAATTAGGGATCTACTTTTAAACACTCTTGTAGATTTCTCTCACTTTCACTTCTTTAAATTTGTCTTTCTGTGCAAGAATTGTCAACACAGTTGATGCCGACATGCCATATTCTTTGCATAGCGCATTTGTTCTAATGCCTTGTTCATGTTTTTTTTTTATTTCCTGCTTGGTTTGGATTGAAATCGCTTTTCTTGATCTCTTAGGCCCCATGCTGGATTCAAACAATGTCAACACGTGTTTTTTAAAGTTAAACTTGTTGTAAATAAAGAATATTTTCTTTAAAATAACACTGCACTGCGCTATATATTGTCAATATGTAAAATAAATTTCCAAATGACCAATAATTTGCTTGGAAACACAGAAAAATAGCAATTAGTTGAAGAGAGTCTCAAGCAAGATGTTGCCTCCAGTGAAAACAGAGAGAGACTAACGCTTGTTTGCTGTGTTAAGAGGCTGGATGCCGCGTATTAAACTAGTCACTTTACCTTCAATTACAGTGACCCCTCGGTTAACGAACTCAATCTGTTCCAGAAGGTCGTTCGTTAACCGAAACCGTTGTTTCAATGGGTTTTTGGGTAATTGGTTCCAGCTCACCGAAAATTTCCTAAATTCAACAAAAATGGTAGAAAAGTTCACTTTCTTTGAGGTGTGTATGTAGAAGGCTCCTGGATGATGATGATGATGATGATGATGGGAATTAGAATGGGGGTGGAGGAGAACGAAGAAGAGAAGGCATTGGGGTGGAAGAGAAGTCACCCCATGGCACCATTTCACCCATAAAATTTTAGTTCTCTTGGTGTATTTCAAGATTATTTTCTTTAAACCAACACTGCACTGCATTATATATTGTCAATATGTAAAATATATTTCAAAATGACCAATAATTTGCTTGGAAACACAGAAAAAAAGCGTTTAGTTGAAGAGAGTCTCAAGCAAGATGTTACCTCCAGTGAAAACAGAGAGAGACTAACGCCTGTTTGCTGTGTTAAGAGGCTGGATGCCGCGCATTAAACTAGTCACTTTACCTTCAATTATGTTCAATAATTGTTAAAATGACTAAAAAATTGAATATTAAACTTTTAAAATTATTGAATAGTATAAACTTCTTGATATTTACTGAAATAGTAAGGAATTTAAGCCCTAGAACCGATTAATGTATTGGTGGACTGATGCTAAAGCTGGTTGCCCGGCCAGTGCAAGCGAAAACATGTTGAGGTCGGTTCATAAGAAATTCGTTAACCGAATTTTTGTTCGTTAACCGAATTGAAGATCCTTATGGAAGGCAGTTCGTTAACCGAAATTTTGTTAACCGAGGCGTTCGTTAAACGAGGGGTCACTGTATGTTCAATAATTGTTAAAATTACTAAAAAATTTAATATTAAACTTTTAAAATTATTGAATAGTATAAACTTTTTGATATTTGCTAAAATGGTAAGGAATTTAAGCCCTAGAACCGATTAATGTATTGGCGGACTAATACTACAGCTGGTGGACCGCCAAGTGCAAGCCAAAACTTTTTGAGATCGGCTCGTAAGAAACTCGTTAACCGAGGGGTTGCTCGATAACTGAAGTTAAGAATCTTATGGGAGGTAACTTGTTAACCGAAATCTCGTTAACCGAGGGACCACTGTATACAGTATTCCCATTTTCTCCATAGGAAGAATTAATTTACAATGTGTAGTACAGGTAGTTCTGCTATAACGCGATAATTGTGTTCTTGTAAAATTTCGTGTTATAGAAAATCGCGTAATAGAAATAACAGGGCTTATGGAGAAAATAGGGTTAGGTGCAGATTACTACTCGAAATCGAAAAAATTTAGTAGTTAGCCTAACACAAAGGATAGCACAGTCTAAATAAATGTTACATTCATATCTAATAATGAAATCATACAGTAAATGTAACACTTTACCTTGAAAAAATATAAATGTAACTTGATGGGGGAGAAGGGTGATTTTGAGGTTGATAAAATCAAGCTTCTCTTCAAGTGTTATATCCAGGGCTGTGGAGTCGGAGTCGGAGTCGAGGAGTCGGAGGAAATTTCTGCTTGTGGAGTCGGAGTCGGAGTCGGTAAAATTGTCCAGACTCCGACTCCGACTGAAACTATTCTGTTCCTAAGAACAAATATATGAACTCAGGCATATTCATTGCAGTGATTCCACTGATCCCACTAATTTTCTTAAATTATTAAAAGAATTTATTTCCATTTTATAAGCATTATTATGAATTTATTGTAGCAGGCACAGTATAGCACTCTAATTTTGGACGATAGTCTCTTCTTTACCATTTGAAATTTTGAATTATATCAAATTTTGTTTCGTTGAAAACTGCACAGAGGCTCTCAGCTACAAAACAATTAGCTACAACCTGTTTTTGGTGAGATTAAGGCAAATTTAATTTAATAACTTAATCATGTAAGATTTATCCATTTTCCTTAATAAGGTATTCATTTTTTTAATGTACATAAATATATAACTTTACTTTAAAAGGAATTGTAGGATCATCATTTAGATCCACATCAGATTATGAGCTTAAACAAAATTCATATGCTGAGATCGAACTTTTAGATATACATGTAAATGGGGTTTTCTAGTTAATATCTTGAATTCTTAATAAATTTATTTTTCTTTTGATTGAAACTTTGAAAGTCAAGCCTATCATCTTTTTGTAGTTCTTAAATATCGTCCAGATCATTAATAAAGCTGTAGCAGTATAGCCACGGTGTTTTACTTTTTACCTATGCAGGTTACAACATACAAATTACAATTAGGATGGTAGAAATAGTTGTTACAAATAGGCCAAGGAGTCGGAGTCGGAAGCATAAAAATTTGAGGAGTCGGAGTCGGAGTCGAAGGTTTTGTCTTCGACTCCACAGCCCTGGTTATATCCTTTCTTTTACGATTATCACCGGGAATTCTATCACCAGAACGCTTCTTGGAGATGATGTTCTTTACCATATTCACAGTTAATACCACAAAATTGGAGAAATAGTAAGCAAAAATCGCGTTATAGCAAACAAGCGTTCGCGTTATACAAATATCGTTCCTAATTCAAAAATCGCGTTAGAGCAAATTTGCGTTATCAAAACACGCGTTATAGCAGAACTCAATGTACAGTCATGCGCCGGTTAACGTCCTAGATATGTTCTTGGAAACGTGACGTTAACCGAAATGGACGTTGTCCGCTCATCACATAAACTTTGTATTTATACTTATGTGTATGTGGAATACTATATACGAACATATACACTTTTACTCTTAAATCACTACTGTGGTGTGATACAGGTGATTAACTTTTATTTCTTGTGCAAAATACGTGACGTTTATATTAAAATTATTCACTGTTTTACAAGGATTCCAGCAACGCTGGGCAAATGGGGGAGAGGGAGCGAGGGGGCGTGGGGGGAGGGGAGCGGTTTGACAGTTGGCATAGGCCCAGGTCTAACGCGTGTTTATTTATCAGTTCTTAAGTGACTAAGCTTCTCTCCTATAAAAAGCCAGTGAAATGACCTGGGTGAATAAAATTTACATTGCTGGGATTCTTGTAAGATGTTGATTTATTTAAATTTAAACAACCTGTAATTCACACTAGACATAACAAATTAGTAAATGTGCACTCCAGCTTTGCACTAAAGTCATTTACAGTATTTCTTTTACGTTTCTTTTAGTATGGTGTGTGCATGTAAATGGATGAAAATAAATGAAGAAATTTATGTAAATCTACCCAAAAATACAGTTGAAAAACTTTATATTATAAAATGTACTACAGTACTGTTCACTCATGTACTACAATTTTTATCTCGAGCAAAATATATGGCGTTTATATTTAAATTAATCTCTGTCTTGCAAGGATTTCAGCAATGCAAATTATATTATCCTAACTTTAGTCTGAGATATTATATAAAATAAACACCTTAAAGCATAAAGTTATCACCAATCTTTTGTCTGGGAACACAAGGAGGGAGGTAGCCAGCGAGTGTGGGAAGAGGAGGGGGGCCGGAGGTGAGGTGACAGAGTGTCTGGTGTTTGTTTATTTATTTGAGGTAAGATTTGACAGTTGGCACTGATGGCCTGTCTGCCTGATTATTTATCATTACTTAAGGGTGACTAAGCTCTTCTCATAATTTGCCACCCAAAAGACCTGGGTGAATATAACGTACATTGCTAGGATTCATGTAAGATAGTGATTTATTTGAATACCTGTATAAACAATCTATATTTGCAATAGACATAACAATTTTAGCACATGTACAATACAGGTTTGCACTTAGGTCCATTGTTAACCGAGGGACCACTGTATTGCAGTGTACTTGTACTGTACAATACAGTGAGTTCTGCTATAACGCGTGTTTTGATAACACGAATTTGCTCTAACGCGATTTATGAATTAGGAACGATATTTGTATAACGCGAACGCTTGTTTGCTATAACGCGATTTTTGCTTACTATTTCTCCAATTTTATGGTACAGTGGGGTATGCTATAACGAATCTAATTGGTTCTAGAACCTTGTTCGTTATAGCATTCGTTCGCTATAGGATTAATCCATTCCAGGCCCCCAAATACAACCACTTAACACTGAAAAATATAATATAAAATTGTAAAAATTGTAAAAAAGTGCATAAATATGCATCTAAACCCCTGAAATAAAGAATATCATTAATATTTGTAATAAAAAAACAATAAATTAGAAAAAAAAAAAAATTAAATAATGTTCGTTGTAGGAGTTTCGTTCGTTATAGCATACCCCACTGTATTAACTGTGAATATAGTAAAGAATATCAACGAGAAGCGTTCTGGTGATAGAATTCCCGGTGATGATCGTAAAAGAAAGGATATAACACTTGAAGAGAAGCTCGATTTTATCAACCTCAAAATCACCCTTCTCCCCCATCAACTAAAGTGTTACATTTACTGTATGATTTCATTATTAGATATGAATGTAACATTTATTTAGACTGTGCTATCCTTTGTATTAGGCTAACTACTAATTTTTTTCGATTTCGAGTAATCTGCACCTAACCCTATTTTCTCCATAAGCCCTGTTATTTCTATTACGCGATTTTCTATAACACGATATTTTACAAGAACACAATTATCGTGTTATAGGAGAACTACCTGTATTGACTAAATTCACTAGATAACGCACACAACTAATGGTTGGTAAAACTTGTCAAGTAAGTGAGTGTCAATTCTGTCAGTGTAAGGGGCATGTGTGAGTGCTTGTGTCCCCCATCATAGGAGTCCGTTTTCTCTCTTAATCTTAGAGTGCACCAGAGACTTCGTTATTCCTTAGTAATGACACAGAATTTGAAATTGCAACCCCAATTGCAACTGGGATTGCGATTGTTGAGGCAACTAGATATGTCTGAATACAGCAAATGTGTTATTGTCAATTTGTAGGTGAAAGATTTTATCCTCAATAGATGTAGTTTAACATTACACCTGGAGGCAAATGCTTAAAAAAAAGCCTAAGGAAAGAAGCATATTCCTTTAACACATAATATCTGGCCAGTATGGGGAGGATCATCGTGTCTCCGTCAGGGGGTCGTGGAGTGGTGGTCCAGCAGGCGTCACGGAAGTTTTTTTTTGGGGGGGGGGAGGGACGGGCACAGACGTAAATGCGATCGGACGTTGTTCGGTTGGATGTTACCCGGCGCATGACTGTATTTACAGTCCACATGACCTGTAGGAGTATAAACCCACACACTGGTTGCCACATGACCTGTAGGAGTATAAACCCACACACTGGTTGCCACATGACCTGTAGGAGTATAAACCCACACACTGGTTGCCACATGACCTGGAGGAGTATAAACCCACACACTGGTTGCCACATGACCTGTAGGAGTATAAACCCACACACTGGTTGCCACATGACCTGTAGGAGTATAAACCCACACACTGGTTGCCACATGACCTGTAGGAGTATGAACCCACACACTGGTTGTCACATGACCTGTAGGAGTATAAACCCACACACTGGTTGCCACATGACCTGTTTGTGATATTTTAAACTTTTTTTAGTTTTATTTGTCATGTATTATATTGGATTTCTACATTTATTTAAGAAATCTATTCAAGTGATAAGATTGATATTGTTTATTAGTCATAATAAAGTAAGATATTTAACAGAGGTGAGTCAGCAACTGTGGTCAGCAGAGGAGTCAAGGGCACTACTACAAGTGTATCCTGATGTGCTGGAGTCCCACGTCAGTCAAAATTTGAGCCACCAGACCAGTGATCTCTGGCTTCAGGTTGCCAAGGCTTATGCTGCTACAGGATTCCCAAAGAGAGATGTTCCCGAGGTATGTTATGTGAAGAATTAACCTTAACAAGAGAGCAGTGCATGGCTTAATAGGTTTAAGAAATAATATTCAAGCTAGAATTTAAATGTAGGAAAAATAGAAATTTAAAAAGACTGAAAACTAAACATGGAAGGTATTAACATAATGCTTATTGATGACAAATATTATTTAACAAAATGTTTACAGTAACAAAGAAAATTATGATAATAATAATAATCCAAGAGTGGTATAGCTGACAGCTCTGAGACAACAGTTAATAACCTCTCTCATCATCATCACTAAATAACCTCTCTCTCATCATCATCACTAAATAACCTCTCTCTCATCACCACTACATAACCTCTCTCTCATCATCACTAAATAACCTCTCTCTCATCACCACTACATAACCTCTCTCTCATCATCACTAAATAACCTCTCTCTCATCACCACTACATAACCTCTCTCTCATCACCACTACATAACCTCTCTCTCATCACCACTACATAACCTCTCTCTCATCACCACTACATAACCTCTCTCTCATCACCACTACATAACCTCTCTCTCATCACCACTACAACACGCCCCTTGCAGTACACCCGTACAAGTTCATTATTTGAACTAAAGGACAGAAGGAGGTTGAAAATACCTACCAAATATTTTGAAATAGAAGATGTATTACCTACTACCGTATATCTCGGCCTACAAGGCGACGGGGTGTATAAGACGGCCCCCAAAATTTCCATTTAAAAAGTAGCTTTTGAGCCCTATTCGCTGTATAAGACCGGTACCCCAAATGTGACACTTACCATTGGGAGCTTACTGACCCAGTAGTCCTTTACCAACCATCCCATTGACCAGTGCTGTTTACACATCCTTGGTTTTTTAAAATAAAGCCAATTCACTTCAAGTAATGGCATCAAATTTTACTGGTTGGTGTAGTGTAAACACTAGTGACTCACTTAAAAGTTTGTTATTTAACTTGAACTAATGTCGGTGTCGAATACAATTGTTTCATTTACTTAAAATGGATTTACCGATTTATTTGTTTATTTATATCATACTGTAATATATTAAACACACTGGAAGTATTTTCTTTAATTTATAAGCTTGCTTCAGCGAGCTACAGTATTCTAATTCAATAGTGTTTCATTAGGATTTGAGTGAAAAAGATTACTGTACATACTTACTACATACATTTATTACACAAATATATATATATATATATTCACAATATTTTATAATTGCAGTCATGTACTGAATATTCTATGTAAAAAATATAAATTTTAAATGAATTATTTCTAGTGTGGTCGACTTCCTACACAAAGACAGGCTATAAATAGCTGTCTTATCTCCCCTCTGTTCTGAGAGAGAAGGTCTTGGTAAATAACTTTTGTTTGTTTATTTTCATTGTTTGTCAAATTTATCATGTTGTATCAAAGTAATATTACTAAAAGTTTTAGGCAGCTACCAAACAGGGAGATTCTACTGCCTGGGAAGATATTGGAAGCATAATGTACAGTATTGTCTAATGGTAGATCCTACTTCCATATGGCATCACGAAAATTGTGACCAAGTCTTAGGTTGCTGATTTATCTTTCTGCCTCATTTACACACAATTGCAGAGTTTCAATTGTTTCTCTTCCTTTGACAACACAACATACATACAATATAATGTTTCTCACCTTTGATCTTTTTTCCATTTATTTATGGTTGGTTATTTAAAATAATGCCAATTCACTTCAAGTATTGGCATCAAATTTTACCGGCTGGTGTACACTAGTGACTCACTTAAGCATCAGTTATTTAACTGGAACTAATGTTGGTGTGAGTAAAATATTTCCATTTACTTGAAATAGATTTGCCAATTTATTGGTTTATTTATTTATTTATAATATACTGTAATACATTAAACACACTGCAAGTATTTTCTTTAATTTATATACTTGTTTTGCGAAAAAGGGAGGCGACCATTATACCTGGTAGGTGAAGTTGACCAGACATTTATGATCATTAAGGATCAAACTCCGAATCCATGACAAATCCATGACGTGACTTCTGTTAATCATTCTCATCCTAAATTTACCACTGTCGGTAGTTTCAAGAATTAACGCAGTCATTTACTGAATATTCTTTGCAAAAAAATAAATTTAATTAATTATTTATAGGAGATAAGTACTGTGATCAGTAAATATACAGATATGCATTACTGACCACCTCCAAACACAAGGACGGCTAAAAATAGCCACAGGCAGTCACAGTCACGGTCACTTTCCCTTTCTTGTCACTGGCAAATGGGGGGGGGGGTGATGATAGCAGCTGTGTTTATTACCGGGGTATATTGTTCTTTTACTGTATGTTAGACTGGTTTATAATACATTTTTATTATTTTAATATACCGGTAATCTTCATTTTAATCCAGCTTCCCAAATGTAAGTTTCAGTATAAAATAATTAGTGGTAGGACCTTGTGAGTGGTTTACCATGTTTCCATCACCACTCTTGACACGCTAAACCGCAAAATTTAAGAGGTAAGAATTTTATCTCTGGTGCTTAAGACGACCCCCTAACTTTGGGCTGATTTTTTTTTTGTTCAAATTCCGTCTTGTAGGCCGAGATATACGGTATTGTATAAATTTGAAATATATTACTCAATAGTGTAAGGGGGGCACTTTTCCTCTTTATACTATTTCATATTATATTTATTCTTTTTTGTTATTATTCTTCAATATATTTATATACTTACAGTATATTCTTGCTTATATTTTCTAAGTCACCAATTTGTAAGAATCCTGTTTTCCTCTTTATTATATTCTGTTCTAGTTATATCCTAAACCATGGATTAGTCATGCATACACAAGTCTGGGAAACCATTTCATTATTATTATAACACTTACTATACTTACAACAGTAGCCTGCCACCACCCAGACTTTTATTAGAATATAACATATCTTAGTGAACTTATAGGCACCTGAGTTACAATAGTTATTTTCTGAGAACCAATGGGTAGAAGGAATAGAGCGGTGATACTCGTTGTTTACTTATTAAATATTTATTAACATAAGGCGTGAACAAGATGTTAATCAAATACCCTCAGACCAGACTGGACCACTTAGGTCTTACTTTACCATTCATAAAATAGATCTTCAATTACTTATTACATCATTAAACAATCATTATATTATTTCATTGTCACTACAGATGGTTCTCTGACACACTTGACAATATCCCAAATTAACTTATTATTTATTATATCATGTCAGTTCGGAATGAAGAACATGGCACTTTTCCCTCAATTGATATACTCAACTCACACAATATATTTACTGATACTATCAATATTTATGGGTTCACTACTCAACATGGGATAACCATACTTCTGCTAAATATCCCCAATCATATACTGCACAACAATAATACTTTGGTCCATATAACTGTAAGGAGTGCCCCAGGGTGTCACGCTGGTTTCACCACAACAAACGAAAGAACGCTGTGAGGGTCTGTTGTAGTTCGATACACTGCGAGGGTGTTGGGGCCTAGTTCCCAGGATGCGGACTCGCACAGTTTAATCCTGCCAAATTAACGGCATCTTCCAATACAGACAGCTGGCATGCAGCTATCGGTCCCCCGGTGACTGTCGGGTATTCAGCTATCACACGCACTATGCCTGAGATAATGATGGAGAAGCGTCAGAGAAGTGAATAATAACTCAATCATAAACATGATGCAGTACAGTATAGGGATAATTTCATGTTTACAGCCAGCACACTTATCCCAATGTATTCCACTCAAATCTGATCACAGAATAGGATTTCAGAATTTAAATCTTGTTTATTACTGGGGGAACAGAAGAGGGACTTAGAGATCCTTCCCACCTTCCTTGGCAGGGATCTTGTTCAGCAGAAATGTGTGAGAGTTAAAGTGTGAAAATCTTTTTATATATAATACTGTACTGTAGGTGTCCAAGACCAGTGAACTGGCTCCAGGGTTCATATCGTACTTGGTACAGCACTATACAGTACACTGTTTGTCTTAGGAAGCAACAGCTGAATGAAGGTTAAATCTTTACTAAATATGGTTCAGTAAGTGAGCTGCAGTTGACAGTGAACCAACAGGAGGGTGCATCCTGGTGATAGAACATCTTAGCAGTGACAGTGAACCAACAGGAGGGTGCATCCTGCTGATAGAACATCTTAGCATTGCAGTGATCTATCATTTGTTTCTTCCCCACAATCATGAAAAAAGCTTTTTATTAAAGTGTTAATATAAAATGGTATTGGAATAAGTTCACAAGCATTTGGTGTGGAAAGACAGCTTTTAGAATTGGTCATTATATCTATTAATTATATTGATTTGATGATGATAGTACTGTACTGTACTGTACTGTACTGTACTGTACTATAAATATGACTTGAGGGAAAGGTACTGTTTATTAAT
>NW_024732449.1:0-10733 GCF_018991925.1 Homarus americanus | reverse complement strand
GGTGTTGATTATATGTAGATGTCCGCGTGCTTTATTGGGCTAATGAAATATATATGGATCCTCGTGTTTCCAATCCGCATTTGATAAAACGTTGCTCTGATCACCTGAGCGGCACTGATGGTCCCCATTAGAGCTTCATGGCGCCATAAGCTCGTTGAACAGGCTTTGTGTGAAATATAACAGAGTCTAGGACTGCTTTTAGTCTCCTGGTGGCCCAGAGGTAGCGTTTCCCGGTCACAATTATAAGATCGTGGGTTCGAATCCTGGTGGGGTGGGGTGTTGATTATATGTAGAAGATTGCGTGCTTTATTGGGCTAATGAAATATATATGGATCCTCGTGTTTCGAATCCGGATTTGGTAAAACGTTGCTCTGATCACCTAAGTGGCACGGGTGGTCCCCATTAGAGGTTCACGGAGCCATAAGCTCGTTCAACAGGCTTTGTGTAAAATATAACAGCGTCTAGGACTGCTTTTAGTGTCCTGGTGGCCCAGATGTAGCGTTCCTCGGTCACAATTATAAGATTGTGGGTTCGAATCCTGGTGGGGTGAGGTGTTGATTATATGTAGAAATCTGCGTGCTTTATTAGGCTAATGAAATATATATCGATCCTCGTGTTTCGAAGCCGGATTTGGTAAAACGTTGCTCTGTACGCCTAAGCGGCACTGGTGGTCCCCAGTAGAGGTTCACGGCGCCATAAGCTCGTTGAACAGGTTTTGCGTGAAATATAACAGAGTCTAGGACTGCATTTAGTGTCCTGGTGGTCCACAGGTAGCGTTCCCTGGTCACAATTATAAGATTTTGGGTTTGAATCCTGGTGGTCCACAGGTAGCGTTACCTGGTCACAATTATAAGATTTTGGGTTTGAATCCTGGTGGGGTGAGGTTTTGATCATATGTAGAAGTCCGTGTGCTTTATTGGGCTAATGAAATATATATGGATCCTCGTTTTTAGAAGCCGGATTTGGTAAAAAGTTGCTCTAATCACCTAAGCGGCACGGGTGGTCTCCATTAGAGGTTCACGGCGCCATAAGCTCGTTCAAAAGGCTTTGTGTGAAATATAACAGAGTCTAAGACTGCTTTTAGTGTCCT
Organism: Homarus americanus; assembly: GCF_018991925.1. NCBI lineage: Eukaryota > Metazoa > Arthropoda > Malacostraca > Decapoda > Nephropidae > Homarus > Homarus americanus. Next base: position 9,643 of record NW_024732449.1, on the reverse strand, counting down.
GGTGGCCCAGAGGTAGCGTTCCCCGGTCACAATTATAAGATCGTGGGTTCGAATCCTGGTGGGGTTAGGTGTTGATTATATGTAGAAATCTGCGTGCTTTATTAAGCTAATGAAATATATATCGATCCTCGTGTTTCGAAGCCGGATTTGGTAAAACGTTGCTCTGTACGCCTAAGCGGCACTGGTGGTCCCCAGTAGAGGTTCACGGCGCCATAAGCTCGTTGAACAGGTTTTGCGTGAAATATAACAGAGTCTAGGACTGGATTTAGTGTCCTGGTGGTCCACAGGTAGCGTTCCCTATTCACAATTATACGATTTTGGGTTTGAATCCTGCTGGGGTGAGGTGGTGATTATATTTAGAAGTCCGCGTGCTTTATTGGGCGAATGAAGTATACATGGATCCTCGTGTTTCGAAGCCGGATTTGGTAAAACGTTGCTCTGATCACCTAAGCTGCACGGGTGGTCCCAATTAGAGGTTCACGGTACCATAAGCTCGTTGAACAGGCTTTTTGTGAAATATAACAGAGTCTAGGACTACTTTTAGTGTCCTGGTGGCCCAGAGGTAGTGTTCCCCGGTCACAATTATAAGATCTTGGGTTCGAATCCTGTTGGGGTGAGGTGTTGATTATATGTAGATGCCCGCGTGCTTTATTGGGCAAATGAAATATATATGGATCCTCTTGTTTCCAATCCGCATTTGGTAAAACGTTGCTCTGATCACCTGAGCGGCACTGATGGTCCCCATTAGAGCTTCATGGCGCCATAAGCTCGTTGAACAGGCTTTGTGTGAAATATAACAGAGTCTAGGACTGCTTTTAGTCTCCTGGTGGCCCAGAGGTAGCGTTTCCCGGTCACAATTATAAGATCGTGGGTTCGAATCCTGGTGGGGTGCGGTGTTGATTATATGTAGAAGATTGCGTGCTTTATTGGGCTAATGAAATATATATGGATCCTCGTGTTTCGAAGCCGGATTTGGTAAAACGTTGCTCTGATCACCTAAGTGGCACAGGTGGTCCCCATTAGAGGTTCACGGAGCCATAAGCTCGTTCAACAGGCTTTGTGTGAAATATAACAGCGTCTAGGACTGCTTTTAGTGTCCTGGTGGCCCAGATGTAGCGTTCCCCGGTCACAATTATAAGGTCGTGGGTTCGAATCCTGGTGGGGTGAGGTGTTGATTATATGTAGAAGTGTGCGTGCTTTATTGGGCTAATGAAATAGATATGGATCCTCATGTTTCGAAGCTGGATTTGGTAAAACGTTACTCTGAACATCTAAACGTCACGGGTGGTCCCCATTACAGGTTCACGGCGCCATAAGCTCGTTGAACAGGCTTTGTGTGAAATATAACAGAGTCTAGGACTGCTTTTAGTGTCCTGGTGGTCCACAGGTAGCATTCCCTGGTCACAATTATCAGATTTTGGGTTTGAATCCTGGTGGGGTGAGGTGTTGATTATATAGAGACGTCCGCGTGCTTTATTGGGCTAATGAAATATATAAGGATCCTCATGTTTCGAAGCCGGATTTGGTTAAACGTTGCTCTGATCACCTAAGCGGCAGGGGTGGCCCCCATTATAGGTTCACGGCGCCATAAGCTCATTCAACAGGCCTTGTGTGAAATATAACTGAGTCTAGGACTGCTTTTATAGTCCTGGTGGCCCAGAGGTAGCATTATCCGGTCACAATTATAAGATCGTGGGTTCATATCCTTGTGGGGTGAGGTGTTGACTATATGTAGAAGTCCGCATGCTTTATTGGGCTAAAGAAATATATATGGATCCTCGTGTTTCGTAGCTGGATTTTGTAAAACGTTCCTCTGGTCACCAAGCGGCACGTGTGGTACCTATTAAAGGTTCACGGCGCCATAAGCTCGTTGAACAGGCTTTGTGTGAAATATAACAGAGTCTAGGACTGCATTTAGTGTCCTGGTGGTCCACAGGTAGCGTTCCCTATTCACAATTATACGATTTTGGGTTTGAATCCTGCTGGGGTGAGGTGTTGATTGTATGTAGAAGTCCGCGTGGTGTATTGGGCTAATGAAATATATATGGAGCCTCCTATTTCGAAACCGGTTTTGGTAAAACGTTGCTCTGATCACCTAAGCGGCACGGGTGGTCCCCATTAGAGGTTCAAGGCGCCATAAGCTCGTTGAACAAGCTTTGCGTGAAATATAACAGAGTCTAGGACTGCTTTTAGTGTCTTGGTGGTCCACAGGTAGCGTTCCCTGGTCACAATTATAAGATTTTGGGTTTGAATCCTGGTGGGGTGAGGTTTTGATTATATGTAGAAGTCTGCGTGGTTTACTGGGCTAAAGACATATATATGGATCCTCGTGTTTCGAAGCCGGATTTGGTAAAACATTGCTCTCATCACCTAAGCGGCACGGGTGGTTCCCATTAGAGGTTCACGGCGCCATGAGCTAATTCAACAGGCTTTGTGTGAAATATAACAGAGTCTAGGGCTGCTTTTAGTGTGGCCCAGAGGTAGCGTTCCCCGGTCACAATTATAAGATTTTGGGTTCGAATCCTGGTGGGGTGAGGTGTTGATTATATGTAGAAGTCCGCGTGCTTTATTGGGCTAATGAAATATATATGGATCCTCTTGTTTCGAAGCCGGATTTGGTAAAACGTTGCTCTGAACACCTAAGCGGCATTGGTGGTCCCCAGTAGAGGTTCACGGCGCCATAAGCTCGTTGAACAGGTTTTGCGTGAAATATAATAGAGTCTAGGACTGCTTTTAGTGTCCTGGTGGTCCACAGGTAGCATTCCCTGGTCACAATTATAAGATTTTGGGTTTGAATCCTGGTGGTCCACAGGTAGTGTTACCTGGTCACAATTATAAAATTTTGGGTTTGAATCCTGGTGGGGTGAGGTTTTGATCATATGTAGAAGTCCGCGTGCTTTATTGGGCTAATGAAATATATATGGATCCTCGTTTTTCGAAGCCGGATTTGGTAAAAAGTTGCTCTAATCACCTAAGCAGCACGGGTGGTCCCCATTAGAGGTTCACGGCGCCATAAGCTCGTTCAAAAGGCTTTGTGTGAAATATAACAGAGTCTAGGACTGCTTTTAGTGTCCTGGTGGCCCAGAGGTAGCATTCTCCGGTCACAATTATAAGATCGTGGGTTCATATCCTGTTGGGGTGAGGTGTTGATTATATGTAGAAGTCCGCGTGCTTTATTGGGCTAATGAAATATATATGGATCCTCGTGTTTCCAAGCCGGATTTGGTAAACGTTGTTCTGATCACCTAAGCGGCACGGGTGGTCCCTATTAGTGGTTCACGGTGCCATAAGCTCGTTGAACAGGCTTTGTGTGAAATTGTAAGTCTAGGACTGTTTAGTGTCCTGGTGGCCCAGTGATGTTCAGTCACATATAAAGATCTTGGGTTCGAATCCTGGTGGGGTGAGGTGTTGATTATATGTAGACGTCCGCATGCTTTATTGGGCTAATGAAATATATATGGATCCTACGTGTTTCGATCAGCATTTGGTAAAACGTTGCTCTAATCACCTGAGCGGCACGGGTGGTCCCATTAGAGGTTCACAGTGCCATAAGCTCGTTGAACAGGCTTTGTGTGAAATATAACAGAGTCTAGGATTGCTTTTAGTGTCCTGGTGGCCCAGAGGTACCATTCCCCTGTCACAATTATAAGATCGTGGGTTCGAATGCTGGTGGGGTGAGGTGTTGATTATATGTAGAAATATGCGTGCTTTATTAGGCTAATGAAATATATATCGATCCTCGTGTTTCGAAGCCGGATTTGGTAAAACGTTTCTCTGATCACCTAAGTGGCACGGGTGGTCCCCATTAGAGGTTCACGGCGCCATAAGCTAGTTGAACAGGCTTTGTGTGAAATATAACAGAGTCTAGGACTGCTTTTAGTGTCCTGGTGGCCGAGAGGTAGCATTCCCTGGTCACAATGATAAGATATTGGGTTTGAATCCTGGTGGGGTGAGGTGTTGATTATTTGTAGAAGTCCGCGTGCTTTACTGGGCTAATGAAATATATATGGATCCTCGTGTTTCGAAGCCGGATTTGGTAAAACGTTGATCTGAACACCTAATTCAGTAGAGTTCTGTATATTAGACATGAAAGCACCGTGAAATATGGTGAACTTCTTTTTAGTGTCCTGGTGGTCCACAGATAGCGTTCCCTGGTCACAATTATAAGATTTTGGGTTTGAATCCTGCTGGGGTGAGGTGTTGATTATATGTAGAAGTCCGTGTGCTTTTTTGAGCTAATGAAATATATATGGATCCTCGTTTTTCGAAACCGGATTTGGTAAAACGTTGCTCTGATCACCTAAGCGGCACGGGTGGTCCCCATTTGAGGTTCACGGCGCCATAAGCTCGTTGATCAAGCTTTGCGTGAAATATAACAGAGTCTAGGACTGCTTTTAGTGTCTTGGTGGTCCACAGGTAGCGTTCCCTGGTCACAATTATAAGATTTTGGGTTTGAATCGTGGTGGGGTGAGGTTTTGATTATATGTAGAAGTCCGCGTGCTTTATTGGGCTAATGAAATATATATGGATCCTCGTGTTTCGAAGCCGGATTTGGAAAAACAGTCCTCCTGAACGCCTAAGCAGCACTGGTGGTCCCCGATAGAGTTCACTGCATGTGGCATTTCGTTGGTGGGTTTGCGTGAAATATATGAGTCTAGAGACTGTTTAGTTCCGTGGTCCAGATGCGTTCCTATTCACAATTATGCGGTCACGGGTTGAATCCTGCTGGGGTGAGGTGTTGATTATATTTTGAAGTCCGCGTGCTTTATTGGGCGAATGAAGTATACATGGATCCTAGTGTTTCGAAGCCGGATTTGGTAAAACGTTGCTCTGATCACCTAAGCGGCACGGGGTGGTCCCCATTAGAGGTTCACACCGTCATAAGCTCGTTGAACAGGCTTTGTGTGAAATATAGCAGAGACAAGGACTGCTTTTATTGTCCTGGTAGCCCAGAGGCAGTGTTCCCCGATCACAATTATAAGATCGTGTGTTCGAATCCTGGTGGGGTGCGGTGTTGATTATATGTAGAAGCCCGTGTGATTATTGGGCAATTGAAATATATATGGATCCTCGTGTTTCGAAGCCGTATTTGGTAAAACGTTGCTCTGAACACCTAAGCGGCACTGCTGGACCCCAGTAGAGGTTCACGGCGCCATAAGCTCGTTGAACAGGCTTTGCGCGAAATATAACAGAGTCTAGGACTGCTTTTATTGTCCTGGTGGCCCAGAGGTAGCATTCTCCGGTCACAATTATAAGATCGTGGGTTCATATCCTGTTGGGGTGAGGTGGTGATTATATGTAGAAGTCCGCGTGCTTTATTGGGCTAATGAAATATATATGGATCCTCGTGTTTCCAAGCCTGATTTGGTAAACGTTGCTCTGATCACCTAAGCGGCACGGGTGGTCCCTATTAGAGGTTCACGGTGCCATAAGCTCGTTGAACAGGCTTTGTGTGAAATATAACAGAGTCTAGGACTGCTTTTAGTGTCCTGGTGGCCCAGAGGTAGTGTTCCCCGGTCACACTTATAAGATCTTGAGTTCGAATCCTGTTGGGGTGAGGTGTTGATTATATGTAGATGTCCCCGTGCTTTATTGGGCTAATGAAATATATATGGATCCTCTAGTTTCCAATCCGCATTTGGTAAAACGTTGCTCTGATCACCTGAGCGGCACGGGTGGTCCCCATTAGAGGTTCACAGTGCCATAAGCTCGTTGAACAGGCTTTGTGTGAAATATAACAGAGTCTAGGACTGCTTTTAGTGTCCTGGTGGCCCAGAGGTATCATTCCCCGGTCACAATTATAAGATCGTGGGTTCGAATCCTGGTAGGGGTGAGGTGTTGATTATATGTAGAAATATGTGTGCTTTATTAGGCTAATGAAATATATATCGATCCTCGTGTTTCGAAGCCGGATTTGGTAAAACGTTTCTCTGATCACCTCGGTATGCGGAGTGCAAGTCTCCATTAGGGTTCACAGCGCCATAAAGCTCGTTGAACAGGCTTTGTGTGAAATATAACAAGTCTGGGACTGCTTTTGAGTGTCCTAATTGTTGAAGTAGCATTCCTAGTCACAATTATAGATTTGGGTTTAGTCCTGGTGGGGTGAGGGTTTTTGATTATATGTGAGAAGTCATGACGTGCTTTATTGATGGTCATGTATATGATCCTCGTGTTCGATTGGATTGGGTAAAACATTGCTCTCATCACCTAAGCGGCACGGGTGGTTCCCATTAGAGGTTCACGGCGCCATAAGCTCATTCAACAGGCTTTGTGTGAAATATAACAGAGTCTAGGACTGCTTTCAGTGTCCTGGTGGCCCAGAGGTAGCGTTCCCCGGTCACAATTATAAGATTTTTGGTTCGAATCCTGGTGGGGTGGTGTTGATTATGTCGCAAAGTCCGCGTGCTTTATTGGGCTAATGAAATATATATGGATCCTCGTGTTTCGAAGCCGGATTTGGTAAAACGTTGCTCTGAACACCTAAGCGGCACGGGGTGGTCCCCATTAGAGGTTCACGGCGCCATAAGCTCGTTGATCAAGCTTTGCGTGAAATTTAACAGAGTCTAGGACTGCTTTTAGTGTCTTGGTGGTCCACAGGTAGCGTTCCCTGGTCACAATTATAAGATTTTGGGTTTGAATCGTGGTGGGGTGAGGTTTTGATTATATGTAGAAGTCCGCGTGCTTTATTGGGCTAATGAAATATATATGGATCCTCGTGTTTCGAAGCCGGATTTGGAAAAACGTTGCTCTGAACGCCTAAGCGGCACTGGTGGTCCCCATTAGAGGTTCACTGCGCCGTAAGCTCGTTGAACAGGTTTTGCGTGAAATATAACAGAGTCTAGGACTGCATTTAGTTTCCTGGTGGTCCACAGGTAGCGTTCCCTATTCACAATTATACGATTTTGGGTTTGAATCCTGCTGGGGTGAGGTGTTGATTATATTTTGAAGTCCGCATGCTTTATTGGGCGAATGAAGTATACATGGATCCTCGTGTTTCGAAGCCGGATTTGGTAAAACGTTGCTCTGATCACCTAAGCGGCACGGGGTGGTCCCCATTAGAGGTTCACACCGTCATAAGCTCGTTGAACAGGCTTTGTGTGAAATATAGCAGAGACAAGGACTGCTTTTATTGTCCTGGTAGCCCAGAGGCAGTGTTCCCCGGTCACAATTATAAGATCGTGTGTTCGAATCCTGGTGGGGTGCGGTGTTGATTATATGTAGAAGCCCGTGTGATTATTGGGCAATTGAAATATATATGGATCCTCGTGTTTCGAAGCCGTATTTGGTAAAACGTTGCTCTGAACACCTAAGCGGCACTGGTGGTCCCCAGTAGAGGTTCACGGCGCCATAAGCTCGTTGAACAGGCTTTGCGCGAAATATAACAGCCCAGGACTGCTTTTGCTGTCCTGGTACTATAGCATTTCTCGGCCATCGCCACCATAAGATCGTGGTTCACATCCCAGTCAGTGAGGTGATTATATGTAGAAGTTCACGTGCTTTATTGGACTAATGAAATAAATATGGATCCTCCTGTTTCAAAGCTGGATTTGGTAAAACGTTGCTCTGAACACCTAAGCGGCACTGGTGGTCCCCATTAGAGGTTCACAGCGCCATAAGCTCATTGAACAGGCTTTTTGTGAAATATAACAGCGTCTACGACTGATTTTAGTGTCCTGGTGGCTCAGAGGTAGCGTTCCTCGGCCACAATTATAAGATCGTGGGTTCGAATCCCAGCTAGTGAGGTGTTTATTATATGTATGTCCTGTAAGCGACACATGAAATATATGGATCCTCTAGTTTCCAATCCGCATTTGGTAAAACGTTGCTCTGATCACCTGAGCGGCACGGGTGGTCCCCATTAGAGGTTCACAGTGCCATAAGCTCGTTGAACAGGCTTTGTGTGAAATTTAACAGAGTCTAGGACTGCTTTTAGTGTCCTTGTGGCCCAGAGGTACCATTCCCCGGTCACAATTATAAGATCGTGGGTTCGAATCCTGGTGGGGTGAGGTGTTGATTATATGTAGAAATATTCGTGCTTTATTAGGCTAATGAAATATATATCGATCCTCGTGTTTCGAAGCCGGATTTGGTAAAACGTTTCTCTGATCACCTAAGTGGCATGGGTGGTCTCCATTAGAGGTTCACGGCGCCATAAGCTCGTTGAACAGGCTTTGTGTGAAATATAACAGAGTCTAGGACTGCTTTTAGTGTCCTGGTGGCCCAGAGGTAGCATTCCCTGGTCACAATTATAAGATATTGGGTTTGAATCCTGGTGGGGTGAGGTGTTGATTATTTGTAGAAGTCCGCGTCCTTTACTGGGCTAATGAAATATATATGGATCCTCGTTTTTCGAAACCGGATTTTGTAAAACGTTGCTCTGATCACCTAAGCGGCACGGGTGGTCCCCATTAGAGGTTCACGGCGCCATAAGCTCGTTGAACAAGCTTAGCGTGAAATATAACAGAGTCTAGGATTGCTTTTAGTGTCTTGGTGGTCCACAGGTAGCGTTCCCTGGTCACAATTATAAGATTTTGGGTTTGAATCCTGGTGGGGTGAGGTTTTGATTATATGTAGAAGTCCGCGTGCTTTATTGGGCTAATTAAATATATATGGATCCTCGTGTTTCGATGCCGGATTTGGTAAAACATTGCTCTCATCACCTAAGCGGCACGGGTGGTTCCCATTAGAGGTGCACGGCGCCATAAGCTCATTCAACAGGCTTTGTGTGAAATATATCAGAGTCTAGGGCTGCTTTTAGTGTGGCCCAGAGGTAGCGTTCCCCGGTCACAATTATAAGATTTTGGGTTCGAATCCTGGTGGGGTGAGGTGTTGATTATATGTAGAAGTCCGCGTGCTTTATTGGGCTAATGAAATATATATGGATCCTCGTGTTTCGAAGCCGGATTTGGTAAAACGTTGCTATGAACACCTAAGCGGCACGGGGTGGTCCCCATTAGAGGTTCACACCGTCATAAGCTCGTTGAACAGGTTTGTGTGAAATATAGCAGAGTCAAGGACTGCTTTATTGTCCTGGTAGCCTAGAGGCAGTGTTCCCCGGTCACAAATTATAAGATCGTACTATATCCTGTTGGGTGAGGGTGATTATATGTGGCTCGTTTGCTTTTATTGACTAATGAAATATATATATGATCCTCGTAAGCCAGCCGACGGTAAAACGTTGCTCTGAACACGGGTGGTCCTCAGTAGAGGTCTACGGCGCCATAAGCTCGCGGAACAGGTTTTGGCGAAAATATAACAGAAAGCTCCAGGATCGTTTTTAGTGTCCTGTGGTCCACAGGTAGCGTTCCCTAGTCAAAATTCTACGATTTTGGGTTTGAATCCTGCTGGGGTGAGGTGTTGATTATATGTAGAAGTCCATGTGCTTTATTGGGCTAATGAAATATATATGGATCCTCGTTTTTCGAAACCGGATTAGGTAAAACGTTGCTCTGATCACCTAAGCGGCACGGGTGGTCCCCATTAGAGTTTCACAGCGCCATAAGCTCGTTGAACAGGCTTTGTGTGAAATATAGCAGAGTCAAGGACTGCTTTTAGTGTCTTGGTGGTCCAGAGGTAGCGTTCCCCGGTCACAATTATAAGATCGTGGGTTCAAATGCTGTTGGGATGAGGTGGTGATTATATG
>NW_024732448.1:0-9504 GCF_018991925.1 Homarus americanus | reverse complement strand
GACACCTGCCTCCTCCTCCTCCTCCTCACCTTGCTAATATGCTAATATGCTAATATGCTAATATGCTAATATGCTCTGGTATGTTCCAGTCTATTTAAGATATGCTCCCATCTATCTTAAAGAGCTTATGCTAGGTTGGTCTGATATGCTCCTCAAAGACTATGCTGATATACTCTTGTCATCTGATATGCCATTATGTTCATATCACTCTAAAGGATATACTAATATGTTCTGATATGTTGGTATGGTTCTGTCTCTCAGAGGGTGTGTTGATGTACTATAAGAGCATATGGGGTATGCTGATATACTTGGTTATGTAGCTAGGCTCATATCTCTCTTACAGGGTATGCTAATATACCCTGATATGCTTGCATCTATCTCTGAGCGTATACTGGTTGACTGTAATGACATAAGAGATATGCTGGTATGCTTCTAAGGGAATATGTTAACATACTCTAATAATAATTTGAAATGAGGTTAGCTATACCTTAGATTCAGGGGATATACTGATATGATATGAATTAACCTAGAAGTATACTGATATGTTCTCAAGGCATTCAGGGGATCTGTTAGTATGCTTCGACATACTTTCGGAACAATGTAAACTGGACCTTCAGAAGATAGGGTGATATGCTGACATATTCTGATGGATCTAAGAGAGAGTGGAAGACTATGAGAGCTAGTTAATATACTCAGGTATGTTGATATCCCTTCATGGCACTTGGGATATATGGTAATATACTCCGATGTGTCTCTTTGGATATACTGATATGCCACTAATGGGTCCCCAGAAAGCAGGAGACAAGTTGATCTGCTTCGAGGACACTAATCTGTATAATGATTTTTTCCCTGACTGTTAAGAAGTATACTGGTATATTTCAAATGTTGCTTAGTATTATAGTATACTTTGGGCTGTTCTAAACATATTTCACAGCTGATTTTCAGAAATATATGCTGCTGTCACTGGCTTGTTTATTCCGGAGACATTGATTATACTTTGAGTATGTTGATATGCTTTGTTACCAGTCAAGGAATATGCTGATATGTTCTGACACTTCTCAGTGATTACCCTGATATAATTAGATACCTGACAGTATTTATTGGAGTATAGTGTCCTATACTCTGATGTCATTCTAGTGATATGCTGATGAGCTGACATACCGCTTTATGTAACTGTGATATATTGAATCATATACATCCATTCCTCACGCTTAATATATATGATATTCTAAACAATGCTGATATTATTTATGTTATACCCTGATTATATACTAACATACTACAGTGTCATTTATAGTGTATGATATTAAACATTCGGGGGTATACTTTGAGGTTATTTAGAGAATATGATGGCAAACGGTGATATACTCTGATGCCATATTTGGTATACACAGATATATTGATATAATTTATATAATATACCGATAGATGTAACTAAATATCTGTGAAGTAAATCCTGTACTTTTTGATATACCATTCAGGGTGAAGGTATGCTAATATACCACGATAGCACCCGTCTCTCAGCGCTAATATACCCTGATGGCACACTTAACATCCTGGCGCCGGTCGTGGGGTATACTGATATGCTAAAGTCTTCTTCATCTTCTAATATCTCGACTTCATCTTCGTAAACTGTGATTACTTAAACGTATTTAACGCTCGTTTACGTAACTTTTTTGTAGAATAAATGAATGTATATCCGGGGTTCTTCTGTTTCTTTGTCCATCTGATGTTTGCGTCTATGTTGAGGAGAACCACTTAGCAGGGCTCGCATTTTCCCATAATGTGTTACCTCAAGTTCCATAATTTGCACTTAGTGAAGCCACGATATCCCGCGTTATGTTGCCCGTCTTACTTCCTTCTGGGTTATGTGTCTTAAGTTGGTGAAAAAATTAAATTAAGGCTGAATTATTGTTAAATGTTAAGGTATTATAGTACTTGTCTGTCGTGTTGTTAATATAACATAGTTTCACCAGCAGTATGTACTTAAGAGCTTATTAACATCGTTGACGAGTCAGAGCCGCAACACTGAACCAATCTATATGAACATTAACACAAAAAATAAATTGTTACATTACATCGACTATCAAGACATAACTTATAATACAAATTAATAAATAATTGTACCAGGCAGATAAAAATATTAGTTACAAAAAATTATGAAAATAGTCTTAATGTTCACGCCAGAACTTACCCCATAACAAAAGCCATACAACATTTTCCCAGTTAAGACTTCGTTAAATACAATCTCAAACTCCTTCTCAGAAACTGTGTGTTGGTGGTGTGCCACGTGGTGTGTGTGTGTGTGTGTGACAGCACCTTTGATTTATACAAATATTCACCCAAATGAATAACACCAAGTAATTCACCATGTTATTCACGACTCTTAGATCACTTGGCTTGCGTCTCTCAAAAGGTCGAGCCAGGGTCAGCTGATTCAGTAAACACCGCTCACATTAATAGGGACCTGCCACACTTTGCCATAAACAGATAAATTGTACTGGGAATTTTCCCCCCACACACTCATCATTGTCACTTTATGTAACTTGCTGACAAAACCCATGACCCTTCAGGCCTTTTACGCCCTTAATGCATGAGTCATAAAGGCAAGCATGAACTCCGCATGCTTCCCAGTTGGGCACTGTAAACGCTTCTGCGCTTCACCTTGCACAGGATGTAAGGGGGTGCCCAATAAACTAGCCCCCTCGTGGGCAATCTGTAATCACTACCACTGTCTCGCGGCCCAGAGTAGAAGTTGGACATATCACTAGACAGGGAAATTCACACTTAACACAAGTGTTATCTCAAGGTCATATTCACAACACTTCCCTGGACAGAATTCATAATTTATTTTCTCATATTACATCTGTGTGTATACCTGCTACTAGATAAACAGAAAATGCCAAGAAGTGTTTACATCAAGCGCTGCCACTTAAGAGTTCCAAGAACTAAATTAAAACAATTAGTGTGTGTGTGTGCATGGTGTGAGTGTGCATGGTGTGTGTGTGTGCATGGTGTGAGTGTGCATGGTGTGTGTGTGTGTGAGTGTGCATGGTGTGTGTGTGTGCATTGTGTGTGTGTGTGTGTGTGTATATGGTGTGTGTTTGTTTGTTTGTATGGTGTGTGCATGGTGTGTGTGTGTGTGTTTGTGTATGTGTGTATGGTGTGTGTATGTGTATGGTGTGTGTATGTATGGTGTGTGTGATCGTGTGTGTGTGTGTATGTGTGTGTATGGTTTGTGCATGTACGGTGTGTGTATGGGTGTGTGTGATTGTGCATGGTGAGTGTGTGACTGTGTATGGGGTGAGTGTGTGTGTGTGTGTGTGTTTCCATTGCCATGAGGATATCATACAATTCTTAAAGCACTGGTCACATGGGCGCATTTTTTTTTAGCACTTTCTTGCCGGAAAGTTATTTCGAGCAATTTTCGAGAAATTCGAGCAAGTTTTTGAAGCATTTTTATTGACAATCGTGATAGTCAATTTCTTGACTATTTCGAGCAAGATTATCGGTTCAAAACCCGGTTAATACCATATTTAATGACACGAAGCTTATTTATCGAGTATTTACCTTGGCTATATATAACATAGATCAATAACATTATGTATAAAATGCACAAACAGTTTTTTACGACACACTGAGTTTATTATTTGGGTGGTGCTTTGGCGTGTTTGTTTACAAAACACAAGCCCATACAGCCGGTCATTCTCCACACACTAACAACCCTCCCTACTGTAACTACGATAGTTGAACCAGTCTATATTAAACACTCGTTCCTCCTCCTCGCCAGCCACTTACGAGTCCCCAATAGTTTTTCTTCGCTTTCTCTCATTTCTTTTTAATAATAACAATAATACCAAGGATAGCTGCTGCGTCGTCTGCATTGTTGTTGTGATGTTCCGTCTCCCTTCTACTCGCACAGCGGCGTTAACTTTTTTCTTGCTGTAGTAACTGAACCAAGAGCCACTCGTGTGACCACATTTGGAAGAAATTACTCGTAATTTCTTGCTCCAAATTAATTGCTCATCAAAGGGATCGTGTGACCGTAACTTAAGTCACCCTTTAAGAAAACCTGTAAATACTGATTCACAAAACTTAAGGATAATTTCTGACTTGGAACCATCGGTGTAATGCAGAAAACAGTTATTGTATTCTAAAACCTACCCAAGAAATCTTTTACCCACTTACGATATAATTCTTTTCTATTCCATCAATAGATGTTATTTTACTTTTTTATACGTATTTTTATTTTAGTAATTTATAAACTATTTTTTTTATATACTTCATTACCTTTTAGTGTAATGAAGAGAATGAATTACAGAAGGTTTTTATAATTATATTGCGAACAATATTTTTCCTCGCAATAAATAAACAATGACGATGATCTTGTTTACAATATGGAGCTTGATGTCTTACTCCATGTTCGTTTATTACATTTTCTGCCATACCCGACTGTTCTTTTTTTTCTTGTGGTGAAGGTTTTTGACAATTGATATATATATAAAGTTGAGTTAAGAATAATGACTCTGATATTATAGCCATTAGGTCCTGAATAATAAGTGGTGTCTAAGTGAACAAATGTATGATGTCTTCAATTACCAGCGTAGTGTGGGGTAACAGTGGGGGTAGAAGCGAAGGGTAGGAGTGAAGGGTGGGAGTAAGGCGTGGGAGTAAGGGTGGGAGTAAGGGGGAGTATAAGGGAGGCGGGTGGGAGGCAGTAGGAGTAAGGTGGGAGGCGGGGTGGGAGTAAGGATGGGAGTAATGGGAGGCAGGGAGAAGGGGTGGAGTAGGGTGGAGGAGGCGTGGGAGTACAAGGTGGGGATAGGGCGATAAGGGTGGGAGTATAAGGGAGTAAGGGTGGGAGTAAGGCAGGAGTATATGTGAGTAATAAGGGAGAAGGGTGGGAGTAAGGGGTGGGAGTAAGGGTGGGAGTAAGGGGTGGGAGTAAGGGGTAGGAGTAAGGGGTAGGAGTAAGGGGTGGGAGTAAGGGGGTGGGAGTAAGTGGTGGGAGTAAGGGGTGGGAGTAAGGCATGGGAGTAAGGCGTGGGAGTAAGGGTGGGAGTTAGGGGTGTGAGTAAGGGGTGGGAGTAAGGCAGGAGCAGGAGGTGGGAGAAGGGTGAGGCGGGAGGAGGCGGGAGTAAGGGTGGGAGTAAGGTGGGATAAGGTGCGAGTAAGGGTAGGAGTAAGGGTGGAGTAAGGAGGCAGGAGTATATGTGGAAGTAAGGTGGGATTAAGGGTGGGATTAAGGGTAGGGGAGTAAGGGAGCAGGGCAGGGGAGGCAGGGTGGCAGGGTGGCAGGTAGGAGGTGGGACAGGCACGAGTAAGGAGGGGTGGAAGCAAGGGGTGGGAGTAAGGGGTATGAGTAAGTGGTTGGAGTAAGTGGTAGGAGTAAGGGGTAGAAGTAAGGGGTAGAAGTACGGGGTAGGAGTAAGGGGTAGAAGTAAGGGTAGAAGGAAGGGGTGGGAGCAAGGGGTGGGAATAAGGGGTGGGAATAAGGGGTGGGATTAAGGGGTGGGAGTAAGGGGTAGGAGTAAGGGGTAGGAGTGACGAGTAAGAATGTGGGACATGAGGGAGGGGTAGCAGTGGGGGGTAGGGTTAGGTTACAAACTTCTATTTACTTCATCATCTGTATCCTGCTGGTGATGTTCTCTCTTTAAACAATTTGTAAAATAAATAAATAAATGGTCAGGTGTAAATGGTAAGAATTTAACAGAGTAATACTGAGGTATTACAAGAAAGAACTAAAAACTGTCCACTGTGTGTATCAACATTTTATAGAAGTATTTGTGAAGCTGTAAAATACTTAGATATAAACTTTTAATTCAACTCTGTAATAAAAATAATTGCAATAATGAATCTGAACAAGAAATGAACTGGGTGAAAAAAATCTACAAAATACTAAAAATATAAAAAAGAAGAATTACAGTAAAACCTGAATCATTGTAATAAACATTATTAAACTTTTCGTTGTTATGACCTAAAACAAACAAGGAAGACTCGTCTAGATTTTCGCTCTGTGAATTAACTCCTTGGATCGCTTTTGGGCAAGAGGGGAGTTACTCCGACTTATTCCATGAAAATATTCCCAACTGTCCATAGAATCCGTTACAGTTTCCTTTATAGTAAGTGACTCACAAATGATTAATATTCTCATTCACCAATACTTTATTATATCAGAGAACAGTGCAGAGATAAGCTGGCCAATGAGCGATGGTCAAAGATAATACAGATTTAATACTGGATTGATAAGTACAGCTATAGTGATTTGTTTCATGTTACAGTAATAATAAACTTTATCAAATGTTATAACTACCAAAGTGTTATTTTCGTGATCGATACCCTGCTGCCAGGATTATAACATCGTTTAAAAGTTCAGTAAAAATATCATGCAGATTAAAACCTAACCTAGTGTATCGTAACCTAACTTAGCCTTTCCTAAGCTAACTTAGACTATCCTAAACTAGCCTAACCTATCCTAATCACACCAAACCTAACCTATCCTAAATTTATATATCATCAACAGATTTACAGATATGTTGGAGAAATAATTATCAAAAGTTTGTTGTCTCTGCAAATGTATTTTTAAAAAAAGAAAATGAAATTAAAACTTTCTAGAGAACTCAATTGTGTCATGAGCGTTGCGGCTTGGTTAGGTTAGGTAACATTAGGTTAGGTTAGATAAGGTAAGGTAAGATTAGGTAAGGTGAGGTAGTGTTAGGGTTAAATACATTTTACTAATTTTGCATCAAAATAATCACGACTGAAGGTATCGGATAAAAAACCTCTGAATATAATTCTTTTTCTGAGAAAAAATTTCTTTACCACTTATTTTTTGCCCCACTTTTTTTATTAAGTTTGATGAACTTAGATTAGGTTAGGTATTATTTAACTCTGAGTCATGGGTACTTATTGAATACTTGGCAGAATAACTTGTTATAACTTGGTCCTAACAAAGGCGGAGTCTAAGCAAAAATGTTCACTTGACCTCATATTTGGATTTCATTACTGAAGGATATTTACAGCTATACCACATTAATAAGGTCTATCTGCAAGTTTATTCAGTCATAAAAAAAAATATACCCTAAATGTGGACAATTAAAATCGTCTATTTTGGTACAAATTACTTGAAAAGTTGTAAGAAGACAAAAGCTGCATCTCTTCCATAAAGCGAGAAATAGAACAGCCAAGCCTCTTCTTGTCGTAAAAAAAAACTAATATTGTATTTTAGTATGTTGATGTACAAAAACATTTTCTTCATTATTCTATGATAAAACAAGTCTAACAAGCATTATTAAAACATATATTATTAATTTTTTTTCATGCAATCCGGAAATAGCGACTACTATATCCAGGTTGATCGTGTTGAGGTCCTGTAAGTTACAGGCTAGATTACGAGCTCACTTACGGAGTTCGATGCCAAATATTTGTTTTGAGAATCCCGATCGGAGACTGTAAGTCCAGTTACTTGGTAAACAAGTAGATACAGTGAAATAAACTGCTGTACCTAAATATTATGTAACTCCAAATATATTCCCAAAACAGCACGTTTACAGATGAAAATAAAAAAAAGCATAAATAATACAAACAAAATCAATTAATATGTTTTTTATTACAGTATTTTTAAATATCAGAAGCGTAGGTTCAGCGCTTCTTTTGTGTCTTTTTCCCGGTGAAGATGTAGTCTCCCCATGGCAGGTACTGGTCCTTTTGTACACGGCAGAAAGTGGTAGTTTCCTTCTTCTTCTTGTTGTTTTGGGTCTTGTTGTTTTGGGTCTTAGTGTGTTTTGTGGTCTGCAGTTTGTTAGATCGGGGGCCCTTTTCCTTCATCTGGCAAGGCTTCACCTCCACCTTAGTCACCTTCGATACAGTGCGTCGGAACACCATTGTGATGTACTGACACTAACAGCTCTCTCACTGAGGTCAAATCAAAATTTGACCATACAGAAAGAATTACGGTTTAATAAGGTTGAAATTTAAAGAAATTGACAACAAAATAAAGCTCTGTTTATCACTATAGTAAAGAGGGATGGTGTTTGTAAAGATGATGGATGGTGTTATATATGTAGTGATGATGGTGGTGTTATATGTAGTGATGATGGATGGTGTTATATGTAGTGATGATGGATGATGTTATATGTAGTGATGATAGGATGGTTCTATATGTAGTGATGATGGATGGTGTTATATGTAGTGATGATGGATGATGTTATATGTAGTGATGATAGGTTGGTTTTATATGTAGTGATGATGGATGGTGTTATATGTAGTGATGATGGATGGAGTTATATGTAGTGATGATGGATGATGTGAAATGTAGTGATGATGGTTGGTGTTATATGTAATGATGTCGGATGGTGTTATATGTCGTGATGGATGGTTCTATATGTAGTGATGGTGGATGGTGTTATATGTAGTGATGATGGATCGTGTTATATGTAGTGATGATGGATAGTATTATATGTAGTGATGATGATGGATGGTGTTATAAGTAGTGATGATGGATGTTATATGTAGTGATGAAGGATGGTGTTAGTGAAGATTGTGAAGTGAGATGTAGTGAAGATTGTGAAGTGAGATGTAGTGAAGATTGTGAAGTGAAATGTAGTGAAGATTGTGAGGTGAGATGTAGTAAAGATTGTGAGGTGAACATAAGAACATAAGAACATAAGAAAGTGGGATACTGCAGGAGGCCGACTGGCCCATACAGGGCAGATCCCTTTCACACCCATCCCAGCACTTCCATGTGCCTATCCAACTTCGTCTTGAAGCTCCCTAGCGTCCCCGATCCTACTATAGCACTCGGTAGCCTATTCCATATATCCACAACTCTATTACCAAACCAGTGCTTGCCTATATCCTTTCTGAATCGGAATTTATCTAATTTAAAGCCATTTGTTCTAGTTATTTCTAAGTATTACTGAGCTTCAGAACATCTTTCCATTTTACCCCTTGTTAATCCTACTTACCACTCTGTACACCTCATCATATATCTCCCTAACTCTACGCTCTCTAATGAATGTAAGCCGAAGCTTTTCAGTTTTCTTCATATGAAGGTTTCCCTAATATTACGGATCATTTTTGTCATTCTTTTGTACTCTCTCCAAAGAATCTATGTCCATTCTATAATAAGGACACCAGAACTGAACCGCATAATCCATGTGTGGCCTCACTAATGCTAGGTAAAGTTTCAAGATAACGTCAGCAGTTCTGTTACTCACAGACCTAGATATGAACCCAAGAATCCTGTTTACCTTGTTGCGAACGCTAATACATTGTTTTCTAGGTTTCAAGTCGTTGCTAACAAATACACCTTGATTTTTTTCACAAACTGAGTTTTCTATTTCCGTGTTACCTAGTTTATACTTAACGTTTGTATTCGTCTTCCCTATCTGTAGTACCTTGCATTTATCATTATTAAAATTCATTTGCCAGTCTACTGACCACTCATGTAAGGTATCTAGATCTCTTTGAAGGTGTTCAAAGTCACTGTCTGAATTTATCACT
>NW_024732447.1:0-23122 GCF_018991925.1 Homarus americanus | reverse complement strand
TGCAGCAGAGCCTCGTGTCCGGCTGTACCGGCATGAGAGAGCATGGAGTAGGTTATCCTGTCGGGCCCTGGAGCTGTATCCTTGCTTCGTTTTAGCGACTTCTGGAGTTCTTGCTGGTTGAATGGTCTGTCAGTGTCATCTTCACTGTTGCAGGCCTCTTCGATCATCTGGAGTCTGACCTGTCGCAGACGCCGTTGTGTCTCCTCCGCCTGTCTCGGGAGGTTCTTCGTTGCTGCTCGGTCAGAGAACAGTTTTGCAAGTCTCTCGGCTTCCTCTTCTGGGTTGGGATGAGTTGGTGGTGGTGGTGTTGCCTTCCCAGATGCCCTTCGGATCTGGGCCCACATCTTGCCAAGGGTGGTGTGCTCGTTCAGTTCGGAGCACCACTTGAGCCAGCTTGCTTTTTTAATTTCTTCCTTCTCTTCCCTGGTATCCTTGACTATGACTTGCAGGAGATGTCTGTTTGTTGCCGTGGGATGTCTCCTGTAGTTTCTTCGGGCCATGTTCACTCTGTGGTTGAGTTCTTTCACCCTGGGACAGTAGTACCAGTAATCATTGTACTGTCTTGATGTGGGTTTTGTTTTTGGGATAGCCTCTTCTGCCGCTAGGTGAAACGCCTCGACCAATTGGTGGTGGAGGGTTGTCTCATCCGCGGGTGCTGCGCCGGCCGGCTGTGATTTTTCGCGCCACTTAGCCAGGTGTTTCTTGAAGAGTCCCCAGTCTGCCTTTTGAGTGTTGTATCTCCATCTCGGGGGGGGTGGAGTGGGGAGTTTGTTCACCTTCAGCGTTGTTAGGGTGGCGAAGTGGTCACTGGTCAGCGTGGGGTGTATCTGCCAGGAGGCCGAAGGCTGTAGTGCACTGGAGACGAAGGTTAGATCTAGCCTTCCTCCCCTAGTGTGGGTGGGCTCTCCGGTGTTCAGGAGGCAGATCTCGGGTGTATCTTGAAAGGTGGTGTATAGGTGTAGGCCGTCTTCATTTGTGGGGCTTGCCGAGCTTAGGAAGGGATGATGTGCGTTGAAATCCCCTCCTATGAGTGTGGCGTGGTCAGCGGCCGAAGCAAATAATTGAGTAACCTCCAGTGAGCCCCTTGGGTTCTTGTAGATGTTGTGAACAGTTAATTCCCGTTCTTGGAGGGTTACTTTGACGGCCTGTGTCTCGATGTTTTCCCCACATGGAAATTGCTGCGTGACATCGGCGGAGGGTATGCTTGACTTGACCAAGATCATACATCCTCTTGTTGACGCCTGCGTGAAATGCCTCCTGTATGTCTTGTAACCGCTGAATTTGAAACAGTGGTGTTCTTGTAGAAGTGTTTCTTGTAGGAGTATGATGTCAAGCTTGTCCTTGGCTGCTGCTTCTTGTAGGAGGTGTTTTTTGTTTTTGATGCCCTGAGCATTCCATGTTAGGATGTTCAGGGTGCTGACGTTTTCCACCACTGTTTCATCGGGGACTTCTGGTGGTCCTCGATGGAGATGTCCAAGTTCGATTCCAACTGAATCAGGTCCATGTCTTCGTGTTCTGTGGTTTTTGCCTTCTGGGCCGTGGTTCGGTTCAGGGGAGTTGAAACGTCCAGTTTCTTTCTGGGAGCTGTCGGTATCTTGGGAGCTGTCGGTGTCTTGGGTTCTCTGGTGGCCTTCTTCGGTGTAGAGTGTACCTCGGCTGTTACTCGTGTGCGGACCGGCGTGGCTTCCTCCACTGAGGTGGCTGGAGCTGTGGCGACTTGCCCGAGGACGCTCCCCATGAGTATTTGGAGCTGTGTGGGTTGGATCTTGTGGCCCAGTAGTCCGGCTAGGCCCTCCGCGAAGGATGTCAGTACCTTGGCTAGGTCTGATATGTGTATCATTCCTCCTGGTGCCTTGGTGTGTGCTTCTTTTGTCTTTCTCGTGGTTGTCGTTGTCTGCTGCTTGGGTGGCTGAGGTGTGGCTGTAGTGAGGCCCGGAAACTGGGCTGCACTTTGGGTGTTGACTGGCTGAGGAGGTTGTCTTAATTGTTTGGGCCTTTGGGTTCCCCACACGAAGGTACTTGGTGGGGCTGGTGTGTAGGCGGTGGGGGCCGGTCTTGCTGCTGGTCGGTTTGCCTGGACCCTCTTTGTTCTCTCGGAGCATCCAGGATTCCAGGCGTGGTGTTTGCCCCCGCAGTTGGCACACTTGGGGGCAATTTTTTCCCCATTTTTCAGCTTGGTGAGGCAGGACTGTGTGCCGTGCTTCTGTGCGCAGACTGCGCAGATTTCCCTGTACGTGCACCTTGTCTGATGGTGCCCGTATTTCTGGCATCTGAAGCATCGCAGGGGCTCTGGGACGAAGGGCCTCACTTCGTAGATCCCCCAGGTTTTGAGGTCTATGGTGCTGGGGGGTGAGCCGTAGTGCGTTATGAGGACTTGTTTCGTGGTGGCCGTCTTGTCGGACAGGGGAGAGCATCTCTCGGCTTTTAGGATCTTCGGGTGGTTCTCCAGGGGTTCGAGAGGTAGTTCCTTTGGGTACCGGAGGACTACCGACTTCATCAGTTTCTGGGCGGGGTCTAGCTTGGTTGAAGTGATGGTGGTTGTGTTTTGTAGGTAAGTGTCGAGGGTGGTGGCGGAGTTCTTGTCTTTGGGGTGAACGATCATCTCCCCCTTTAGGTTGGGCCGCACTGAGAACTTGGCCAGTGGGTTTTGCTTCTCCATCTCTGTGACGGCGGCATATGTTGTTTTTGCGTCCGTTTTCGTGATCCGGAATTTTGGCAGTGTCGTTGGAGGTGAGCTGGTGGTGGTGATGGGTGCCTTGGGGGCTGCTTGACGGCAATCGTTTCCCGAAAAGGCACGTCGGCGTTTCTTATTTTCTACCTTCGTCCAATGGTCCTCAGTAGCGGTAGCAGTGGTGGTGGTGGTGGAGGTGGTGGTGGTGGTGGAGTTGTTGGAGGTGGTGGCAGAGTTCCTACTTTTCAGGGCTTCGTTGAAGGCGCGTAACTGGTCTGCTTTCTCTGTGCGAAGCCTGTCGTGGTTCGGGTCGTCAGGTTGGCGGTTCAGGCGGGGATCGCGGTTAGGAGGGCGTACGCGCTCCATAACCGGGTTGTTGTTGTTGTTGTTGTTGTTGTTTTTTTTTTTTTTTTTTTTTTTTTTTTTTTTTTTTTTTTTTTTTTTTTTTTTTTTTTTTTTTTTTTTTTTTTATTTAGATCCTACCTATTCCGGTTGAGTAAACAGCAAAGGAATTACAGCACTCCCCACTAGCTGGTGGTCGTAGAGTGGTTCCTGAGCTTCTCTCACGGAGCCCCGATTGGGGAAGCCTACTTCCTAGTGTATGTGACTGCTCACTTATAGACGTGAGCTAAGTGTGCCTATTTGGGAAGGATAAGGATTGCGACCCTCTTTCCAGGTGGACCCGCACGATCACGGTTTTCCTGGAAAGACTCGGCTGGGGAGGGTTTTGCTCCGACCCCCTTTCGTGTTCACAATCTCCTGGGAGGGAGGTGAACAGTTACAGGGGGGACCGCAGGACGAATACACTTTTGAGGGTGCAGGTCCCTAGGCCAGAGCGAAAAAGGAAAAATGGTAGTAGAAGGAAAAGAGCTCAAACCACGCCGGGAATATCGCGCTATAACTGCTCTCCAGCTGGAGTGTGGGTCACTCACACCACCAGTGGGGAGGGCAAGCTAATGCTCGATAAACCGAGAACGCTCGTGAGTTGTTGTGGACGATGACAGTCGTGGGTGGTCCGGTCCGGGAAGATGGCCAACAATGGCACAAGGGAGAGGGCGGTCTTCAAGTTCCGGGTCCAGCAGGAGGTCTTGTTGAGAGGTCTTCTTCGTTCAGGAGCGATGTGATAAGTGGCGGCCCGGCAGGCGGGCGGGCTTATATACAGACATTCTCCACCTCAGTGGCCACCTCATTGGCCACGAGTGCCGCATGCGTCATCCGCAAGCTACGCCCCACCTCCAAGAGGGAGGGACGGCCTTGGATGAACGATACTACCGCTGCGTCCACAGCACGCCACCTACTCCCACCAAACCGTGGGCGAAGCCCACACTCTCTCTCCCTCACCATGAACGGATACGAGTTTGTTAACGTGGCGCGGATACGTCCGGACACGCCGACCTGCCCCAAGAAACTAAACCTCCTAGTTCTCCAGAAGTTTTTCGAAGCTAATGGGATCGTGGGGGTCACCAAGGTAGAACGCCTAAAGCTCCATGGTGACATCAAGATCACCTTCGCCGAGATGGGCATGCCCGCTCAACTCGCGGAGATCCCAGACATCAACGGCATTCCTTTTAAAATGTTTGCCTTCATGTGGGACAACTTGAAGCTGGGTGTAATCTCCCACGCCGAAATTGCCCACATGGACAAAGCAGAGCTGAGTGAGCTCCTCAAGGAGCAGCAGCTCCAAGTTGTGAAGAAGCTGTCCGACACCACTGCCCTCATCGGACACCACTCCACCCTACCCAAGGAAGCTCAACTGGCGTGGGTAACTATGCCAGTCAAGCCCTACTGCAGACCGAAACGGTGTTACAAATGCCAGCACTATGGACACACTGTAAACAAGTGTGAGGCGCAGGAAGACACCTGCTCCATGTGTGGCAGCCCTGGACACCGCTACACGGCCTGCCCCAACACAGAGAAAAAATGCGTTGCCTGTGGTGGCCCACACTCCTCCGCCGACCGGACCTGCCCCAGATGGAAGGAGGAATGCAGGGTAGCCAAGGCTCGTCTTGAGAAAAAACTGAGCTACAAAGAGGCCCTCCTTGCTGTACGCTCCCAAGAAAAGAAAAAACCAGCAGTAAAGAAAAACCAAGAAAAGAAAACTCAACAGAAGCAGCCCACCACACAGAACCAAGAACACCACGTGGCCCGTGGTGCTGAAGCCCACGCGGCCAGTGGTGCTGAAGCCCACGTGGTCAACCTCTCCCTCTCTGAATTCTTCCACACCTATGAGGACTTAAAATACGAGGAAGACGAACAAGAAGACCCAAACACAAACGAATGGACAATTCAAGAGAGCAAGAAGAGAAGGAGAGAGAGAAGAAAATCGACATCAAGCTAAGAAGACCAAGACATCCCCTCCACACAAGAAACCAAAACACAATCAAGCCGACCAAGCACTGAACATCCATTGCCCAACCCAACACGCACCTGACCTGACTGACCTGACCTGACGCTTGACCTGACGCTTGACCTGACGCTAGCCTGGCCTTGTCTTGTCGCCTCCCTGCCGCGTCCAGCCGGGTTGTTGCTGCTGCCCCCATCTTATAATCCCTCACGCAAGCGGTGTTTAGCCACTGCATCTGTTCTCTCCTCCTAAAATTCACTTCAATCCTCCCTTTATTCTTCTCCTGAACCTCCTTCCCCCCTGTCACTAGCATTTTTCGATTCGATTCGGCGAAGCCACACCAGGACCACCTGTAGTAGCAACCACAACAACATGACTGGACGAGGCAAAGGAGGCAAGGGACTTGGAAAGGGTGGCGCCAAGCGTCATCGTAAGGTGCTTCGTGACAACATCCAGGGTATCACCAAGCCCGCCATTCGTCGTCTAGCTCGGCGTGGAGGTGTTAAACGTATATCCGGCCTCATCTACGAGGAGACCCGCGGCGTCCTCAAGGTGTTTCTGGAGAACGTCATCCGTGACGCCGTCACCTACACCGAGCACGCAAAAAGGAAGACCGTCACCGCCATGGATGTGGTTTATGCCCTGAAACGGCAGGGCCGCACCCTTTATGGTTTTGGTGGTTAATCAACCTGATGGACGGGCGCACACCACCACCACCACCACGACAAACAAATATACGGACCTAATTTTAGGTCCACATTTAAATCGCTAAAGAGTTGGTTAGACACTGAGTAAATCGTTGAAAATATATCCAATAACATGATCCTCTCTAATTCTGGACTTGTGGTATGAGTATAGGTTGTGTGTGAACGTGTTGGAACCACTTCCTAATAATTGTCAGTCAGTCAGTCAACATTCACCTAACCTCCAGGTACCTCACCTAACTTCCTGTAGCGTCACCGAACCTCACGAAATGTAACCCAATGTAGTTTATAATCTATCCTAACATGACATAACATAACCACGCACTATATTACTTCGGTAAGAGTAATGAGTTTTAATACGCAAAGTTGCAGTTAGCATTCATACATACATACATACATACATACATACATACATAACATGCTAGTGGCAGGGGGGATTGAAGTGAATTTTAGGAGGATAGAATAGGTGCAGTGGCTAAACAGCGCTTGCGTGAGGGACTTTAAGCAGCAACTCGCCTGGATGCGGCAGGATAGAGTCAGGTCAAGCGTCCGGTGCATGTTGGGTTCCGCCATGGTTTCTCAGTGTTTGGTCGGCTTGATTGTGTGTGTGTTGTTTTCTTGTTTGGAGGAAATGTCTTGGTATTCTTCTTCTTAGCTTGAAGTTGATTTTCTTCTAACTCTTCTCCTCTTGTTGTTCGTCTTCCCCGTGTCTGCTATCATTCTGTAAAGACTCTATATATGTATGTAGGTATGAGTGAGTAACAGTTGCCGGTTACAGTGATACTTCATATTCGCTGGTGTTGTACTGTATGGCTTCGGTATTTCTTAATATACAAACGGCACCGTTAGGGGATTGAGGTATTTAAAAACCAGCCTACATTACTTATATATAGAAATAAATAATGTGGCTTGGACAATAATGACGACTACTCTCTCCTACCTAACCCAAACAAGGGCTTTTCGAAAGTATACATTGGACACAATTGACTTAGTACATACATTGGTGGTTTAACAAAAGCCCTCATTAGAGAAAGGTGAAGGAGCACACAGTGAACATACAGATTAATGTTTGCACGCATAGATCATGTAAGGTGAGGTGTTGAACACCAGACACGTAGTGTAGTAACTCCCTCACAGATGGCGTTATGAGGGGCCTGATGATGTAGCAGTTACCTCACAGATGGTGTTATGAGGAACTTCACATGATGATGCTGTAGCAAAACATTCACTACGTGGTGTCGTAGCATCTTGGGGACACCACGTGGTCGACATGACTCACTCATTCAAGTGGGTGAGGTGTGGTCCCAGGCCTCTCTATCGTGGAGTCTCAGGGGAAGTATAACCGGGTACCTGGGACCTCACTGTGTGAAGGTGGTTAGCTAGCTTGGGTAAGACTCAACTGCCGAGTTGTTTTTCACTGAGTTAAGCACTGTTCACCACTATTCATCACTGGTTCCATTCCTTTGCCAAATGAGGTAGTACCTTATGGCAAGAACTTGTTGATAGTCCGGTGGGGAGGAGGGTTCAGGGGAGTGAGTTGGTATGGGCCAACATATATAATAATAATAATAATAATAATAATTAACGGTTTATTGAAAGAGCTTGGCAGCCAGAAGGCTGAAAATATACAGTTACATATTTGGGGAATGGGTTACGAATTACAAATAATATACAAGTAACATGAGTGACACAAATAAGACATATAATAACTAGCTGGGGAAAAGCTCAAACTACAGTTCATTTCAACATAGTGACAGTGCAAGGAGTAGTGTTTACTGGGAGTGAGTACACTGATTTATTACAAGTTATCGATAATTTTTACAATGGTTGGGACTGGGCTGTTCTTATAGAGATCAGTTCGTGCACGTATGGGCTGGATGCGGTTGTGGTGTCGAAGAGCAATTCTCGGACTAGGGATCTCAGGTGGTAGTAGGAGCCGGTGTCGGGGATGGTGTAGAAGCTTCTTACCAAATTTGCAGATGAGGTCGTGGTGATGGTCAGTGAGAGTCTAAAGGGTCGGTCAGTGTGTTGAGCGCTTCTTGATATGTGGAGTAGGAAGGGTAGAGAATAATCTTGCATGGCCTCTTTTGCACTTTTTCTAGGTGTTTACGTTGTGTGGCATTTAGGGAAGAAGACCAGGTGAGCTTGGGAAGTATGAATGTTGTGTAAACACTGAGGAGCTCGTGTGCAGGAACACCGAGGGACTTGAGTCGGCGTAGGAGGTGGAGACGGAAACTGGAGGATTTGATAACTTCACTGACGTGTGGTTTCTAATTTAGTTTGTTGTCTATATGTATGTGTGTGTGTGTGTATATACTACTGTACTTTTTAGATCCTCCTACGCAACCTAACCTATTATAGTTAAGTATAGTAGGCTATACACTATTTTGTTAGTATGTGTTATAAAATGTAATTGCATGTTATTATTATTAATATTATTATTATTAATATTATTATTATTCTTATTATTATTAGTATTATTATTATTATTATTATTATTTTTATTATTGTTATTATTATTACATACTAATATAATACTAAGTTGCCCACCAGATTTCCTCAGAGATGGGAGGAGCACATTGGCGGCGGTGTTGTTTATACTCCGCCCGATTACTGATTCCTATTCACCGAGCCAGAGCTGGCGTGCGGCGTGTTATGTGCCACGTTTTGTTTCCCATTGGGCGTACCGCTCAGCTGGGGAGTTGGAGATTTCATAAAAAGAAAGTTTGAGTGGAGAGCACACCTTTTCCTTCACATACAGTTATCTTAGACCATCTACTAGTATAATAGTTTGCACAAAAATACTCTACACTCTTTATAGGTTATTGTTATGTTGTTGTTTTTTTTTTTACTTCTCATCAGATTGTGCATTCAACTAATATACACTAATAGTGTGTTTATTATTATGTTTTATAGTATTATTTCGTAAAATATTGGGTAACACAATTATAGTCACTAGTATAGTCTATTATATTATTGGGGTTTATAGCAGTTTGTGGTCTAATAGTATCATGCTTTATGAGTGGTGTTCTATGTAGTGATGATTAGGCAATAAAATATGCTTTGGGTGTTTATAGCAGTTTGTGGTCTACTAGTATCATGCTTTATGGGTGGTGTTCTATGTAGTGATGATTAGGCCATAAAATATGCTTTTGGTTTATTGCTAACAAAATATACTTTGCTCTACCGCTGTAGTGCAATACATGGTGAAACTTACATACACCGTTAATAAAGTATTGATGGAAGAAGAAGTAAGAGGAAGAATTGTGGAGGTAATGAACAGTGAGACAATGTATAGCCTCCGGGATGGCGGCAGCGTTTCTGTTATTAATATATAATAAGACAATAGGAAAATATGTTGTTGTCTCTACCTGTATTATTACCTTTGCGATAGCATGGTTAAATTTGGGGAGGACAGAGGAAGGAGCAGGAGGTTAGGAAGGGATTTGTAGTGGGAGAGATAGTGTCTGTGATCCTCGGATCACCACTCCTCGGATTATGTCAGTTCAAGTTTAGAAGCTCAATCAACTTTCCCTGATTACGAATTGGCAACCTTTCGATTTACAACAGGTACCTACTTACTGCTACAGTAGGTAGGTGAACAGGGACCAAGGGGGCTAGGAAGAGTGTCCAAACAACTTGCCTGTGTGATGTAGTCGTGGCCAGAATTAGGTTAGGATACAGACACATCTGGCTAGTTAGTAACGCTGTACCCATACCGGAACACTCAGCATGTAAACTTTGTGATACACCTTTAAAGCACTATATTATTGAATGTGACACTGTCAAAGACATCTTGAACTATGTCATTACTTCATTGAGGACATTACATTCTTGCTGTTTATCCCAAATTGGCTAGCCCACACACTGATTAGTCAACAGTTAGAATATGACTCCAATGTATGCTGCTGGTAAATGTGTACTGTCAATGAACCAGAGTGAAAATAAGGTCGCCTCCCTTGCTGCTGCTGCTGCTGCTGCTCTGCTTCTGCTTCTGCGCCCTTCTAAGTCCCGTTTAAGTCCCCCACCCCAGGCCCCCACAACCGCCCTTCACATCTACACCATTCAAAATCAATTTCACTCAATTTGCACAGAGTGTTATCCTGCAAAACGTTGATGTCGTATATTTCTCTCTTTAAGTGATATCCTGTGGCTCCGAAAGGAGCCTGTTTGGTTAGGTTGTCTTGTGTGAACGAACCTTGGGTTCTTATTTCTTCTCTGTCTTCTTGGGGAGGAGCACAGCTTGGATGTTAGGAAGGACACCCCCTTGGGCAATGGTGACTCCAGACAGGAGCTTGTTCAGCTCCTCGTCATTGCGAATGGCAAGCTGAAGATGACGTGGGATAATGCGGGTCTTCTTGTTGTCGCGGGCGGCGTTACCGGCCAGCTCGAGCACTTCTGCTGCCAGGTACTCCATGACGGCTGCAAGGTACACAGGGGCACCTGCACCAACGCGCTCAGCATAGTTGCCCTTACGCAAGAGACGGTGGATTCTACCCACGGGGAACTGGAGTCCGGCCCTGCTAGAACGGGACTTTGATTTGCCCTTCACTTTGCCTCCCTTGCCGCGTCCTGACATGTTGCTGCTGCTGCTTTTCGTGATAGGAGTTAAATTTCCGCCCGCCACCTTGGTCTTTTATACCAAGCTCAGGATCAGGCCAGGTGGCCGTCTCGCGGACCCAACCAATGTAAGAGAGCCGTAGCTGCAGCCAGTCTGATCCTGAGCGGCCCGCTCGGTATATAAGGAAAAGTTAGTCGGGCCAGTTTTCAATTCTCTCGCTCCGCGCCACGAGTAACTGTGCCGCCATGCCTCCCAAAACTTCCGGAAAGGCTGCCAAGAAGGCTGGAAAGGCCCAGAAGGCCATTGCCAAGGGTGACAAGAAGAAGAAGCGCAGGAGGAAGGAAAGCTACAGCATCTACATCTACAAGGTACTGAAGCAAGTGCACCCCGACACAGGAGTCTCCTCCAAAGCTATGTCCATCATGAACTCTTTCGTGAACGACATCTTCGAGCGCATCGCTGCCGAGGCTTCCCGCCTGGCGCACTACAACAAACGCTCCACCATTACAAGTCGGGAAATCCAGACAGCTGTCCGACTCTTGCTGCCCGGTGAACTGGCCAAGCATGCCGTGTCTGAGGGCACCAAGGCTGTCACCAAGTACACCTCTTCCAAGTAAGAGGTTACTTGTGCACAACAAACACGCCATCCCACTACTACAACTTAATCGGCTCCTTCGGAGCCACAGTTACATGTTAAAGAGACAGTTACCGACAGTGATATATTGAGAGGGAAATAAATAAAAAAAAATTATAATAATCTGCATTCTCTATTGGCGTAGAAACAGGACTAAATCGAAACATTATAAATAAATAAATAAATTCTGCGTGGAGTACTTTTACACCCACTGCAAAGTGACATACATGGAGTGTGTTTGGGTTTCATTTCTTGTTTGCAGCACGCCTATTTCATGTAAACAATTCATTTTATTTTATTTTATTGAATTTTCTTTTATTTTAGTTATTTATTTACTTACTTATTCTTTATATATTAATTTGTTACTAGCTCTTGTTTTTTGCACCCACCCACCTCCCGAATTGATGACCTACTATACATTCGTGCCTGCACGACTGTTACCAACTTACCGTTAGGCGATTTGGGTAACCGAAATTAACGCTCTCCTACCACCAACCATTTCGATTGTCATGAAAATTATCTTCAGAACAGTTCTTTGGCCCTGAGAAGGGCCGAGTTATAGATGTCTGGTAGGTTTTGTTGTGCTTTTTCTTTTTCCCCAAGGAAGAGGACTTAAGCACGCTCTCCGCGGATGCGCCGGGCCAGCTGGATGTCCTTGGGCATGATGGTAACGCGCTTGGCGTGAATGGCACACAGGTTGGTGTCCTCGAAAAGACCCACCAGGTAAGCCTCAGAGGCTTCCTGCAGAGCCATGACGGCAGACGACTGGAAGCGCAGGTCAGTCTTGAAATCCTGGGCGATCTCACGCACCAGGCGCTGGAAGGGCAGCTTCCTGATGAGTAGCTCTGTGCTCTTCTGGTAACGACGGATCTCACGAAGGGCGACGGTTCCGGGCCTGTAACGATGGGGCTTCTTGACACCACCGGTGGCTGGGGCGGACTTGCGAGCTGCCTTGGTGGCAAGCTGCTTCCGTGGAGCCTTGCCTCCAGTGGACTTGCGGGCAGTCTGTTTAGTACGGGCCATCTCGACGACGAAATAGTCAATACGGGCGGCCCGGCAGGCGGGCGGGCTTATATACAGACATTCTCCACCTCAGTGGCCACCTCATTGGCCACGAGTGCCGCATGCGTCATCCGCAAGCTACGCCCCACCTCCAAGAGGGAGGGACGGCCTTGGATGAACGATACTACCGCTGCGTCCACAGCACGCCACCTACTCCCACCAAACCGTGGGCGAAGCCATCACACTCTCTCTCCCTCACCATGAACGGATACGAGTTTGTTAACGTGGCGCGGATACGTCCGGACACGCCGACCTGCCCCAAGAAACTAAACCTCCTAGTTCTCCAGAAGTTTTTCGAAGCTAATGGGATCGTGGGGGTCACCAAGGTAGAACGCCTAAAGCTCCATGGTGACATCAAGATCACCTTCGCCGAGATGGGCATGCCCGCTCAACTCGCGGAGATCCCAGACATCAACGGCATTCCTTTTAAAATGTTTGCCTTCATGTGGGACAACTTGAAGCTGGGTGTAATCTCCCACGCCGAAATTGCCCACATGGACAAAGCAGAGCTGAGTGAGCTCCTCAAGGAGCAGCAGCTCCAAGTTGTGAAGAAGCTGTCCGACACCACTGCCCTCATCGGACACCACTCCACCCTACCCAAGGAAGCTCAACTGGCGTGGGTAACTATGCCAGTCAAGCCCTACTGCAGACCGAAACGGTGTTACAAATGCCAGCACTATGGACACACTGTAAACAAGTGTGAGGCGCAGGAAGACACCTGCTCCATGTGTGGCAGCCCTGGACACCGCTACACGGCCTGCCCCAACACAGAGAAAAAATGCGTTGCCTGTGGTGGCCCACACTCCTCCGCCGACCGGACCTGCCCCAGATGGAAGGAGGAATGCAGGGTAGCCAAGGCTCGTCTTGAGAAAAAACTGAGCTACAAAGAGGCCCTCCTTGCTGTACGCTCCCAAGAAAAGAAAAAACCAGCAGTAAAGAAAAACCAAGAAAAGAAAACTCAACAGAAGCAGCCCACCACACAGAACCAAGAACACCACGTGGCCCGTGGTGCTGAAGCCCACGCGGCCAGTGGTGCTGAAGCCCACGTGGTCAACCTCTCCCTCTCTGAATTCTTCCACACCTATGAGGACTTAAAATACGAGGAAGACGAACAAGAAGACCCAAACACAAACGAATGGACAATTCAAGAGAGCAAGAAGAGAAGGAGAGAGAGAAGAAAATCGACATCAAGCTAAGAAGACCAAGACATCCCCTCCACACAAGAAACCAAAACACAATCAAGCCGACCAAGCACTGAACATCCATTGCCCAACCCATCACGCACCTGACGCTTGACCTGACGCTAGCCTGGCCTTGTCTTGTCGCCTCCCTGCCGCGTCCAGGCGGGTTGCTGTGGCTGCCTCCATCTTATAATCCCTCACGCAAGCGGTGTTTAGCCACTGCACCTGTTCTCTCCTTCTAAAATTCACTTCCATCCTATCTTTATTCTTCCTCTGAACCTCCTTCCCCCCTGTCACTAGCATTTTCTAGTCTCTCTCTAGGCTCGTCTTGGGCGCTTGTGGTAGAAGCGGTACCGCTCTTGCCTCGCAAGCAAGATGTAACGGGTTCGATTCCCGGGCAAGCGGAAATTGTTTGGACACTCTTCCTAGCCCCTTTGGTCCCTGTTCACCTAGCAGTAAAGTAGGTACCTGTTGTAAATCGAAAGGTTGCGAATTCGTATTCAGGGAAAGTTGTTGGAGCTTCTAAACTTGAACTGAACAAGCTCGTCTTGAGAAGAAACTGAGCTACAAAGAGGCCCTCCTTGCTGTACGCTCCCAAGAAAAGAAAAAACCAGCAGAAAAGAAAAACCAAGAAAAGAAAACTCAAGAGAAGACGCCCACCACACAGAACCAAGAACACCACGTGGCCCGTGGAGCTGAAGCCCACGTGGTCAACCTCACCCTCTCTGACTTCTTCCACACCTATGAGGACTTAATACACGAGGAAGACGAACAACAAGACCCAAACACAAACGAATGGACACTTCAAGAGAGCAAGAAGAGGAGGAGAGTGAGAAGAAAATCGACATCAAGCTAAGAAGACCAAGACATCCCCTCCACACAAGAAACCAAAACACAATCAAGCCGACCAAGCACTGAACATCCATTGCCCAACCCAAACGCACCTGACGCTTGACCTGACGCCTGACCTGACGCTTGACCTGACGCTAGCCTGGCCTTGTCTTGTCGCCTCCCTGCCGCGTCCAGCCGGGTTGTTGCTGCTGCCCCCATCTTATAATCCCTCACGCAAGCGGTGTTTAGCCACTGCATCTGTTCTCTCCTCCTAAAATTCACTTCAATCCTCCCTTTATTCTTCTCCTGAACCTCCTTCCCCCCTGTCACTAGCATTTTTCGATTCGATTCGGCGAAGCCACACCAGGACCACCTGTAGTAGCAACCACAACAACATGACTGGACGAGGCAAAGGAGGCAAGGGACTTGGAAAGGGTGGCGCCAAGCGTCATCGTAAGGTGCTTCGTGACAACATCCAGGGTATCACCAAGCCCGCCATTCGTCGTCTAGCTCGGCGTGGAGGTGTTAAACGTATATCCGGCCTCATCTACGAGGAGACCCGCGGCGTCCTCAAGGTGTTTCTGGAGAACGTCATCCGTGACGCCGTCACCTACACCGAGCACGCAAAAAGGAAGACCGTCACCGCCATGGATGTGGTGTATGCCCTGAAACGGCAGGGCCGCACCCTTTATGGTTTTGGTGGTTAATCAACCTGATGGACGGGCGCACACCACCACCACCACCACGACCAACAAATATACGGACCTAATTTTAGGTCCACATTTAAATCGCTAAAGAGTTGGTTAGACACTGAGTAAATCGTTGAAAATATATCCAATAACATGATCCTCTCTAATTCTGGACTTGTGGTATGAGTATAGGTTGTGTGTGAACGTGTTGGAACCACTTCCTAATAATTGTCAGTCAGTCAGTCAACATTCACCTAACCTCCAGGAACCTCACCTAACTTCCTGTAGCGTCACCGAACCTCACGAAATGTAACCCAATGTAGTTTATAATCTATCCTAACATGACATAACATAACCACGCACTATATTACTTCGGTAAGAGTAATGAGTTTTAATACGCAAAGTTGCAGTTATCATTCATTCATACATACATACATACATACATACATAACATGCTAGTGGCAGGGGGGATTGAAGTGAATTTTAGGAGGATAGAATAGGTGCAGTGGCTAAACAGCGCTTGCGTGAGGGACTTTAAGCAGCAACTCGCCTGGATGCGGCAGGATAGAGTCAGGTCAAGCGTCCGGTGCATGTTGGGTTCCGCCATGGTTTCTCAGTGTTTGGTCGGCTTGATTGTGTGTGTGTTGTTTTCTTGTTTGGAGGAAATGTCTTGGTATTCTTCTTCTTAGCTTGAAGTTGATTTTCTTCTAACTCTTCTCCTCTTGTTGTTCGTCTTCCTCGTGTCTGCTATCATTCTGTAAAGACTCTCTATATGTATGTAGGTATGAGTGAGTAACAGTTGCCGGTTACAGTGATACTTCATATTCGCTGGTGTTGTACTGTATGGCTTCGGTATTTCTTAATATACAAACGGCACCGTTAGGGGATTGAGGTATTTAAAAACCAGCCTACATTACTTATATATAGAAATAAATAATGTGGCTTGGACAATAATGACGACTACTCTCTCCTACCTAACCCAAACAAGGGCTTTTCGAAAGTATACATTGGACACAATTGACTTAGTACATACATTGGTGGTTTAACAAAAGCCCTCATTAGAGAAAGGTGAAGGAGCACACAGTGAACATACAGATTAATGTTTGCACGCATAGATCATGTAAGGTGAGGTGTTGAACACCAGACACGTAGTGTAGTAACTCCCTCACAGATGGCGTTATGAGGGGCCTGATGATGTAGCAGTTACCTCACAGATGGTGTTATGAGGAACTTCACATGATGATGCTGTAGCAAAACATTCACTACGTGGTGTCGTAGCATCTTGGGGACACCACGTGGTCCACATGACTCACTCATTCAAGTGGGTGAGGTGTGGTCCCAGGCCTCTCTATCGTGGAGTCTCAGGGGAAGTATAACCGGGTACCTGGGACCTCACTGTGTGAAGGTGGTTAGCTAGCTTGGGTAAGACTCAACTGCCGAGTTGTTTTTCACTGAGTTAAGCACTGTTCACCACTATTCATCACTGGTTCCATTCCTTTGCCAAATGAGATAGTACCTTATGGCAAGAA
Source organism: Homarus americanus (assembly GCF_018991925.1). Lineage (NCBI taxonomy): Eukaryota > Metazoa > Arthropoda > Malacostraca > Decapoda > Nephropidae > Homarus > Homarus americanus. Next base: position 6,916 of record NW_024732447.1, on the reverse strand, counting down.
CTTGTTGATAGTCCGGTGGGGAGGAGGGTTCAGGGGAGTGAGTTGGTATGGGCCAACATATAAATAATAATAATAATAATAATAATAATTAACGGTTTATTGAAAGAGCTTGGCAGCCAGAAGGCTGAAAATATACAGTTACATATTTGGGGAATGGGTTACGAATTACAAATAATATACAAGTAACATGAGTGACACAAATAAGACATATAATAACTAGCTGGGGAAAAGCTCAAACTACAGTTCATTTCAACATAGTGACAGTGCAAGGAGTAGTGTTTACTGGGAGTGAGTACACTGATTTATTACAAGTTATCGATAATTTTTACAATGGTTGGGACTGGGCTGTTCTTATAGAGATCAGTTCGTGCACGTATGGGCTGGATGCGGTTGTGGTGTCGAAGAGCAATTCTCGGACTAGGGATCTCAGGTGGTAGTAGGAGCCGGTGTCGGGGATGGTGTAGAAGCTTCTTACCAAATTTGCAGATGAGGTCGTGGTGATGGTCAGTGAGAGTCTAAAGGGTCGGTCAGTGTGTTGAGCGCTTCTTGATATGTGGAGTAGGAAGGGTAGAGAATAATCTTGCATGGCCTCTTTTGCACTTTTTCTAGGTGTTTACGTTGTGTGGTATTTAGGGAAGAAGACCAGGTGAGCTTGGGAAGTATGAATGTTGTGTAAACACTGAGGAGCTCGTGTGCAGGAACACCGAGGGACTTGAGTCGGCGTAGGAGGTGGAGACGGAAACTGGAGGATTTGATAACTTCACTGGCGTGTGGTTTCTAATTTAGTTTGTTGTCTATATGTATGTGTGTGTGTGTGTGTGTGTGTGTGTGTGTGTGTGTGTGTGTGTGTGTATACTACTGTACTTTTTAGATCCTCCTACGCAACCTAACCTATTATAGTTAAGTATAGTAGGCTATACACTATTTTGTTAGTATGTGTTATAAAATGAAATTGCATGTTATTATTATTAATATTATTATTATTAATATTATTATTATTATTATTATTATTATTATTATTAGTAGTAGTAGTAGTATTATTATTATTATTGTTATTATTATTACATGCTAATATAATACTAAGTTGCCCGCCAGATTTCCTCAGAGATGGGAGGAGCACATTGGCGGCGGTGTTGTTTATACTCCGCCTGATTACTGATTCCTATTCACCGAGCCAGAGCTGGCGGGCGGCGTGTTATGTGCCACGTTTTGTTTCCCATTGGGCGTACCGCTCAGCTGGGGAGTAGGAGATTTCATAAAAAGAAAGTTTGAGTGGAGAGCACACCTTTTCCTTCACATACAGTTATCTTAGACCATCTACTAGTATAATAGTTTGCACAAAAATACTCTACACTCTTTCTAGGTTATTGTTATGTTGTTTTTTTTTTTTTTGACTTCTCATCAGATTGTGCATTCAACTAATATACACTATTAGTGTGTTTATTATTATGTTTTATAGTATTATTTCGTATAATATTGGGTAACACAATTAGAGTCACTAGTATAGTATATTATTGGGGTTTATAGCAGTTTGTGGTCTAATAGTATCATGCTTTATGGGTGGTGTTCTATGTAGTGATGATTAGGCCATAAAATATGCTTTTGGTTTATTGCTAACAAAATATACTTTGCTCTACCGCTGTAGTGCAAAACATGGTGAAACTTACATACACCGTTAATAAAGTATTGATGAAAGAAGAAGAAGAAGAAGAAGAAGAAGAAGAAGAAGAAGAAGAAGAAGAAGAAGAAGAAGTAAGAGGAAGAATTGTGGAGGGAATGAACAGTGAGACAATGTAAAGCCTCCGGGATGGCGGCAGCGTTTCTGTTATTAATATATAATAAGACAATAGGAAAATATGTTGTTGTCTCTACCTGTATTATTACCTTTGCGATAGCATGGTTCAATTTTGGGAGGACATAGGAAGGAGCAGGAGGTTAGGAAGGAGCAGGAGGTTAGGAAGGGATTTGTAGTGGGAGAGATAGTGTCTGTGATCCTCGGGTCACCACTCCTCGGATTGTGTCAGTTCAAGTTTAGAAGCTCCAACAACTTTCCCTGAATACGAATTGGCAACCTTTCGATTTACAACAGGTACCTACTTACTGCTACAGTAGGTAGGTGAACAGGGACCAAGGGGGCTAGGAAGAGTGTCCAAACAACTTGCTCCTGCCTGCCTGTGTGATGTAGTCGTGGCCAGAATTAGGTTAGGATACAGACACATCTGGCTAGTTAGTAACGCTGTACCCATACCGGAACACTCAGCATGTAAACTTGGTGATACACCTTTAAAGCACTACTATATTATTGAATGTGACACTGTCAAAGACTTCAGGCCACCTCACTTATTGTATCTTGAACTATGTAATTACTTCATTGAGGACATTACATTCTTGCTCTTTATCCCAAATTGGCTAGCTAGCCCACACTGATTAGTCTACAATTACAATATGACTCCAATGTATGCTGCTGCTAAATGTGTACTGTCAATGAACCAGACTAAAAAGAAGGTCTCATCCCTCCCTCCCTTGCTGCTGCTGCTTCTGCGCCCTTCTAAGTCCCGTTTAAGTCCCCCACCCCAGGCCCCCGCAGTACCCCTTCACATCTACACCATTCAAAAACATTTTCACTCAATTTCCACAATACTATGCTAATTACACGTAAAATAGAGTGTTATCCTGCAAAACGTTGATGTCGTATATTTCTCTCTTTAAGTGATATCCTGTGGCTCCGAAAGGAGCCTGTTTGGTTAGGTTGTCTTGTGTGAACGAACCTTGGGTTCTTATTTCTTCTCTGTCTTCTTGGGGAGGAGCACAGCTTGGATGTTAGGAAGGACACCCCCTTGGGCAATGGTGACTCCAGACAGGAGCTGGTTCAGCTCCTCGTCATTGCGAATGGCAAGCTGAAGATGACGTGGGATAATGCGGGTCTTCTTGTTGTCGCGGGCGGCGTTACCGGCCAGCTCGAGCACTTCTGCTGCCAGGTACTCCATGACGGCTGCAAGGTACACAGGGGCACCTGCACCAACACGCTCAGCATAGTTGCCTTTACGCAAGAGACGGTGGATCCTACCCACGGGGAACTGGAGTCCGGCCCTGCTAGAACGGGACTTTGACTTGCCCTTCACCTTGCCTCCCTTGCCGCGTCCTGACATGTTGCTGCTGCTGCTTTTCGTGATAGGAGTTAAATTTCCGCCCGCCACCTTGGTCTTTTATACCAAGCTCAGGATCAGGCCAGGTGGCCGTCTCGCGGACCCAACCAATGTAAGAGAGCCGTAGCTGCAGCCAGTCTGATCCTGAGCGGCCCGCTCGGTATATAATGAAAAGTTAGTCGGGCCAGTTTTCAATTCTCTCGCTCCGCGCCACGAGTAACTGTGCCGCCATGCCTCCCAAAACTTCCGGAAAGGCTGCCAAGAAGGCTGGAAAGGCCCAGAAGGCCATTGCCAAGGGTGACAAGAAGAAGAAGCGCAGGAGGAAGGAAAGCTACAGCATCTACATCTACAAGGTACTGAAGCAAGTGCACCCCGACACAGGAGTCTCCTCCAAAGCTATGTCCATCATGAACTCTTTCGTGAACGACATCTTCGAGCGCATCGCTGCCGAGGCTTCCTGCCTGGCGCACTACAACAAACGCTCCACCATTACAAGTCGGGAAATCCAGACAGCTGTCCGACTCTTGCTGCCCGGTGAACTGGCCAAGCATGCCGTGTCTGAGGGCACCAAGGCTGTCACCAAGTACCCCTCTTCCAAGTAAGAGGTTACTTGTGCACAACAAACACGCCATCCCACTACTACAACTTAATCGGCTCCATCGGAGCCACAGTTACATGTTAAAGAGACAGTTACCGACAGTGATATATTGAGAGGGAAATAAAAAAAAAAAAAAATTATAATAATCTGCATTCTCTATTGGCGTAGAAACCGGACTAAATCGAAACATAATAAATAAATAAATAAATTCTGCGTGGAGTACTTTTACACCCACTGCAAAGTGACATACATGGAGGGTGTTTGGGCTTCATTTCATGTTTGCAGCACGCCTATTTCATGTAAACAATTTATTTTATTTTATTGTATTTTATTGTATTTTCTTTTATTTTATTTATTTATTTACTTACTTATTCTTTATACATTTATTTGTTACTAGCTCTTGTTTGTTGCACCCACCCACCTCCCGAATTGATGACCTACTATACATTCGTGCCTGCACGAATGTTACCAACTTACCGTTAGGCGATTTGGGTAACCGAAATTAACGCTCTCCGACCACCAACCATTTCGATTGTCATGAAAATTATCTTCAGAACAGTTCTTTGGCCCTGAGAAGGGCCGAGTTATAGATGTCTGGTAGGTTTTGTTGTGCTTTTTGTTTTTCCCCAAGGAAGAGGACTTAAGCACGCTCTCCGCGGATGCGCCGGGCCAGCTGGATGTCCTTGGGCATGATGGTAACGCGCTTGGCGTGAATGGCACACAGGTTGGTGTCCTCGAAAAGACCCACCAGGTAAGCCCCAGAGGCTTCCTGCAGAGCCATGACGGCAGACGACTGGAAGCGCAGGTCAGTCTGGAAATCCTGGGCGATCTCACGCACCAGGCGCTGGAAGGGCAGCTTCCTGATGAGTAGCTCTGTGCTCTTCTGGTAACGACGGATCTCACGAAGGGCGACGGTTCCGGGCCTGTAACGATGGGGCTTCTTGACACCACCGGTGGCTGGGGCGGACTTGCGAGCTGCCTTGGTGGCAAGCTGCTTCCGTGGAGCCTTGCCTCCAGTGGACTTGCGGGCAGTCTGTTTAGTACGGGCCATCTCGACGACGAAATAGTAAATACGGGCGGCCTGGTTGTTGTTGTTGTTGTATAGATTGTCGGACCGTAGTCCGACACGGGCCTTTGCCTATAGGCGGCCCGTTTGGTGGTTCCGGCTGGAGCTCCAGGAGCAGCCAGACCGGATTGGGATTGGAGGTGGTCCCACCTGCAGATTGGAGGGATACTGCAGGTTGCAAGTGTGAGCGGACCCCCGATCAGTGGACGCTTACCACCGGCCCCCACTCTTGGACGTGGTCAGCCTCGGCGTGGCGCGCCCCCCGAACTGGGGTCCGCACTTGCTGGGAGAGGATGCTTTCTAAGCTATCTGGGTGGTGGGTATCGTGTGATGACCCGGAGTAGGTGGTGAATGTGGTCTGTATGGGCCTTTCGGGTTAGAGTGGCCGCTGGTGTTGTGTGTGTTTCTTGGGAGATTTGAGTTCTGTCTCGGAGGCTTTGTGTGACCTCGCAATCGAGGAGATAGTGTTCGAGTGGGTTGGCTGCTGGATCCTGACAGTAGGTGCATTCCGTGACGTCATTTCCGATCATCTGCCAGGAGCACTTGTACCCTAGTCGTAGTCGGTGAAGGCTGACTTGGGTTTGTCTTGGAGTTTTCTTGTCTGCGAAAGGTGGTTCCCCTTTTGTGGCCGCTAGGTACCATTTGGCTGATTGGGAACCAGCGTTGAGTGCATGAAGGAAGCTCTTTTTGATGTGGAGCTTGGTAGTCTTTCTGAGGTGATTTTTGATCTGTTGCACACTTGCTGGAACTTGGATGTGTACGCTACTGGAACGTGTAGCTGCCTTGGCTGCTTCGTCTGCCACGTCGTTTCCTCCGATCCCTACATGACTGGGAATCCAGTGTAAGACGACTGGTCGGTTTTGGCTTTGGAATTCCTGTAGCTGCGCGAGGATCGAGGTGATGATGTGGACGTTGTCTCTTGGTTGACTGTGTTGCAGCGCTTGCATGGCCGATTTTGAGTCCGTGTGAATTATGACGGACTTGTTGTGTTGTGTTGCAGCGTGTTGTAGGGCCTTTGAGATTGCTACCAGTTCTGTTTGTAGGGTGGAGCAGTCGTTGGAAAGTCTCCATTTGAGGGTCTGACCTTGGGTGTAGAAGGCCGCTCCGGATCTGTGATGTTTTGGGTCCACCGAGCCGTCTGTGAAGTATGATGCTGCATCAGCCGGTGTCTCGGTGGCTATGGCTTGGAGAGATATTTTTTGAGGTCCTCCTTCTGGAGGTTGGCTTTACTGTCGCCGAGGTCGGTGAATTTGAGTGTGGCTGGTGGAGGGCTCCATGGTGGAGGAACAGTGTAACCATTGTCTCGTGTGTCTTGGTTGTTCTTGACGAGTGTTTCTGCTTGCAGGTGTCGGATGACCTCGCTTGCCTCGTGCGACCAGGTGGCCCCTCGCACTCTGTGGTCGAGGTGGAGAGAGGCACTGATTCGAATCTTGGCAGCTGTGGGCTTGTCTGCTCTGCAGATTTTGGCGAGGAGACCGGCTGTCACCTGCTTGACTCGTACTGCCAGGGGTGGTAGCTCGGTTTCCATTTGCAGATTGCAAATTCTGGTCCACATGGGTGCTCCGAGCATGGTCCTGAGAGCATTGTTTTGAATGACTTCTAGCTTAGCGATTTGGTCTTCTCTCAGTCCAATGAGTGCTGGAGCACTGTAATCTACCAGCGATCTGATGGCGGCTGTGTAGTAGGCTTTGAGCACATGAAGGTTTGCTCCTGCGGATTTGCTGGTGAGCGACCTCATTATATTGTGTCTGCTCTTCGTCCTGTGCCTGAGATACTCGAGTTGCGGCTTGAAGGTGAGTTTCTGGTCAAACCAGATTCCAAGACACTGGTGGGCGTTGGTCCAGACTACCGGCGTGTTTTGTATGGAGAGCGTCTTGTCTGGTGTGTCTGTGCAGATGGCCATCGCTTTCGACTTGGCTGGATTTATCTTGAGTCCACGTCTGTTGCACTCCTCTTCTATAAGTTGGAGTGCGTGTTGCGTGTTGGCTAGTCTGTTCGATCCTCTTACTATAAGCTGTAAGTCGTCTGCATAGCATAGGAGCTTGGCTGTTTGTCTGAAGGGAAGTTTGACTAAATTTTCCATCAGGACGTTGAACAGCATTGGAC
>NW_024732446.1:0-5269 GCF_018991925.1 Homarus americanus | reverse complement strand
CCCAGGTGCACCTGTGACACTCCCAAGTGCACCTCTGACACCCCCAGGCACACCTCTTACACTCCTAGGTACACCTCCGACAATCCCAGGTACACCTCTGACACTCCGAGGTACACTTCTCACACACCCAGGTACACCTTTGACACTCCCAGGTACACCTCACATACTCCCAGGTGCACCTCTGACACTTCCAGATACACCTCTGACACTCCCAGGTACACCAATGATACTACCAGGTACACCTCTGACACTCCCAGGTACACCTCCGATACTACCAGGTACACCTCCGTTACTCCCAGGTACACCTCATACACTCCCTTGTTCACCTCTGACACTCCCTGGGACACCTCTGACACTCCCCAGGCACACCAATGATACTACCAGGTACACCTCTGACACCTCCCAGGCACAACCTGATACTCCCAGGCACACCTCCGTTACTCCCAGGCACACCCCCAGACACTCCCCTGGTTCACCCCTGACACCTCTGCACACCTCTGACACTCCCCTAGGCACACCCCTTACACTCTGGTTCTCCCTGACACCCCAGGTACACCTCAGACACTCCCAAGTACACCTCTGACACTCCCTGGTACTACTCTGACACTCCCAGGTACACCTCTGACACTCCCAGGTACACCTCTGACACTCCCAGTTTCACCTCCGACACTCCCAGTTACACACCTGACACTCTCAGGTACACCCCTGACACTCCCAGGTACACCTCTGATACTCCCAGATACACCTCTCACACTTCCGGATACACCTCTGACACTCCCAGGTACACCAATCACTCTCCCAAGTACAACTCTAACACTCCCAGTTACACCACTGACACTACCAGGTACACCTCTGACTCTCCAAGGTACTCCTTTGACGCTGCCAGGTACTCCTCGGACACTCCCAGGAACACCTCGGACACTCCCAGGTACACCTCTGACACTCCCAGGTACACCGCTGACACTCCCAGGTACACCTCTGACACTCCCAGGTACACCGCTGACACTCCCAGGTACACCGCTGACACTCCCAGGTACACCGCTGACACTGCCAGGTACACCTCTGACACTGCCAGGTACACTTCAGACACTCCCAGGTATAGCTCAGACACTCCCAGTTACACCTCTATAACTCCCAGGTGCACCTGTGACACTCCCAAGTGCACCTCTGACACTCCCAGGCACACCACTGACACTCCCAGGTATACCGCTGCCACTCCCAGTTACACCGTTGACACTGCCAGATACACCTATGACACTCCAGGTACACCCCTGACACTCCCAGTTACACCCCTGACACTCCCAGGTACACCTCTGACACTTCCAGGTACACCCCTGACACTTCCAGGTACACCCCTGACACTTCCAGGTACACCTCTGACACTCCCATGTAAACCAATGACACTCCCAGGAAGACCACTGACACTCCCTGGTACACCTCTGACACTCCGAGGTACACCAATGACACTCCCAGGTACACCTCTGACACTTCCAGGTACACCTCTGACACTCCCAGGTACACCTCTGACACTCCCAGGTACACCTCTGACACTCTCAGGTACACCTCTGACTCTCCCAGGTACACCTGTGACACTTCCAGGTACACCTCTGACACTCTCAGGTACATCTCTGATACTCGCAGGTACACCTCTGACACTTCCAGATACACCTCTGACACTTCCAGGTACACCAATGACACTACCAGTTACACCTCTGACACTCCCTGGTACACCTTCGATACTCCCAAGTACACATCAGACACTCCCTTGTTCTCCTCTGACACTCCCTGGTTCACCTCTAACACTCCCTGGTACACCTCTGACACCCCAAGGTGCACCTCTTACACTCCCAGGTACACCTCCGACACTCCAAGGTACACCTCTGAACACTCCCAGGTACACCTCTGACACTCCTAGGTACTCCTCTGACACTCCCTGGTACACATCTGACACTCCCAGGTACACCTCTTACACTCCCTGGTTCTCCCCTGACTTTTCCAGGTACCTCGAACTTTCCCAGGTACACCTCAGACACTCCCAGGTGCACCTCCAGAAACACTCCCAGGTAAACCTCTGACATTCCCAGGTACACCTCTGATACTCCCAGGTACACCTCTTACACTCACTGGTTCTCCCCTGACACTCCCAGGTACCCCTCTGACACTCCCAGGTACACCTCTGACACTCCCAGGTACACCTCTGACACTCCCAGGTACTACTCTGACACTCCCAGGTACACCTCTGACACTCCCAGGTACACCTCTTACACTCCTGGTTCTCCTGACTTGCTCCCAGGTGCCCTCCCCAGCCTCCCAGGTACACCTCTGACACTACCAGGTACACCTCTGACACTCGCAGGTACTACTCTGACACTCCCAGGTACACCTCAGACACTCCTAGGTACACCTCAGACACTCCCATGTACACCTCAGTCACTCCCAGGTACATCTCTGACACTCCCAGGTACACCTCTGACACTCCCAGGTAAACCTCTGACATTCCCAGGTACACCCGTGACACTCCCAGGTACTCCTCTGATACTCCCAGGTACACCTCAGACACTCCCAGGTGCACCTGTGACACTCCCAAGTGCACCTCTGACACTCCCAGGCACACCTCTTACACTCCTAGGTACACCTCCGACAATCCCAGGTACACCTCTGACACTCCGAGGTACACTTCTCACACACCCAGGTACACCTTTGACACTCCTAGGTACACCTCTCATACTCCCAGGTACACCTCTGACACTTCCAGATACACCTCTGACACTCCCAGGTACACCAATGATACTACCAGGTACACCTCTGACACTCCCAGGTACACCTACGATACTCCCAGGTACACCACCGATACTCCCAGGTGCACCTCAGACACTCCCAGGTTCACCTCTGACACTTCCTGGTTCACCTCTGACACTCCTTGGTACCTCAAGGGACACTCCCAGGTACACCTCTTACACTCCCTGGTTCTCCCCTAACTCTCCCAGGTACACCTCAGACACTCCCAGGTACACCTCTGACACTCCCAGGTACTACTCTGATACTCCAAGGTACACCTCTGACACTCCCAGGTACACCTCTGACACTCCCAGTTACACCTCCGACACTCCCAGTTACACCCCTGACACTCTCAGGTACACCCCTGACACTCCCAGGTACACCTCTGATACTCCCTGGTACACCTCTGACACTTCCGGATACACCTCTGACACTCCCAGGTACACCAATCACTCTCCCAAGTACAACTCTGACACTCCCAGGTACTCCACTGACACTACCAGGTACACGTCTGACACTCCAATGTACTCCTTTGACTCTGCCAGGTACTCCTCGGACACTCCCAGGAACACCTCTGACACTCCCAGGTACACCTCTGACACTCCCAGGTACACCGCTGACACTCCCAGGTACACCTCTGACACTCCCAGGTACACCGCTGACACTCCCAGGTACACCGCTGACACTCCCAGGTACAACGCTGACACTGCCAGGTACACATCAGACACTGCCAGGTACACTTCAGACAATCCCAGGTACAGCTCAGACACTCCCAGTTACACCTCTATAACTCCCAGGTGCACCTGTGACACTCCCAAGTGCACCTCTGACACTCCCAGGCACACCTCTGACACTCCCAGGTACACCGCTGCCACTCCCAGTTACACCGCTGACACTGCCAGATACACCTATGACACTCCAGGTACACCCTTGATACTCCCAGCTACACCCCTGACACTCCCAGGTACACCTCAGGCACTCCCAGGTACACCTCTGACACTTCCAGGTACACCCCTGACACTTCCAGGTACACCCCTGACACTTCCAGGTACACCTCTGACACTCCCAGGTACATCAATGACACTCTCAGGTACACCACTGACACTCCCTGGTACACCTCTGACACTCCCAGGTAACAAAATGACACTCCCAGGTACACCAATGACACGCCCAGGTACACCTCTGACACTTCCAGGTACACATCTGACACTCCCAGGTACACCTCTGACACTCCCAGGTACACCTCTCACACACTCAGGAACACCTCTGACTCTCCCAGGTACACCTCTGACACTCCCAGGTACACCTCTGACACTCTCAGGTACATCTCTGATACTCCCAGGTACACCTCTGACACTTCAGATACACCTCTGACACTTGGAGGTACACCAATGACACTACCAGTTACACCTCTGACACTCCCAGGTACACCTTCGATACTCCCAGGTACACCTCCGATACTCCCAGGTACACATCAGACACTCCCTTGTTCTCCTCTGACACTCCCTGGTTCACCTCTAACATTCCCTGGTACACCTCTGACACCCCAAGGTGCACCTCTTACACTCCAGGTACACCTCCGACACTCCAAGGTACACCTCTGACACTCCCAGGTACACCTCTGACTCTCCTAGGTACTCCTCTGACACTCCCTGGTACACCAATGACACTCCCAGGTACACCTCTTACACTCCCTGGTTCTCCCCTGACTTGCTCCCAAATTTTTCCTCGAACACTCCCAGGTGCACCTCAGACACTCCCAGGTGCACCTCTGACACTCCCAGGTGCACCTCAGACACTTCCAGGTACACCTCTCACACTCCCACATACTCCTGTCACACTCCCTGGTTCTTCTCTGACACTCCCAGGTGCACCTCAAACACTCCCAGGTGCACCTCAGACACTCCCAGGTGCACCTCAGACACTCCCAGGTGCACCTCAGACACTCCCAGGTGCACCTCGGCTTGCTCAGGCACACCTCTTACCTCCTGGATCTCCCCCAGCCTCCAAGGTACACCTCTGACACTCCAAGGTACACCAATGACACTACCAGGTACACCTCCGACATTCGCAGGTACTACTCTGACACTCCCAGGTACACCTCAGACACTCCCAGGTACACCTCAGACACTCCCAGGTACACCTCAGACACTCCCAGGTACACCTCTGACACTCCCAGGTACACCTCTGACACTCCCAGGTAAACCTCTGACATTCCCAGGTACACCCGTGACACTCCCAGGTACTCCTCTGACACTGCCAGGTACACCTCATACACTGCCAGGTACACCTCAGACACTCCCAGGTGGACCTGTGACACTCCCAAGTGCACCTCTGACACTCCCAGGCACACCTCTGACACTCCAAGGTACACCTCTGACACTCCAAGGTACACCGCGGACACTCCCAGGTACACCGCTGACACTGCCAGATACACCTCTGACACTCCATGTACACCTCAGACACTTCCAGGTACACCTCAGACACTCCC
>NW_024732445.1:0-6234 GCF_018991925.1 Homarus americanus | reverse complement strand
ACCTAACCTGACATAATCTAACCAAACCTGACATAATCTAACCTAACCTGACATTATCTAACCTAACCTAATATAATCTAACCTAACCTGACATAATCTAACCTAACCTGACGTAATCTAACCTAACCTGACGTAATCTAACCTAACCTGACATAATCTAACTTAACCTGACATAATCTAACCTAACCTGACATAATCTAACCTAACCTGACATAATCTAACCTAACCTGACATAACCTAACCTAACCTGACGTAATCTGACCTAACCTGACATAATCTGACCTAACCTGACATAATCTGACCTAACCTGACATAATCTAACCTAACCTGACATAATCTGACCTAACCTGACATAATCTAACCTAACCTGACCTAATCTAACCTAACCTGACATAATCTGACCTAACCTGACATAATCTAACCTAACCTGACATAATCTAACCTAACCTGACATAATCTGACCTAACCTGACATAATCTAACCTAACCTGATATAATCTAACCTAACCTGACATAATCTAATCTAACCTGACATAATCTAACCTAACCTGACGTAATCTAACCTAACCTCCCGTCTGACATAAGCTAACCTAATCAAACCTAACTTTCCCACCTACCTACCGTAACCTATCTACTTATTACCTACCTAACCTAACTTAACCCAACCTGACGTAATCTAACCTAACCTATTGAAACTTAACTTAACCACCTACCTCATCTAACACCACTTTGTAATCTCTTTGCGCTACCGCTCACAGGATGAGTATGGGGGGCACAATAAACTAGCCTCTAAGTGGCAAAATTAACAAAACTAACCTAACCTAACCCAACCTGACTTAACCTAACCTGACCTGATCTATCCAACTCAAACATCTTAGAATATATAATAAAGCCGCTAGGTTAATTTAGGCTAAATATGGTTGATTCATATTTCGTTTTGACAGAAATTCCCAGCAAAATAACGTATTTATATTGAGAACCACCGCCATGTTGGTTCCACGTTAACAAGACACGGATACACTACAGAATAACCCGCGTTCGTTTAACCTCAATTACTACAGTTTACTTTATAATCTTACTTCACAATCTTCACTATATCTCACTTCACAATCTTCACTACATCTCACTTCACAATCTTCACTACATCTCACTTCACAATCTTCACTACATCTCACTTCACAATCTTCACTACATCTCACCTCACAATCTTTACTACATCTCACCTCACAATCTTCACTACATTTCACTTCACAATCTTCACTACATCTCACTTCACAATCTTCACTACATCTCACTTCACATCTTCACTACATCTCACTTCACAATCTTCACTACATCTCACTTCACAATCTTCACTACATCTCACTTCACAATCTTCACTACATCTCACTTCACAATCTTCACTACATCTCACTTCACAATCTTCACTACATCTCACTTCACAATCTTCACCACATCTCACTTCACAATCTTCACTACATCTCACTTCATAATCTTCACCACATCTCACTTCACAATCTTCACTACATCTCACTTCACAATCTTCACTACATCTCACTTCACAATCTTCACTACATCCCACTTCACAATCTTCACTACATCTCACTTCACAATCTTCACTACATCTCACTTCACAATCTTCACTACATCTCACATCACAATCTTCACTACATCTCACTTCACAATCTTTACCACATCTTATTTCACAATCTTTACCACTTCTTACTTCACAATCTTCACTACATCTCACTTCACAATCTTCACTACATCTCACTTCATAATCTTCACCACATCTCACTTCACAATCTTCACTACATCTCACTTCACAATCTTCACTACATCTCACTTCACAATCTTCACTACATCTCACTTCACAATCTTCACTACACCTCACTTCACAATCTTCACTACATCTCACTTCACAATCTTCACTACATCTCACTTCACAATCTTCACTACATCTCACTTCACAATCTTCACTACATCTCACTTCACAATCTTCACTACATCCCACTTCACAATCTTCACTACATCTCACTTCACAATCTTCACTACATCTCACTTCACAATCTTCACTACATCTCACTTCACAATCTTCACTACATCTCACTTCACAATCTTCACTACATCTCACTTCACAATCTTCACTACATCTCACTTCACATCTTCACTACATCTCACTTCACAATCTTCACTACATCTCACTTCACAATCTTCACTACATCTCACTTCACAATCTTCACTAACACCATCCTTCATCACTACATATAACTCTATCCATCATCACTACTATAACACCATCCAGCATCACTACATATAACACCAACCATCATCACTACATATATCATCATGCATCATCACTATATATAACACCATCCATCATCACTACATATATTACCCTCCTATCATCACTACATATAACACCATCCATCATTACTACATATAACCCCATCCTTCATCACTACATATAACACCATCCATCATCACTACATATTATAACACCATCCATCATCTCTACAAACACCAGTCCTCAATACTATAGTGATAAACAGAGCTTCATTTTGTTGTCAATTTCTTTAAATTCCAACCTTATTAAACCGTAATTCTTTCTGTATGGTCAAATTTTGATTTGACCTCAGTGAGAGAGCTGTTAGTGTCAGTAAATCACAATGGTGTTCCGACGCACTGTAACAAAAGTTTCAAAGGTTGAGGTGAAGCCTTGCCAGGTGAAGGAGAAGGGCCCCCGATCTAACAAACTGCAGACCACAAAGCACACTAAACCTCAAAACAACAAGAAGAAGAAGGAAACTACCACTTTCTGCCATGTACAAAAGGACCAGTACCTGCCATGGGGAGACTACATCTTCACTGGGAAAAAGACAAAGAACAACAAGAAGCGTTGACCCAACATTTCTGATATTTAAAAATAATAAAAAACATATTAATTGATTTTGTTTGTATTATTTATGCTTTTATTATTTTCAACTGTAAACGTGCTGTTTTGGGAATATATTTTGAGTTACATAATATTTAGGTACAGCAGTTTATTTCACTGTATCTCCTTGTGTGAGTGTGTGGGTAGTGTGTGGATAGTGTGTGGGTACTATGGGTGTGTGGGCATTATGGAGAACTAGTCATGGCTAACTGTGACCCTATATACGGGTTACATCGGCCTTAACGCCCTTGTCTCAGCGCTATCTCATATATCCAAATTTCACATATTTGAAAGTATTAGATAACCAAAATATATGGAAAATATTTAGTTAAAAATACAAATAATAAAACAAAATCGAAAACAGAAAGAAAAAAACAATACCCGTGAAAGTGGAAATAAGGAGGAGGCAGAGCAGACGATACACAGGAAGGCAGTAATCATCATCCCCGTGTGAACCAGCCAGAGAAGAACTCCTTCGCCTCACCGTCCACCCGCGTACGATCAGCTGAGTGAAGTTGCCTTGTGTTGCAGTAAACTTTATCTGTAAAAGGACAATTTACTTTTACTTTTATTGTTTATCTTACTGTTTATAACTGTTTATTTTCTCTTACATAATGTACACTAAGTATGGGAGTGTACAGTAAGTTATACCAGATGGCAACAAGTTTACATTCGTCTTGCAAATATTAAAACATTACCCTAACAACAGTATTGTATAACAACACGAGCTAAAGTGATGTGTAAAAAGGTCTGTTGCAAAAAGAAATATTATTCTTTTAAGTCTTTTTCAGTTAGTTCAGTGTTAACAACATTATAGGTCATATTTCATGCAGTATGCATATACAATGTTTGCTGAAGGTTTAATACCTTTCTGTTTACTGATGATGTAAAACCCTCGTTAAAATACTTTAGAGTCGTTTACAAAATATTTGGTGCGTTTCCGGAGCATTGTATGTTTTTACAGCATGCGAGGCGGCAGGTATGTGGAGTTTTAAGAGCACTTCACGCTATAGTTCAGTTGGCCACGGATTAGCGAATTACGAACTGAAAATGTTTGGATCGTCATCTGTTTCGTGTAAGCTGTGTCGGACATTTTGTGCTACATTAAAGTCCAGCGATCTGTGGCAGCTGTCGGGCTCCTGCCTGACCACCCTTTGCCTAAGAAGAGCGATTGTCTGAAGGTGTTCGAGTAGTTACTCGATTGTGAAAAAGTGATAGTGAGTCCCATAGACATGGCTGCCAGTTAGGGACAGTGTGGATACGGCACACTACATAGCATGTCTTCGGAAAGTAAAGGAGGCCGTGTAGCCAAGACTGCACTCAACCGCCTTCACTTCCCCAATTACAGCTAGGTGGACTGAGAGCGCCTCGGGATTATCATATCTATAATGCCAGACGGTAACACCATCCCCTTGACACCTCGGAGACTATACAGTACTGTGTTCGGGGCGTGTTTGTGGGTCTCTACTGCCGCCTCCCTATCGTTGAGTTGCTCCCCACTTACCGTAACCAGTCGAGGTCAATGTGGGAGGCCATGTACAGTACAGTACAGTACAGTACAGTACAGAGTCACGCCCCCCTCAACAACGTCCGCACCTCGCCTGCTGAATACAGTATTTGTAAATGTGACCATAAACCCCAACAATTGTAGCAAATTACAAGTCCCGGGATTTGCCCCTGGTATTAACACAGTGACAAGCGTCCCATTCCTGGTAAGTAGCAGGTGGCCGGAGGTAGTGCAATCCTCTCCCAGACTACACGGAGATGAGAGAGAGCTGGCTGACCATCATGGTAAGGACGCTTCACTATTTGGACCCCAGGGAGGCCATTATCGTAAGTTAAGTGAAAGGCATTTGGAATACTGGACGACTAGACGCTATATGAATCTTTACCCTAGTTTTCCCACCGATAATAATGAGTACAAGGGAGGTAGTCTCATCGGCGTTCATCAACACCATAGCCGTCTCTGTAGGTGCGCGTGATCTAGGTATATGCTGATAACCACAAGGAAAGAAGAAAACACGAAGTTCCCAAGCGCTTTCGTGTAATTCACATTTTCAGGGGTGAGTACAGACTAGTCTGTACTCACCCCTGAAAATGTGAATTACACGAAAGCGCTTGGGAACTTCGTGTTTCCTTCTTTCCTTGTGGTTTTCAGCATATATATATATATATATATATATATATATATATATATATATATATATATATATATATATATATATATATATATATATATATATATATATATATATATATATATATATATATATATAAGGAGTCTGTAATAGGCTGGTTGGCCTGTGCATGGCAGCTCCTGTCGAGAGTTACTACCGCTCTTTATCATCCATGAATCTATCTAGCTTCCTTTGGAAACTTTCCAGAGTTCCCGCACTTACTACAAAGTTGCTAAGCTTGTTCCACTCGTCCACCAGGCTATTTGTGAACCAGTTCCTTCCTATCTCCCTCCTAAACCTAAACTTATCTAACTTGAATCCGTTGCTCCGAGTCCTATTCTGCTCGGATATTATAAGAACTTTATCTATATCCCCTTTATATATATCTTCGCTAGTTTATACAATGGTGAACTATGTTAATATGCCCTTCATTGTGAACCAATAAGCATTATTAAATTTAATTAATTTCAAAGTCATTATTGTAGGTGTTACATTCAATGTCACTCGGTGGTGGTGATGTGTGGCCGAGGTGTTGTTATGATCAATACTTTGGGGAGAATGACAGACTTCGTCACACACACTACGTGTAAACTACTTGTGAATCTGTGTTATGATTCTGTCCTCTAAAACCTGGTATTGATCACGGCTATTGACTTCATCCTTGTTTCACTTTAATTGTTTTGGTTCAGACAATAAATCCATTAAGAGCGGCTGTTGGTTTCATTAATTAGAGAAGGTCAGGTTATCTCACCTGGCGGGGAATTCCTTCATCTGTTCTCTATAAATTGATGAAAGTCATTTATCACTCCTAATTTCCCCAGAGACCAACAACCTGCAGAAAAGGAATATAATTATAGCTTTTGTTTTTTATATTTTTCACCCGTGAGAATTAGTGCTACTGACCTGGTGATACCCTGAGGCTAGAGTGTTGACGTCGGTGTTTATAAATGAATCATACTTGACCTTTCCCACCAATTATTATATACTAATAAGTATAATGTTCAAACATTTCCAATCCATAAGTTGTCGCTTTTTTTTAATCTAAATACGGAAAAAGAGTGTACTAAAAATATATTGTTTTAATTTGAGCTGTCTCCCCCCCCCCCACACACACATACACCAG
>NW_024732444.1:0-52515 GCF_018991925.1 Homarus americanus | reverse complement strand
TATCCTGAGAGGTTGAGCGCCTGAACTTGCTAAGCTTATACTAGAGGCAAGCAAGGGTGACCTAATTGAGGTGATAGCACCAAGGGGCACTACCTCAGTCGAGTGTCCTTAATTGCAATTGGCGACGCTCGCTCCACAAGCAAGCCAAGTCAGACAAAGAAACCGCAAGTCCAGAAAACTGTGAGGCAAACTTTTTTCTGGAGTGAGAGTTGTGAACCCTTGGAACAATCTACCAGAAAGTGTTGTGACGGCACCGAGTGGAGCTCTTTCAAGACAAGACTTGACCAACACTGGAGCAGGTTCAGGTACATTCAGGAGCCGGTGCAGCCCAGTACTTGCCAACAGTGCGTAACAGAGACGTGACCGACCCAAGTAATGAGCCGACCTTTTGGTACAGAGGATAAAAGAAAAGGAAAAAGTAATCGGAGACGTGACCGATCGCCCAGCGGCTAACGAGCCGAATGAGTGGTGAATAGGATAAAGGTTAAGTAAAATAAATTAGATGGTGTGACACACGAAGGATGAGTAGTGAACGACCTGCAGTATGTGTACGGTACAGTGTGGCGCTGTCTTTGGTGGCGTTCTCATATCTATGCGTTAAATTTCGTACCTGGGGATGTGAAGACTCTTCACACTTATTCAATTAACAATGGGAATTATGTTGAATAAATAACAATGGAATGCCGTCAAACTATTTAAAATGCCAGGTGAAGTATTCTCGAGCCTTAATTATTAAGACAAGGTTCTCCTCACCCTAAGATGGCTTACAGGCCTTCATGAAAGTTTCCAAGCCACTAGCTCAGGTGAATGGTGAACCTGCTCCCTCCACTGTTCACTGCAGTCCACACACCCCGCCTTACCACCAGTGTGTTCCAACCCGGCACCCGCGTCCGCAACCCTGTGTAGCTCATAACAAAAAACCCGACCTGCCAACACCTCCAGGGGTGAACTGAGTTTTTCAAGGTGGAAATGTCATCTGTCGCCAAATGAACATCAGTAAGTAATTGGAGGCATTTATAGGCAATAACTAAACGTTTTCCATGATGCATGTGTTTATAAAGCGCGTGTTTTAGCATTGTGAATAAATGTGACTTTACACACCAGAATCACGACCAAATATGTTTTTATAAGTGCATCACTGGAGCACCGAGATTTGATCATGACGTCGTATGTGCCTTACCCTGAGTAACTTGTTTGTTATATGAGAAACTTTATACATAAACGAAAGCTTTATCGGTGAAAATGTGAAATCACACGAGTTCGAAGAAAATACAGAAATCATCACTGAATGTTCATGTCATATACTTAGTGTAATGTTTAAATGGTTGGAAGACACATACTGTAACCCACCATCAGCCTGTAGGGATTTGTGGAACAATGACGTCACTCGGTCATGATCAGGCCCGGACCCAATCATAATCATGGCCGGTGATGAAGTGTCCTCAGTCAAGAGCACCAAACACCGTCACCCTGTAGTGAGGGAGGAGGCCCCTAAGTCCAAGTGTGGATTACAGCTTAGTCCCCGGTGAAGTTTTATTTATAAAACAGAAAATACAGCTAGTGTGTTGTGCCAAAGTGTATGTATACTTGTGTCCACTCATGACACAGGACAATGAAATGATACTTACGTGCTGGTCTCTCGGTACAAGTACACTGTACAGATTAGTCAAATGTATTTTTCTGAAACATGTGTGATCAGAGCCCTGCAATAATTGTTGCGAACAGTCAGGTTCCTTTTGTTCTGAAGGTACAAAAATTCTACAATTTCAACTCACGGACCAAGGCGCTATTCTTAAGGTCATCAGCGGCCGCTTTATAGGGCACCTCACTGTGATGTTTACTTATGTTCCTGCACCTTCTGCCTTACATGGCGGGAGACTCCTGTAAATTGAGGCAGCTTCACGCCCTTACCAGTGACTCTCAGCTTATAATGTTTTGTGAAGAAATTTAGTCTTAAATTTATTAATATATCACTAATTAGACAGTGATTAAATATAACATTTTCCGCATAATTTTATAAAGTATGTGTAATCTTATCAGAGGAGATTTTAGTTCTCTTTGATCTATTAGCCTTTGTGAATATGTTCAGGATACTGACGATAATTAAATGGTAATTGAGACAACAAATATTTTATGAAGTAAATGAAAACGCAGCAAGTTCCGAGAACTAAAACCGGGAACAAGTTATGATGACCCTGCCCCGGCTGTGAGCACCCGTCACTGACCTTCTCAGGCTGTACACATTTTAATGACTTGATTGTGTTGACAGCATTCTGGCTGTGGTCGGTTTCTGTGACTTAAGTTTAACGACGATCAAATCGTTCCAACGAAGAATTAAAATAAAAAAGAATACGAAACGATAATAAACCATCAAGTTTATTGATAAACTCTAGTTGGCGTATATATGATTACAACTCACGTTGTTGTGAAATACAAAACTTCCGTACTGCGGGTTTTATGAAGAGGTAAATTCTCTACCTGTAAAATTACTCCTCATGTTATGTTCTCAGTTGAGAATTTATATAATATTAACAGAGTTTTCCATATTACTGAGTGGACGGAATGAGAACTTGAGCAAACAACACAATCTGTCATGTGTCGCAGCTCCTCTAACAGGGATTACGTTATATGAAGTAAATTATCTCATCTGTGGGAGAGGCGCGAGAACGTCATGGCGGACACAGACCAATCACAGTACGTCCTGCCCGCATATTCGTGGAGAGTGCCTCCCTCAGGGATCTCCCGACCACCCAGTCCCCACAGCCAGCCAAGAACCGCAGGTTGAAGCCCAGAGGCGGAGGGGAGGTTGGCAGGTACGTCAGGTACTGGCCAGCAGGTGAATCACCTTCATACCTGGACACACACACACACACACACCACGTGAGGTCCCTCATAACACCATTTGTGAGGGAATTACTACACCACGTGATGCCTCATTACACCATCTGTGGGGAATTACTACACCACGTGAGGTCCCTCATAACACCATCTGTGAGGGAGTTACTACACTACGTGTTTGCTGTTCAACATCTCAGCTCACATGATCTACGTGACCTCCACTGTAAACACTAATATGTATGTTCACTGTATGTTCCTTACCTTTCTGTAATGAAGGCTTTTGCTAAACCACCACTGTCAATGATTCTGGGACTTAGAAACCTTCCATATCAAGATAAATTAAAGAAACTAAACTTGCTTTCCTAGAAAGACGAAGAGTGCGGGGAGATAATGATATATTTAAGGGTGAAAGGAAATAAAGGAGATATAGATAAAGTTCTTATAATATCCGAGCAGGATAGGACTCGGCAACGGATTAAGTTGGATAAGTTTAGGTTTAGAGGGAGATAGGAAGAAACGGGTTCACAAATAGGGTGGTGGACGAGTGGAACAAGCTTAGCAACTTTGTAGTAAGTGTTGGAACGCTGGAAAGTTTTAAAAGGAGGCTAGATAGATTCATGGATGATAGAGAGTGGTAGTAACTCGACAGGAGCTGCCATGCACAGGCCAATCGGCTCTTGCAGACTCCTTATTTTCTTATGTTCTTATGTATGGAATAAGTCATTGATGTTCAATGTATATTTTCAGCCATCGGGCTACAGAATTTTCAATAAACCGTTAATTATTACACACCTATACACACACATACAAACACACACGCACACACACACACACACACACACACACACACACACACACACACACACACACACACACACACACACACACACTACTACTACTGCTACTTTGCTGTCACTGAATCGAGTATGACGCTCATCCAGCTATAATGCAATGATATGAGTTACAAAGGATGTCACCCAGTAGGTTGGTGAGTTTAAAGGTGACTAAGAGGCCGATACGGGACCGGCAGGGTCATCCACAGATGTTGCACATGGAGGGCTACATCTAGTGCGGAGGGGCGGCGGCAGCATCTTTCCGGCGCTGGAGCTTGTCTGCCTCGGTTTGCAATCTGGTTAATTCGAAGGTATTGACACCTTATCTTGTGGTGATCCTCCAAGCGTTACACACACACACACACACACACACACACACACACACACACACACAAAACAATAGTTAAATCAAATTTGAGTATAGATAAGACGCAGTAAGGTTCATGTACAGTATAATACCTAAGGATACAATGACAAACACGCGATATACACTCTTAGACTCGCACAGATCCTCAAGAGCTTATGATGTTTATCGACTTTTCACAAAAATATGGCTACCAAATTGCTTGTTTTAATCGGATTTTCTTTTATTATTCTCATCAAAGTTAAAAAAAAAAGATGTAGTGTTTATTTCTTATAATAATGAGTGAGACCACAACATCTAAACTCTGTCTTTTAATTTCTCAAATACATATTATAGTAAAATTAAAATACCTGTGCTAGAAACATGAACGAATTTATGAACTCTTATAGAGAAAAGTATCAGTCAATGTTCATGCAAACATATATGTTCATTAAATTGAACTACTATCATGCCCACAGCATCCCCTGCTATTTAGCGCGCCTTGATAAACAGCAGCAACTGATTAACCTTAAGATATGGCGTCACAGCTATACATAATCGTGGCAAGCGCGCCAAAATTCCTGCCTGTGGTCCGCCAAATGTCACCGCGGGTGGAGGTGGAGCGTTTATGGCGGGTTGTGTAAATGAGTATTCTCACAAGTTGACGGAATGGTGTGACGGGTGAGTGCGTCGTAAAATAACTATCACGTATGTGTTAAGAACCTCCCTAGGCAGTGGGATGGCTGTTTTGTATGCAACAGTCATATAACAGTCATATAACTCTCACATGGGATGCTCTAAAGACCCTGGCAGTTCAATGTAATACTGGGCGAGACAGTAATCTTGTACATTGTGGTAAGAGACATATATGTCTTACGGCAATGAAAACAATTATTATTTCATACAGTAAATAAGATTTTATAAACGATAAGTCACACCAAGAGAGTAAGATAGTAACAGTGACAGTTAAGACAGTAACAGTGCCAGTTAAGACAGTAACAGTGCCAGTTGAGACAGTAACAGTGACAGTTAAGACAGTAACAGTGCCAGTTAAGACAGTAACAGTGCCAGTTAAGTCAGTAACAGTGCCAGTTGAGACAGTAACAGTGCAAGTTAAGTTCAGTAACAGTGCCAGTTAAGTCAGTAACAGTGCCAAGGAGAGTAACAGTGCCAGTTAAGACAGTAACAGTGACAGTTAAGACAGTAACAGTGCCAGTTAAGACAGTAACAGTGAAGTTAAGACAGTAACAGTGCCAGTTAAGACAGTAACAGTGACAGTTAAGACAGTAACAGTGCCAGTTAAGACAGTAACAGTGCCAGTTAAGACAGTAACAGTGACAGTTAAGACAGAAACAGTGACAGTTAAGACAGTAACAGTGACAGTTAAGACAGTAACAGTGCTAAAGACAGTAACAGTGACAGTTAAGACAGTAACAGTGACAGTTAAGACAGTAACAGTGCCAGTTAAGACAGTAACAGTGACAGTTACAGAAACAGTGCCAGTTAGACAATAACAGTGACAGTTAAGACAGTAACAGTGCCAGTTAAGACAGTAACAGTGACAGTTAAGACAGTAACAGTGACAGTTAAGACAGTAACAGTGCCAGTTAAGAGAGTAACAGTGACAGAAGACAGAAACAGTAACAGTTAAGGCAGTAACAGTGACAGTTAAGACAGTAACAGTGGCAGTTAAGACAGCAACAGTGACAGTTAAGACAGAAACAGTAACAGTTACAGTAACAGTGACAGTTAAGACAGTAACAGTGGCAGTTAAGACAGTAACAGTGACAGTTAAGACAGTAACAGTGACAGTTAAGACAGTAACAGTGCCAGTTAAGACAGTAACAGTGACAGTTAAGACAGAAACAGTAACAGTTAAGGCAGTAACAGTGACAGTTAAGACAGTAACAGTGGCAGTTAAGACAGTAACAGTGACAGTTAAGACAGTGACAGTGCCATACAGTAACAGTGAAGTAAGACAGTAACAGGCCAGTTAAGGCAGCAACAGTGAAAGCAAGACAGCAACAGTG
Source organism: Homarus americanus (assembly GCF_018991925.1). Taxonomy (NCBI): domain Eukaryota; kingdom Metazoa; phylum Arthropoda; class Malacostraca; order Decapoda; family Nephropidae; genus Homarus; species Homarus americanus. The sequence continues at coordinate 46,471 of NW_024732444.1, read as the reverse complement.
CCAGTTAAGACAGCAACAGTGGCAGTTAAGACAGTAACAGTGACAGTTAAGACAGTAACAGTGACAGTTAAGACAGCAACAGTGCCAGTTAAGACAGCAACAGTGCTAAAGACAGTAACAGTGCCAGTTAAGACAGCAACAGTGCCAGTTAAGACAGTAACAGTGCCAGTTAAGACAGCAACAGCAGTTAAGACAGTAACATGCCAGTTAAGAACAGCAACAGTGACAGTTGAGACAGCAACAGTGCCAGTTAAGACAGTAACAGTGCCAGTTAAGACAGTAACAGTGCCAGTTAAGACAGCAACAGTGCCAGTTAAGACAGTAACAGTGCCAGTTAAGACAGCAACAGTGACAGTTAAGACAGTAACAGTGCCAGTTAAGACAGCAACAGTGCCAGTTAAGACAGCAACAGTGCCAGTTAAGACAGCAACAGTGCCAGTTAAGACAGAAACAGTAACAGTTAAGGCAGTAACTGTGCCAGTTAAGACAGTAACAGTGCTTAAGACAGTAACAGTGACAGTTAAGACAGTAACAGCCAGTTAAGACAGTGACAGCAGTTAAGACAATAACAGTGACAGTTAAGACAGTAAGTGAGCAGTTAAGACAGCAACAGTGCCAGTTAAGACAGCAACAGTGCCAGTTACAGCAACAGTGCCAGTTAAGACAGAAACAGTAACAGTTACAGTAACAGTGCCAGTTAAGACAGTAACAGTGGCAGTTAAGACAGTAACAGTGGCAGTTAAGACAGTAACAGTGACAGTTAAGAAGCAACAGTGGCAGTTAAGACAGCAACAGTGACAGTTAAGACAGTAACAGTGCCAGTTAAGACAGTAACAGTGCCAGTTAAAACAGTAACAGTGACAGTTAAGACAGTAACAGTGCCAGTTAAGACAGCAACAGTGCTAGGACAGCAACAGTGCCAGCACTGAGTTAAGAACAGAAACAGTAACAGTTAAGGCAGTAACAGTGCCAGTTAAGACAAACAGTGCCAGTTAAGACAGTAACAGTGCCAGTTAAGACAGCAACAGTGCCAGTTAGACAGTAACAGTGCCAGTTAAGACAGCAACAGTGCCAGTTAAGACAGTAACAGTGCCAGTTAAGACAGCAACAGTGCCAGTTAAGACAGTAACAGTGCCAGTTAAGACAAACAGTGACAGTTGAGACAGTAACAGTGCCAGTTAAGACAGTAACAGTGCCAGTTAAGACAGTAACAGCCAGTTAAGACAGCAACAGTGCCAGTTAAGACAGTAACAGTGCTTAAGACAGCAACAGTGACAGTTGAGACAGTAACAGTGCCAGTTAAGACAGTAACAGTGCCAGTTAAGACAGCAACAGTGCCAGTTAAGGCAGTAACAGCCAAGACAGTAACAGTGCCAGAAGACAGTAACAGTGCCAGTTAAGACAGAACATGCCAGTTAGACAGCAACAGTGCCAGTTAAGACAGTAACAGTGCCAGTTAAGACAGTAACAGTGCCAGTTAAGACAGCAACAGTGCTAGAAGACAGTAACAGTGCCAGTTAAGACAGTAACAGTGCCAGTTAAGACAGTAACAGTGCCAGTTAAGACAGTAACAGTGCCAGAAGACAGCAATGAGCAGTTAAGACAGTAACAGTGACAGTTAAGACAGTAACAGTGACAGTTAGACAGAAAAGTAACAGTTAAGTAGTAACAGTGCCAGTTGAGACAGTAACAGTGAAACAGTAATGAAAGCCAGTTACAGTAACAGTGCCAGATAAACAGTGCCAGTTAGACAGCAAATAGACAGTTAGTTAAGACAGTAACAGTGACAGTTAAGACAGAAAACAGTAACAGTTAAGTAACAGTGACAGTTAAGACAGTAACAGTGACAGTTAAGACAGTGACAGTTAAGACAGAAACAGTAATAGTTAAGACAGAAAACAGTAACAAAGCGTGACAGTTAAGTCAGTAACAGTGGCAGTTAAGACTAACATTGACAGTTAAGACAGTAATAGTGCAGTGACAGTTAAGTCAGTAACAGTGGCAGTTAAGACAGTAACAGTGACAGTTAAGACAGTAACAGTGACAGTTAAGTCAGTAACAGTGGCAGTTAAATAGTAACAGTGATAGTTAAGACAGTAACAGTGACAGTTAAGTCAGTAACAGTGGCAGTTAAGACAGTAACAGTGACAGTTAAGACAGTGACAGTGACAGTTAAAAACTGTAACAGGACAGTGACATTTAAGACTGTACAGTGACAGTTAAGACAGTAACAGTGATAAAGACAGTAACAGTGACAGTTAAGACAGTACCAGTGGCAGAAGACAGTAACAGTGACAGTTAAGACAGAAACAATGACAGCTAGACAGTAACAGTGACAGTTAAGACTGTAACAGTGACAGTTAAGACAGAAACAATGACAGCTAAGACAGTAACAGTGAAGTTAAGACTGTAACAGTGACAGTTAAGACTAACATTGACAGTTAAGACAGAAACAATGACAGTTAAGACTGTAACAGTGGCAGTTAAAACTAACATTGACAGTTAAGACAGTAACAGTTAAGTCAGTATGACAGTTAAGACAGAAAAATGACAGCTAAGACAGTAACAGTGACAGTTAAGACAGTGACAGTGACAGTTAAGACTAACATTGACAGTTAAGACAGAAACAATGACAGCTAAGACAGTAACAGTGACAGTTAAGACTGTAACAGTGACAGTTAAGACTGTAACAATGGCAGTTAAGACTAACATTGACATTTAAGACAGTAACAGTGACAGTTAAGACTAACATTGACAGTTAAGACAGTAACAGTGACAGTTAAGACTGTAACAGTGACAGTTAAGGCTGTAACAGTGGCAGTTAAGACTAACATTGTCAGTTAAGACAGTAACAGTGACAGTTAAGACAGAAACAATGACAGTTAAGACTGTAACAGTGACATTTAAGACTGTAACAGTGACAGTTAAGACTGTAACAGTGACAGTTAAGACTGTAACAGTGACAGTTAAGACTAACATTGACAGTTAAGACAGAAACAATGACAGTTAAGACAGTAACAGTGACAGTTAAGACAGTAACAGTGACAGTTAAGGCTGTAACAGTGACAGTTAAGACTGTAACAGTGGCAGTTAGGACTAACATTGACAGTTAAGACAGTAACAGTGACAGTTAAGACAGAAACAATGACAGTTAAGACTGTAACAGTGACAGTTAAGACTGTAACAGTGACAGTTAAGACTGTAACAGTGACAGTTAAGACTGTAGCAGTGACAGTTAAGACTAACATTGACAGTTAAGACAGAAACAATGACAGCTAAGACAGTAACAGTGACAGTTAAGACTGTAACAGTGACAGTTAAGACTGTAACAGTGACAGTTAAGACTAACATTGACAGTTAAGACAGAAACAGTGACAGTTAAGACAGTAACAGTGACAGTTAAGACTGTAACAGTGACAGTTAAGACTAACATTGACAGTTAAGACTGTAACAGTGACAGTTAAGACTAACATTGACAGTTAAGACAGAAACAATGACAGCTAAGACAGTAACAGTGACAGTTAAGACTGTAACAGTGACAGTTAAGACTGTAACAGTGACAGTTAAGACTAACATTGACAGTTAAGACTGTACAGTACAGTTAGACTGTAACAGTGACAGTTAAGACTAACATTGACAGTTAAGACTGTAACAGTGACAGTTAAGACTGTAACAGTGACAGTTAAGACTGTAACAGTGGCAGTTAAGACTAACATTGACAGTTAAGACAGTAACAGTGACAGTTAAGACTGTACCAGTGGCAGTTAAGACTAACATTGACAGTTAAGACAGAAACAGTGACAGTTAAGACAGTAACAGTGACAGTTAAGACTGTAACAGTGACAGTTAAGACTAACATTGACAGTTAAGACAGTAACAGTTAAGTCAGTAACAGTGACAGTTAAGATTGTAACAGTGAAAGTTAAGACAGAAACAATGACAGCTAAGACAGTAACAGTGACAGTTAAGACTGTAACAGTGACAGTTAAGACAGTGACAGTTAAGTCAGTAACAGTGACAGTTAAGTCAGTAACAGTCACAGTTAAGACTGTAACAGTGACAGTTAAGACAGTAAAAATGGCAGTTAAGACAGTGAGTTAAGACTGTAACAGTGACAGTTAAGACAGTGACAGTGACATTCAGACTGTAACAGGACATAAGACAGTAACAGTGACAGTTAAGACAGTAACAGTGACAGCTAAGACTGTAACAGTGACAGTTAAGACAGTAACAGTGACAGTTAAGACAGTAACAGTGACAGTTAAGACAGTGACAGTTAAGACTGTAACAGTGACAGTTAAGACAGTGACAGTGACAGTTAAAACTGTAACAGTGACAGTGACAGTTAAGACTGTAACAGTGACAGTTAAGACAGTAACAGACAGTTAGACAGTAATAGTGACAGTTAAGACAGTAACAGTGACAGCTAAGACTGTAACAGTGACAGTTAAGACTGTAACAGTGACAGTTAATACAGTATCATACAGCTAAGACTGTAACAGTGACAGTTAAGAAGTAACAGTTAAGCAGTAACAGTGACAGTTAATTCAGTAACAGTGACAGTTAAGACTGTAAGAGTGACAGTTAAGACGGAAACAGTGACAGTTAAGACAGTAACAGTGACAGTTAAGACTGTAACAGTGACAGTTAAGACAGTAACAGTGACAGTTAAGACTGTAACAGTGACAGTTAAGACAGTAACAGTGACAGCTAAGACTGTATCAGTGACAAAGACAGTAACAGTTAAGTCAGTAACAGTGACAGTTAAGTCAGTAACAGACAGTTAAGACTGTAACAGTGACATAAGACAGTGACAGTGACAGTTAAGACAGTAACAGTGACAGTTAAGACAGTGACAGTTAAGACAGCAGTTAAGACAGTGACAGTTAAGACTGTAACAGTGACAGTTAAGACAGTGACAGTGACAGTTAAGACAGTGACAGTGACAGTTAAGACATAGACAGTTAAGACAGTAACAGTGACAGCTAAGACAGTGACAGTTAAATCTGTAACAGTGACAGTTAAGACAGTAACAGTGAAAGTTAAGACAGCAATAGTGACAGTAGTTAAGACAGAAACAGTGACAGTTAAGACAGTGACAGTGACAGTTAAGACAGTGACAGTTAAGACAGCAACAGTGACAGTTAAGACAGAAACAGTGACAGTTAAGACTGTAACAGTGACAGTTAAGACTGTAACAGTGGCAGTTAAGACTGTAACAGTGACAGTTAAGACAGCAACATTGACAGTTAAGACAGCAGTGACAGTTAAGCAGTAACAGTGACAGTTAAGACTGTAACAGTGACAGTTAAGACAGTGACAGTTAAGACTGTAACAGTGACAGTTAAGACAGTGACAGTTAAGACTGTAACAGTGACAGGACAGTGACAGTTAAGACAATGACAGTTAAGACTGTAACAGTGACAGTTAAGACAGTGACATAAGACTGTAACAGTGACAGTTAAGGCAGTGACAGTTAAGACAGTGACAGTGACAGTTAAGACTATCAGTGACGGTTGAGATTGTAACGATACCAGTAAGACAGTGCCAGTTAAGATAGTAACGCTGACAGTCTAGACCAGGGCCCAAACTACGGCCTGCGGGCCGGATCCCGTCCTTACCCGGCTCGTAGGTCCGCCTACGCTCTGACGTTACCAGAGCTTTCGTTCTGGCTTGCAAGTATTGAACAGAATGATTATGCGGCCCGCGCTCGTCATTCTTTCAGTTATCCGGCCCTGTGTGAAAAAAAATTTGGTGACCCCTGGTCTAGACTGTAACAGTACTGGTTAAATCAGTAAAAGTAAAACAGTTATGACGGAAGCAGCGGCACTTGAGACCGTAACAAGGCAGATTATGATAGTAACAGTGTAAGTTGAGTGTAACAATGCCGTAAGACAGTGACGGTCAGTTGAAACAGAAACAGTGCAAGTTTAAACAGTAACTGTACCAGTTATGACAGTAACAGTGACAGTTATGACAGTAACAGTGAAAGGACGTGGCGAGACACAGGACAGTGCCACTCCCAGACGCTGACATAATAGTAGATGTGAGTGATGGGCAGAACTCATACGGTATACACCTTTTATGTATACCTACCTATTTTTATGTATACCTACCTATTTCATATTTTGTATGATTATTATATTAATTAAAATGTTCTTATTTCTTTTCTTCCTAATACTGTAATTAGTTTTTTTCATTACTTACGTGTACTCTCTCACGCTGATTTCTTTTCTTAGTTATTTAACGTGTTTGCCTCCGTTTAACGTGTACTTGAGTCGTCCTTACTGTTATTATATTAGTTAGGGGACATATAAAGAGGTATCTACGTTTTATGATTTATTCAAACAATGGCATTGGTATGGTGACAGGTCTTATCCCTATTTGTTCTACCTCAATAACGTGGAGGCTTCTTTATACCCACACAATTAAGAGATATTACGCTCACCAAAGTACCCTGTACTGCTGCCCGCCCCAGCCACACCCTTAGTACACCCAACCCGATTGACTTATCCATGGCGTAGCTATAAAGAGGTTGTCTCTCGGTTATCAATCAAAATCTATCTTTCAAAGATTCTTTAAGGAACTTTTGTCTGGTGGTCATTCTATGGGAGTGGCACTGGCAGTCGGGCAACTGGTCTGATGGTTGATAGCTTTATACAACACAAGCTCAAATATCTTGCCCTGTCTTTAGTTGTAACAGCTGGCTATCGTGGGCGTGCGGGCAAGCCGTTGGTGGCTATCGTGGGCGAAGACTTCCTTTATTACAAGACACTGCGAACAGTGCCACAAGGAGACATCAGTACAAGGCCGTTATTTAGTGTATTAAAGCAATGTAAGGCTGATGAAAACAAAACACAGTGGTGCCAGGCAGTGCCTAGAAAAGAATAAATACATGGTAAGTGTTACACCAAGATAATACTGGAACCAGACTCGGGAAAACCAAGCAGGACAGAACAGACCGCGCGCCCTTGGAGTATAAACTTGCACACATGCCTGCCCCACTAGTGGTCACAGCTCAAGGCTGAAGAAGCCACAGGTTCAGAAATTGTCAGGACAAACTTTTTTGAATGAGAGTTGTGAACTCTTGGGTATAGATACATTCTGGAGCCAGTACACGCCCAATACTTGCCAAGCTAACGAGCAGGTCAGTGGCGAAGAACATCAAATAAAGTAAAGATACGAAGCCGTGATTGGCGCCAGAAGCGTAAGGGTGACTTCGGTGTTGTATGCATCACCGATTTTCACTCAAATATCATATTCATACTCGGTGTTTTGAGAATTTCATATATCTAAACTTAAGGCGGAGCTGGAAATTATAACAACTCATAATTCGCGAGAATTCGCAAACTAATCTTGAGCTCAGTGCAAAAACATTTATTGTAAAATTTTGCACTATCTAATTACTGATTTTAGAATTCTGTTGGTTTTTATTGACTAACGAAAATAAAATCACCAACCTATGCAAGAAATCTTTAGAAAAAAAAATACAAGTTGAGGCAGAGTCAGCTATCAGAAACAACGTGATAAAGGAGGCAGGCGCCACCAGCTCCACCCAGTAACGCAGAGGACACGCGGACATCATGGAGCATTTTAATTTTTGTCTATGACTCCCAGGTATTTGTTCTCTTGGTCTCCATAATAATGGGCATCATAATGCCATTGTTCCAACACATGAGAAGATAAGATTATAAAGACAGGTGGCATCCTGTAGGCCTTATCTCAGTCCTCAGGTCCCTCCACCCTTTCTTGTCTCAGCACGACCCTCGCGGCCTCGCCCTCGTCTAGGATTACTGTTCACGCCACGCCTTATACCAGCCTCACGCCACGCCTTATACCAGCCTCGCCACGCTACCAGCCTCACGCCACGCCTTATACCAGCCTCACGCCACGCCTTATACCAGCCTCACGCCACGCTCCTACCAGCCTCACGCCACGCCTTATACCAGCCGCACGCAACGCCTTATACCAGTCTCACGCCACGCCTTATACCAGCCTCACGCCACGCCTTATACAAGCCTCACGCCACGCCTCCAGCCTCACGCCACGCCTTACCAGTCTCACGCCACGCCTTATACCAGCCTCACGCCACGCCTTATACCAGCCTCACGCCACGCCTTATACCAGTCTCACGCCACGCCTTATACCAGCCTCACGCCACGCCTTATACCAGCCTCACGCCACGCCTTATACCAGTCTCGCCACGCCTTATACCAGCCTCACGCCACGTCTTATACCAGCCTCACGCACCTTATACCAGCCTCGCACCACTTATACCAGCCTCACGCCACGCCTTATACCAGCCTCACGCCACGCCTTATACCAGCCTCACGCCACGCCTACCAGTCTCACGCCACTTATACCAGTCTCACGCCACGCCTTATACCAGTCTCACGCCACGCCTTATACCAGCCTCACGCAACGTCTTATACCAGCCTCACGCCACGCCTTATACCAGCCTCACGCCACTAAACCGACCATAGATTACACTCACATCATCCTCCAGACCCATGCCATCCCACATCACCCCGACCCATGACATACCACATCACACCAGCCACGCCCTATGGTAAACGGTTGCTTCATTCTTGACTCACGCCACACAACAGTCTACACACACCCCGTCACCCTCTTTAACAGTACCAATGCTTTGTAAGTCAAAGTAGTTTATTTAACCAGAAAGTTACAAATTTAAATTATATTTTTTTTATTGGTATGGCTGAGCGTCGAAAAATCACTTGATAAATTTATACATTCTGATCAAAATTACTGAGGGGCGTCATGGAATATTTACAGGATTATAATTTAAATCTGGTGTTTAGCAGTTACACCTTGGACGCTTCCACTTACAGTACACTTTTTCAGAGACATAATAGTGTAACACTTTGAATGACTTAACTGAGATAGTGAAGAAGATAAAAGGATGAGACAGTAACTTAACATCTTGGTCTGAATAATTCAAGAGTAAAACTACAGGAGTAACTATGATAACAACAGTCACCTCATCATAGTTCTTTCATCAACCGGTGTCAACAACAGCGTCATTGTTTTATGTTTTCTCACCGGTTGGTCTCTTCCTGATCATGTATAATGGCAAAAGAATATTTAACCCGTAATGCATAGGTGTTGGAGTTACTAACTTCAGAGTTATGAAAAATGGCTTTATAAGATATTTATATTTAAGCGTAATGTTTGAACTCGAAATGTTTCTAACATTGAGTTTTAAAGTCAGGTGATGCTGGTGAACTTGGGTTACAGCCTTAGAATTAACTAGTCTTGGGTTTCACCAGTCAGGTTAGTTCGAACGCAGGAATTTTACCTCCCGGCATCCCGCAACATATCCTCCCCTCACCTGCCTCATCCTCACAAAATAGACCCATAATCTTTATAAACTAATGATTCACATTAAGTGGTGATGGGTTAAATAATGATGGGTTAAATGTTGATGGGTTAAGATGATGAAAAGGAAAGCAAGGTCATTAAGAGGTGAGAAGGAAGGCACACCATGCGGGATACTGAGGAGCCGGTGCCTGCCTAATACTTGCCAACAGTGCGTAACAGAGACGTGACCGATCGCCCAAGCGGCTAACAAGCCGATCAGTGGGTTAGAGGATAAAGTAAAAAGTATAATCGGGTAGTAATCGGGTATGTCGATGGTCCGTCAGACCCGGGTCCGTCAACTCCATATACTGGTGGCTGTCGTTGACACCCTGAATCATTCATACTTCCCTTACAGCCTAAATATCCTCATCGTGTATGCTGTCCACCATCACCAGCAAGTCCCTATCCTCAACGTCCCACCCTCTTGCTGTACCAACCCGACCTTCTCTCTTCATCCTGGCTAGACCCTCACGTCCTCTTTCTTCAAGTCGGAAGTTTATTTACAATTTCCTTTGGTTTTTGCTCCGTGTTTGGCTCGTTTCTATTTATGTCTCCTTCCTCACTTCCTCCCGTTCCCGTCTCATTCCTTGCATTTCTTATATATTTGTAATGAGTTTTCTAGGTTTGCCTCTTCTCATTCACTTCTTGTCGCGTGTTTCCGTATATGAGAGCATTCCTCGCACGTCCAGTGACTCTGATGAAGGTTGATGAGTCGTTGGGAAGCATGCAGAGTCGTCCTCCATGACATGTCCTTGCTACGTGCCTCTATTACTGCCAGCTGTCACTACTCCATTCTCTACTGTATATCACCAGGTAAAGGTTGAGATTCATTGCACCTTTACCTTTTGTTTGTTCTTACCCAAATCATAAACAAACAAATGTGGAAAATTAAATGGAACACAGCCGTATATAAATAACGTCAGTCAACAGACCAGAGGGCCGTTTCCTTATACAGTTTGGTACTCGTATCCTGTAGATAAAATTGACCACAAATAAAGTCAGACAATCACAGATAGAGACAGACAGACAGTCCAGCAATGGGGCTGTGTTGCCACATATAACAATTGTTACACCTATCTGGCGGGAAGGTGAGGCGTGGCAGGTAAGCACTGCACCAGCGTAGTCAGTCTGGTATAGCCTGTGGTGGGTGAGGAGGTGGCGCGCGTGTTGGGAGTTGAACGACGGGCGCAGCTGTACGTCTAAGCTGTCGACCGTGTTTTGAGCAGCGTTTGGTGTTTTTCTCAAACAGTTCCACTCGATTATAGCTGATTTGAAACCAACTGATAGTTTATAAATTAGAATCGTAATACAACAAATTGTATTTTGTATCCACAAAACAATTTAACCATTAGGCATAAATAACGGGAGATAAGTAATACTGAGGGTGTATCGGGATGAAAATGTTGATCATGAAAATTTATGTGCTCAAGCGGAAGGAAAAAGTGTTGAAATTGTTACGTAAACGTGATGCCCTCAAGTGACAATTTCGTCATTCAGCTGAGGAGTAAGTGGGGCATCAAGGTGCTGGTGACTAATGCTATATGTGTGTGTCCCCAGGCACCGGACCCCTGCTAATGTGCTCCTCAGCCCCTACCCAAGTTGCTCGTACCTCTCTCTCTCTCTCTCCCAGTACACAAAACCATTACAACAGTCTCCTAAAGGCCAGTTCTTCCTTGTCTCCTCCGACTTCATGACTGTATCAAAATGGTGATGATGATGATCATGATGATGCTGCTGCTGCATGATGATGATGATGATGTGCTGTTGGTGATAATGATGCACCACTGGATCAGGAAAGGAGAGCCAAGATGTGTGATTGCAGCCTGCGCTCTGCCTCACCACATAAATCAACTCACGCACAGCCATCATCCAGCTCATCATACCTCTCATCATCATCAAAACCTCTACCCCCAAAGTCCTATGGCGACGGACGAGTGGTGACGGGGACAGGCAGAGATGACTGCAGGTCTCAGTCACAACTCTGCACAGATGGTAGTAGGTAGTAGGCAGCTACCAAACAGGAGGTACTACCGCCTGGGAAGATATTGGAAACATAATCTGTTGTCTAATGGTAGACCCTGCTGCCACATGGCATCACGAAAATTGTGACCAAATCCCAGATTGTTGATCTGACTTTATGCCTCATTTACACACAATTGCAGGGTCTCAATTGTTTCTCTTACTATTGACAACACAACATACGTAATACATTGTTTCTCACTTCTGTTCTTTTTTTCTCTTTGTATTTCTTTATTTATTATTATTATTATTATTATTATTATTATTATTATTATTATTATTATTTATAATTATTATTATTTTTATTATAAATTTTGTTTTTATTTTATTATAAATTTCATTTACTATGAATAATAATTATTATTATTATTATTATTATTACATTTTCCCCCAGGCACCGATGTGAGTCAGTGACCTGTGCCTGGGTGGGCAAATCACCAAAAAAAGTAATAATATAATAAATAAATAAATAAATAAATAAATAAATAAATAAATATAAGATAATGGTTATGCACTGGAATCTAGGCAGCAGTGCAATCCGGTCTCTGTGCAGCTGGGCAGCCCTTTCGAGCCACTCTGCTCACCCAACATGGGAGGGCTAGAAAGGTGTGCCCTAAACATAGCCTGCCTAAAACCAACCTGACTGGGCAACCGCATCCAGAAGGTCATCCTTATGCGGTCGAAAACACAATCAAAATCACAGATCCAAGCAAAAACAAACTATACAGCCTATTATGGTCTCTGCATGGAATGTCAGGACCCTTCTGGATAATAACAATTGAGTGTCCTGAAAGAAGAACCGCCCTTGTGGCAATCCAGGCTGGCTAGGTATAACATCGACATAGCAGCCATTAGTGAGTCCCGGCTCCCAGACAAGGGTCAACTCACAGAACGGGGTCTGGCTATACCTTCTTCTGGAAGGATAAGCCTGCTGTGGAAGAAACTGCATTTATGGAGCTGGCTTTGCCATCCGCCAATGCATCCTACAGGCTAACTGAAATACCTTTGGGATCAACGAGCGCCTCATGACCTCCAAGTCCCACTGAATCACAATCACTCACGTCATGCCTTTATCGTCAGTGCATACGCCCCAACACTGGAGGTAGAGGATGACATAAGGGCTTTACGCCGACCTCGACAGAGTGCTAACCTCTATCCCCATAGAAGACAGGTTGTGCTCTTGGTGACCTCAATGACATGATTGGCAGAGATGCTGACATTTGGCAGGGAACCATTGGGAGAAATGGACAAGGCAGGTGTAATCACGGCCTACTCCTCCTGAGCAAAGTGGGCTGCACACAACCTCACTATCACCAATACTTCGGCTGTAAGCAAGCCGGCAAGTTCAAGGGTTCGTGGCAACACCAACGATCCACTGGCATCTCATTGACTACATCATTATCAGAAAGATCGCCGAGATGTCCTCATCCCCGTGCCATGCGTGGCTCAGACTACTGCGACACTGATCATCGGCTCGTCAGAGCCAAGCTCTCACTTCACGTCGCCCCAAAACGGCGAAGGCAGCGAGCCTCAAGAAGAGGTTTTAACATTAAGCTTCTGGAGGATCCAGCGGTAGCACAAGCTTTCAGAGAACAGTTCGAACATGAGCCGATAAACAACCCAACAATGAACAACTCAAATCCCAGTGCCGAATGGGATATTCTTAACACTGACATGACAAAAACCTGCAGAGACCTCGGCAGATCAAGAATACACCAAGCCTGGTTTGTTGAAAATGCCGGCAATCAATGTACTCATCAATGATAAATGTGATACTTTAACTGACTGGCAGAACAGCCCTCAGTCTCGGACTAAACCTGATACCTTCCCCAAGAAGAAAGCTGTGGCTAGCAGGAACTTCGCAATTTAAAGAATGACTGGTTTAACAATAACGCATGTGAAACACAAAATTTGCAGATCAGCACAAGATGCACGATTTTCTTAATTCCACCAAAACATTTAATGGGCCAACCCCTCAGGGCGTAGCCCCCTCTGCTCATCCAACGGTAACTCTATAATTAAAGACGATGAAGGCCTCCTTCAGAGCTGGAAAGAAACACTACCATTCACTGCTCCAACCGAAACACTGATGTGGATGTCCTGACTTACCAGCTCCCTCAGCATCCAGAGCTGACCCACCTCAGCAATCCTCCATCCCTGGACGAGGTAGCTACTGCCACCAAACAGATGAAAAACAAAGCCTCCGGGGCCTTATGGAATCCCAGCTGAGGTGTATAAAGCAGGAGGACCTCTGCTTACCAGCCGTCTCCCTCTCTCCTGAGTATATAGGGAAGAAATCCTCCAAGCTCTTAAAGAGCTTCAATCATCAATATTTATAAGGACGTGAGACCGGTCAGACTGTGGCAACTCCCGCGGATCTGCTGTCCGTAGCTGGCAAGAATATTGCTCGAGTCCTCCTAAACAGACTTTTCTGAGGCGGAAAACTTCTTCCCAGAATCTCAATATGGCTTTAGACCATCACATGGCACCACTGACATGATCTTTGCTGCCCGCCACAGGAAGTGCAGAGAACAGCCTAGTGACCTGTACTTGGCTTTCATCAATCTACAGTAACCAAGGCCTTCGACTCGGTCAACAGGAAGCCCTCTGGTGGATTCTCAGCCGTTTTGGCTGCCTCGAAATAATCGACATTATGAGGTGACCAGGCGAGTCCGGGGTCTTTCCCATCCAAACGGGGGTTAAACAAAGGGTGTGTTTCTTCACCAACTCTCTTTTCCATTTCTTGACTGCCTTCCTTACTCTTACCAGTGCCAATTTAGACGACGGTGGACATAGAGTACCGGATGAATCTTTTCAACATAAGACGACTCCGGGCAAGAACAAAGTGTCAGTATCCATTACTGAACTTCAGCATGCAGATGACCTCACTCTTGTGGCTCACACTGAACGCGACCTACAGGAGATCCTGAACACCTCAAGAATCGTATGCACACTCTGGCCTTGAGGTGAATGTACGCATGAACTCAGATTCTCTTTCAACCTGTCCTGGTTCTGACACACCTCCACCATCCATCCATCTTAACGGTACCACCCTCTCTAATGGTACCCACTTTCGGCATCTCGGCTCCCACCTGTCACCACTGTAGACATCGATGAAGAGATTCAGCATCGGATCAGATGTGCATCTCAAGCCTTTGGCAGATTCGAAACCGTGTCTTCAGCTGTAAGGAGCTGAAATTATCTACAAAGTTACCAGTATATCGAGCAGTGGTCTTCCCCACCCTGCTATATGGCAGCGAGACATGGGACGCATACAGGAGGCACATCAAGGCACGAAAACTTTCACCAGTTTAGTCTCGTTCCATCCTCCGAGTTCGCTGGGAAGACAAGAGAACAAATGCCAGTATTCCTGCTGACACCAACTTAAGAGCATCGAGGCTACCTTATCCATGAACAACTATGCTGGACTGACCATAATACCCGCATGGATGACAGTATACTGAAACAGCTACTACAGGCACCTAACGAACATTAAACGTAGCGCTGGTGGGCAACTGAAAAGATATAAGGATGGTTTAAGACAAACCGGAAGGTGCAAAATCGACCCCTTCCCTGGGGCGATTACTCCACACCGTAACGCTTGGTGGGCACCACACGAGAAGGTGTCAATACTCGAGTTAGCCCGACTTCAAATCGAGGCAGACAAGCCAACGCCGGAAAGGCGCTGTCGCCGCCCCTCCCACTCGATGTAGCCCTCCACATGTGCAACGAATGTGAACAACTCTGCCGGTCCCGTATCGGCCTCTTTGGTCACCTCAGAACTCACCAACCTAGATGACATCCCATAACTCATATCATTGTATCAAGCTGGATGATCGTCACACTCTGTTCGGACTGACAGCAAATTAATATAGTAATAATGATGGTGTGTTGGTGATAATGATGGTGTGTTGTTGGTGATAATGATGGTGTGTTGTTGGTGATAATGATTGTGTTGTTGGTGATAATGATGGTGTGTTGGTGATAATGATGGTGTGTTGTTGGTGATAATGATGGTGTGTTGGTGATAATGATGGTGTGTTGTTGGTGATAATGATGGTGTTGGTGATAATGATGGTGTGTTGTTGGTGATAATGATGGTGTGTTGTTGGTGATAATGATGGTGTGTTGTTGGTGATAATGATGGTGTGTTGTTGGTGATAATGATGGTGTGTTGGTGATAATGATGGTGTGTTGTTGGTGATAATGATGGTGTGTTGTTGGTGATAATGATGGTGTGTTGTTGGTGATAATGATGGTGTGTTGTTGGTGATAATGATGGTGTGTTGTTGGTGATAATGATGGTGTGTTGTTGGTGATAATGATGGTGTGTTGTTGGTGATAATGATGGTGTGTTGTTGGTGATAATGATGGTGTGTTGTTGGTGATAATGATGGTGTGTTGTTGTATTGTGTTGGTGATAATGATGGTGTTGTTGGTGATAATGATGTTGTTGTTGGTGATAATGATGGTGTGTTGTTGGTGATAATGATGGTGTGTTGTTGGTGATAATGATGGTGTGTTGTTGGTGATAATGATGGTGTGTTGGTGATAATGATGGTGTGTTGTTGGTGATAATGATGGTGTGTTGGTAATGATGGTGTGTTGGTGATAATGATGGTGTGTTGTTGGTGATAATGATGGTGTGTTGTTGGTGATAATGATGGTGTGTTGTTGGTGATAATGATGGTGTGTTGTTGGTGATAATGATGGTGTGTTGGTGATAATGATGGTGTGTTGTTGGTGAAAGTAATGGTGGTGCTGTTGGTGATGATGGTGAAGTTAATGGTGGTGCTGATGGTGAAGGTAATGGTAGTGCTGTTGGTGATGATGGTGAAGGTAATGGTGGTGCTGTTGGTGATAATGATGGTGAAGGTAATGGTGGTACTGTTGGTGATGATGGTGAAGGTAATGGTAGTGCTGTTGGTGATGATGGTGAAGGTAATGGTGGTGCTGTTGGTGATGATGATGGTGAAGGTAATGGTGGTGCTGATGGTGAAGGTAATGGTGGTGCTGTTGGTGATGATGGTGAAGGTAATGGTGGTACTGTTGGTGATGATGGTGAAGGTAATGGTGGCGTGCTGTTGATGATGGTGAAGGTAATGGTGGTGTTGTTGGTGATAATGATGGTGAAGGTAATGGTGGCGTGCTGTTGATGATGGTGAAGGTAATGGTGGTGTTGTTGGTGATAATGATGGTGAAGGTAATGGTGGCGTGCTGTTGGTGATAATGATGGTGAAGGTAATGGTGGTGATGTTGGTGATAATGATGGTGAAGGTAATGGTGGTGCTGATGGTGAAGGTAATGGTGGTGCTGTTGGTGAAGGTAATGGTGGTGCTGTTGGTGATAATGATGGTGAAGGTAATGGTGGTACTGTTGGTGATAATGATGGTGAAGATAATGGTGGTGATGTTGGTGATGATGGTGAAGGTAATGATGGTGATGTTGGTGATAATGATGGTGAAGGTAATGGTGGTGCTGGTGGTGATAATGATGGTGAAGGTAATGGTGGTGCTGATGGTGAAGGTAATGGTGATGCTGTTGGTGATGATGGTGAAGGTAATGGTGGTGCTGTTGGTGATGATGATGGTGAAGTTAATGGTGGTGATGGTAGCGGTGAGGACTCAGTAAGCAAGGCCGGAGGCAGCGACGTAAGCCCCTGTCGGAAATCTACTTAGAGGGAACCTGTGAGTGTGGGGCAGGTGTAGTAGGACAGATGTGTGCATGTGGGTATGTTTCAAGGCAGGTGTGTGTGTGTGTGTATGTGTGATGTAGCGCGAAGTGTGTGTGTGTGTGCGTGTGATGTAGTGCGACGTGTGTGCGTGTGATATAGTGCGGTGTGTGTGTGTGGTGCATTGCAGTAAGACAGGTGTGGGAGGGTGCTTACGGTGAAGACTTGGTGTGTTTGCTGGATCAATTTGTGTGGCGTCTCACGTTAGCTGGTCGCACTCTCACCCCTTCACTGGATTAAATTCTTGTACTTCTGTTTTATATTCTAGTCACTCATGCGTTCCAGTTTAGTTGTATTATATTTATTACAACATGACAATCACGGTCTACCTCGAAAAAGTGGAAAAGGAATGTCGCCAATTTTGCAGAGACTAGAGAGCACCATAGAGACACGAGTAAGCAGGTTTCCGTGTGAGCGTCCTCCAGTGCGACCAGGCAGTGTAGGCAGGCGCGCCCACTGCCAGCACGTGACTGTGGGAACTAGTAGTGTAATATAGGGCGGACAGCAGCAAGCAGGTCGTGGCACTCCACTACCATCCGATGGCCACCACTGCCCTCCACTGATCATACCTTCTCTGTGTTATCTAACCAGTCTCTCCTTGTCGGACGTTTATCACCCGCCTGACCGTATAAGGCTTTGATGTCATGAAACCTCATTAATTTTGAAGGTTATTGACATTAATCACGGAGAGTTCTTGTTACTACACCAGATGAGAAAGATGACTGTGGTATGTAGTGGACTGCTGACCCAGTACTTTCCCTGAACCTTTCCTCACCATTATTACATTGGTGTTTATTGAAGAGAAATATAGGAACTTAGAATAAGGATTGAATATTAGTGTAAATATGTTGACGTTAACAGTAACAGGGCATAACGACCATACTGTGCAAAAAAATCACAAGTTTACAACTGACGCAGCAAGAGACAAAAACGCGTAATAGCTGTAAATATTCAGATAACCTCTGAAACTTAATAATCAGGTCATATTCATAATATTTACAGAGCGAAACAAGTAAACTATACAGACAGTGAGACAGAGAAGTCAGTGCTACAGTCAGTATGCAGTAAAGTGCACAACAGTGGTGGTAACTGTTAATGTGTGGTTGTGGTGCGTCGTGGTGCATATTATGGCGAACGGTCACTCAGGAACCACACACTGTCACTTAGCCTTGATTTCACCCTTCAGCATTGGTGAACCCAGCCATAAACTGGTGTGAGAGGCCGTGTGGGGTTTCATGGACTATATCAACATTAAGTATAAGAGGGTATCAACATGTCTACAGTTTCACACTCGATAATTAAGGTAGACGACCACTGGTGGAAGTGGCGGGCACAACTTCGCTTCGTATCTGCACTCTACAGTACTTTTATCACTGTTTCATGATTCTTGCTGACAAGTATTATAAAACATGAGTTACAAAGTACTTCTTCAACATGCAATCATTATATTAGTTTACTGGCAGACAAAATAAAGTGTGACTCTAATACAAGAAAATGAAGTAAATTTCAATAATAAATACATGTTTCCTTCAGTAAGAAAAATGCACGAAGTACACAGCACACAGGTGATTGGATAATGTACAGTGTGGAGCAGGATGAATGGTGTGAGGCAAGAGAGGCCAGCAGGGAGGGAAGGGGTTACTTCCTCGGTATATCAACACCGCACAGCCTTATCTATACAAGGTTTTTTACGCTCCACATACCATTGGGGAGCAGTAAGACAATAAATAGTATGTGGTGAGGCGGATTGTTGACGGAACATCTCACCACCCCTAGCTTCTGGGGGTCTTTATACTACTCGTTATTTCTTTAGGGGATGAAGCTGTTATGTGGAGGAGTCCAGTTTACCATTCATAGCCTATAGTGGACACTATTCACCAGCGTTGCCGTCCAATGGTGGATTATGTAAAGGTTGTAGTTGCATTCAAGCAAGAATTCTGAGATTATAGTAAGAAATGTAAACTCTTGGAACAATATGCCAGTGTATGTTGAACTTGTGAGCTCTTTCAAGACTGACAAGACTTGATCAACACTGACACAGGTAGATACATTCTGGAGCCAGTACATCTCCAGTACTAACTAACATTGCGTAACAGAGACGTGACCGAACGCGCAAGCGGCTGACGAGCCAATCAGTGGTGAGGAGAATAAAAATAAAGTAATGGAGGATAGCTCACTCAATATTAAATTTTGATCCTCCGCTACGGTCGTGTCGCAAAGCCCATTACCTGACAGTATTTGTTTTGTGCAATAACAGCAGATTATTCAGTAAAACAGTTAAATATAGTCAGTAGGTTATCGACATCCAACTTTAGATATCGAGGATAATTTCACAAAGCATGTTTTAATACAGTATACATTTCCTGCTTATTCCCCAAAAATTGGTTTTGGGAGAATTGATTTTCAAAATATACATTGTTTTATTATGTTCGGTTAAGATTATATTATATTTTACAATCGATAGGAAAATTTACATTCAAATTATATTTTTACACAGTACATGAAACCAAAAAACCACCATTTAATATGAACAAAAATATCGCAGACCATTTACCAGTGTAATTTATTGTAGATTTTTAACACTGCCATTTTAGTAGTGATGCAAAGAACATCGTGGTATTTACAAGCTGGTAACAGTTGACAGTGAAACCACTTTTCACATCTTATATTGTGCTCGCTAGTTTATTGATGACCAACTTTCTTTAAAGTACAGTACAGTTTCAGAGCTACGCAACTACCAATGTATTGCTAGAAATTTAAGACTTAGTTTTAAAATTAGGCTCCTACAGTGGAACATTTTTGAAAATCAGGCTACATTATTCCAAGTTGGAATAATAGTAATAATTATATTTATTCAGTGAAATTGTCACGCATATAACTATGCAGGTACTGTATAGGTACAGTATACAGCTCATCATTAATATAGAGCCCTTTGTTTAGGCAAAAGAAATATCAATTGGTTGTATTTTACTGATTCTTAACTGTTGGGTTTATCGCGGAAACGACACAAAATTGCCAAGGCAAAGGTAAGTTAGGTTAGGTAAAGATAGGTTAGGTAAAGATAGGTTAGGTAAGTTAGATAAAATAGGTAAAGATAGAGGCGATAAAGTCAGGTTAGGTAAAGATAGGTTAGGTAAAGTTAGATAAAATAGGTAAAGATAGAGATAAAGTCAGGTTAGGTAAAGATAGGTTAGGTAAAGTTAGATAAAATAGGTAAAGATAGGAGGTAAAGTCAGGTTAGGTTAAGTTAGGTTAGGCACATATGAATAAATAGGAACTGAGAGACAGTGATAGGCAGGTAAATGGACAAACAGAAGGGTAGGGGGTGACGGCAGAGAGGGGTGGAAGGCTAGTAAAGGGATAAAGGAGAGGGGGTCGGAATAGCAGAGAGAGAGAGAGAAATGTGTGACCTACAGAAACAAAATTAGGAATGTAGTTGAAGAGGGAATGAGTGGTGGACGTCCTGGTATTCGAGAACACCTGCAACTCATACTTGACAAAAAAATTTCCACGGTTCACCGAGTCTTGGTGAGGAGTGCAATGGTGGATAATTCCTATATCAGACGACCTCTAGCTTAGATCCAGTGTCTTTATTTTTACGCTCTTGCTTTTTTATAGAAAACCCAATAAAGATTTTACCTTAGGTTAAAAAGCTAATTCTCCCTCTCTATTTTTTCTTTCTGTGTGTGTGGGGGGGAGGAGGAGACTAACAAGTTTTGGTGGTAAAGCACACATCTTACCAATATATATGGGTTCAAATCCTGACCCAAGACACTCGTGAGACCCTCCCAAACATCGGGTTTCCTCTGAATACTCCGATTTCCTCAATATTAACTCTTGGTCACTGAAGTTCGTAACAATCAAAGACCAACCACCCAATACAAATAAACGTCCGGCCACGGAAAAACTAAGGCCCAGACTATATCTTTCTTGGTACTGTACACGAACACCATTTACATTGTTATGACCCTCCTCCATCACCGCTTACCCAGCTCCAAGAAGCAGTATATATCTCACCAGTGTGTCGAATTACCACTGGCTGTCCCGCTAGTCTCCGGTAATTTTCCGACGATCGGTATCAGTTTACAGACAAACAACAGTCAGGTAGATTTCACAGGTCACAGAAATACACTTGTACACTGTATTCTTCTTTAATAAACAGTAATTCTTCACATCTAACCCCAAACTTCGATTTTTATAGTCTCAGTGTTACGACCCTTTGTACTATGGGTCCAGGATCAGAATAGACCCCACCAAATTCATTCCTCATTACTATGGGGTATATTGAAATTCATGACGTATTTTTATTAAAAATATTATATTTACAAACAAACACTAAAACAGTAATAATACAACAAGATGTTTGGAAGTGGCTGAGTACGACTGAAGGTCCAACATTATCACACACTATCAATCAACACAAATCACAATGAAAAGCCAATTCCCAAAACATTAGAGAGAGGAGTATTAGTTAACTTAAAGAAGCTGTTTAAACTGACTACCAACTACCAGTTGGTCACCGACGTCACCTTTACCACTGACATAACATATCCTGATTGGCTAAAACATAAACTATATTTAAACCCTACTTACATTAATTCCACATATTTTATAACCTATGTACAAACCTAATGTAATAAAACAATACAATAAAACATAATACAATGTAATAAACAAAGTTAATACTTAAAAAAGGGCTTAGTGAGTAGTGAGGAAGCTGCCCGAGACAACCCACACCATCAGAAACAACGAATTTATACAAAGAACAGAAACTAACAGCGGACACTCGTAACATCAGCACGCTACCAGTGTACAATTCCTTAGCTGTCCAACTTTAAATTAATCACAGCAATCTTACATTGCACAACAATTGTCTTCAATTGTTCTGCTAGGCTTAATCTCTACACTTTAACAGGAGCGAGCGACCAACTTCCCCTAGGTATTATCAGAGATGCAGCGATGGAACATCTACTACGAAACAACCTTGTAAAAGATCCAACACGTTTTATGCCAAGCTCTTGCTTGACACAATTGCCAAGGTATGGATATTTGGACCCATATTCTAGAACGGGTGGTAATATCACAATATTTACCTAGATTTTGCCAAGGCTTTCGACAGTGTACCCACGAAAGGCTGAATCAAACTGAAGGGCACGGAATTCGGGAAATGTCCTAGCGTGGATAGAAGACTTTCTACATGACCGCAAGCAATGTGTGGTGATTAATGGCACGAAATCGTCATCTGTACCTGTAACAAGTGGTACCGCAGGGGCACTATGCCTGTTGTTTGTTTGTTTCATAAATGATATGCCTGACGTTGTACACCTCCATTTTGCCGATGACGCAGTTATTTTCGGAAAAAGAACCAAGCGGACTGTGAAGAGCTGCAAGGACCCTCGGGCTCCAGGAATGGTCGAAGGAATGGCTGCTGAGATTCAATGTCACGAAGTGTAAGAGATGCACCTGGGGCGTACCAACGGTAAGGAGGCGTACCATATGTCCCAACGGGATGAAGAAAAAATGTTGAGACTGTGTGAGAAGGACCAGGTATGTTGACAATGAGCTGAAGTTCTCGGCCATTGTGAGAAGAAGGTAAATCAGGCAAATAAATTATTGGGTCTTATAAGAAGGTCGTTCAGATATCTAGACGGTCCGCCCTCGTGACGATCTTCAGGAGTGAAGTGCTTCCCCATCTGGAGTACTGTCACCCCATCTGTCCCCGAGATATGCTAGGGACTGTCAGTTGGAAATGTTCAAAGGAGGGCCACAGCTGGTGCCTGCACTTCGCATCTAGCCAACCCTGCGAGATTGGAGCGCCTGAACTTGCCTAGCTTATACTACAGACGGGCAAGGGGGACCTAGTTGAGGCTTTAAGCATCTCAAGGGCACTACCAGTTGAGTGTCCTTACTTGAGCTGGCGGACGCTCGCCCCACAAGGGGTCACAGCTCAAGATTGAAGAAGCCGCAAGTCCGGAAAAACCGAGGGCTAATTTTTCGGAGGAGGGTTGTAAACTCTTGGAACAATCTACCAGAAGGTTTGACGGCACCGAGTGTGTCTTTCAAGAGAAGACTTGACCAACACTGGAGCGGGTTCAGGTACATTCAGGAGCCGGTGCATGCCCAGTATTTGCCAACAGTGCGTGACAGAGACGACCGATCGCCGGGCGGCTAAAGGAGCCGACCTTTGGTGAAGAATATAAAGGAAAAGAGTCGTGACCGATCGCCAAGCGGCTAACAAGCCGATCAGTGGCGAAGAGGATAGTAAAAGGTAGGTAGATAACCTACCTTGCCCTAGGTAGCCTGCGCCCGCGTATACACCTCGTCAGACGCTTCTCGAACATCCTAGATTTTTACTTTAGTGATAAAAATATTCACTGTAAAAGCAGAGTAGGCTCCATGAGCGGATCCAGGAATATCAAATTGTTGTGTGGGTGAACATGACTAGCAAAGCGATCCTCCCTTGGTAAATAAGCCCCAGATTTTTTAAACTGACCAATATCATGAGCATTTTCAGGCCGTTTTGAAGCCATGTACACTTGATATGAGATATTCTGAGGTCAATATTAATTACTTTTTAGCATTAAAACGCCTGAGTACAATATGCATTAAAGACTAGTATAGGAATTTGCTAATGAAAGTGGGGTTCGATCCCAGGACCTCCCTGATCCGCCCCTGTCGGTGTCCATAATTGATTAACTATTAGCCAAGTGAACCATCTGCTTCTTTATGTCAAAAGGAAATGCCCAACTTTCAGTGGAATCCACGCGTTACGGCCTTGCTGACATCGACATAAAAGGACTGGATGCATGTAACAAGTAGAGTTTCTTATGCGGCCTGACAATGATTGCAATGCTATTGTTATCTGATTGCTTATTACAAAGATAAATTAATTCAAATTTGAATTTGTTATTACAAAACATAGTTTAAGAAAAATAACCCTTATAATAATAATACAATTCTTGAAGTCAACATATATAATTCCAGTTGCAACAAATTTTTAAAACTTCAGTGAATTCAGACGTAGTAGTTTGTCAAGTAACGTTTTCCCGTAACCTGTCATGAGTCAGCCAGTGTACTAAGAAAGAATAGACTCATCCACGACCACTGGAGCCACTTAACATGGGCCTGCTAAAACGCAGCCCAACAAGGTGCCGCAAATGATAAATATGTGTAATATTTATGTGATTGGAAAATCGTGTTTCACATGAGTTTTGTATGATTACATAAAAATCATAGAATGATGTATCATTAAAAAGGTTTCACATAGTCAAGAAGGTAAAACGTCGGAAATAGAAGAGAGTGGCAGGAGTGAAGACGAAGTTGGTGTGACGTCGTTGTCCTGTATATGTGCCCCTTTGGGTATTAATTGTGTCATTGGGGTTTTTTCTTTTTGTTTGTTATCTCATGACGTCCATAACTCCGTCCATGTACAATAAGAAAGATGTAGACCATAGTGAAGTGTCGTTCGTCTGCGATCATGTCCAGTACTGCAATGTGGACCTGAGGAAACTTGAACTGTGAAATACCACAAGAAACTACGTTGTTGACATTCTATAGACATAAACAGTGTTATAGTTAGCTAACTGAGGAGTGCCGTACAGTACCATGGGGAGCCTGAAGCGGCCTGTAGGTGTTGCTGAGGAGGCCGCACCACGTCCGTGCCAGGGCCCAGGGCCCATCAAGAGAGGTTTGCATATACACACATGTCTTGTTCACATAAATGTTTCACTGATTGTCAAGATCAGTATCATAGTCATGGTGGCTGTGATATCTTTTTTTAAACAAACGAATCATTTAACCTTACTTAAAATTGTTAGATTAGGCTAAATGATTTGTTAATTTAAATTAAGTTGTAACTCACAGTATGTGATATAGCTCAGTGATTAGAACATTTGTTATTATTGACGACATACCCGTGTAGTGTACTGTTAATTGTTTTGATGGATCACTAATGTTGACGAGATACCTACAACCATGTTTGTTATGTTGATGTTTGTATATTTTTACTTTAGGACATAGAGCACCTGAAAGTTATAAAACATTTAAGTCTCCTATTCTGAGCATTTTGAACCCCATATATACCAGGCGGAAATGGATAATAGAAGAAAAACAATTTAATTTAATTGATTTACGTAGTTTGTCTGTAGATGTTATCGGCTCATCATGCATGCTAGCTATTGACTGACGCCATCCAGTCGTGACAATGATGCATCGATATCATGCAAAATTTTTTTCACCAATCACATTTGATTTTTCAAAAGGAAGCAGCCTGGGTATGATTTAATTTTATACCAGTTCCACAATGGCTGTGGTGGAGGTTGTTGTCATTTGTTCTACGATTATTTTAAGTTTATTGTTGAGTTTTGAAGAAAAGATGGTGAATTTATAGTTTTACACCGTTTTTCACTGATTATTAATATATCTTTTGTAATGTTTAGACCTAAGAATTTATTCTATGATATTTCAACAGAAGTTTGAGGTATTAATTTTTCAATATTATTAGATTTGGTCAGTCACAAGTGTCGCCAATGATTTGTTTACATCCTCACTGACACCCCATGCAGCTCCTTACTGCATTCACTTAAGAGTCTACAGCAGAGAGTTTATTGGCTATAGCGATGGGAGACTTATTATTGGGAAAAAGTTGTCTTACTAATGAAAAAGGTTGCGTCAGGAGCGAGATTTTAATTTTCGGTACCAGACATGGCTGAACAGGTGGAAGAGATGTGCCGACATTGAATGGAGATTATTTTATGCCAATTGCTGAGTTTCATCAGAAAAATGGTGATGCAATTTTTTTTTTTTTTTTAGAAAACACGTGTTTGTCCAAAGTGTAATAATCAGTGTACACTGCGTGAAGAACAACACATTTGAGGTGTCAACAGTTTTCTGCACGAACAGTAAGAAACAGAAGAGGTGCAACCTTGGTTAGGTTAGGTTTGGTTTGGTTGGTTGGTATTTTATTTATGTGATTATTTGAGAAAAAATCCAACTTTTTCCGTTATGATTCTTGGGTGGGTAATCTAAAACTAGGGATTTCCGGAGGAAATGAATATCAAATTCGTTTGAAACTCATCAGATACCATAGGAAAAACCTATTTTATTATCAAAATAAAGACTGATGCATTATTATAAATGACCAAGATGATCATTCTATTCAATTCTTATGTATCGCTGACCTTCCACTCTAACTCAGGTATTGTACCGACATGGGCGCCCAAAGTTTAAACAACTGAAACATTTAGGGTTTAAGCAAGGCTCACTGGGGTCCAGGGGCAAGCCCCTGCTAGGTGTGAGGTTAGGTTTTTAGGTAAGATGACTTGTTTTCGTTTTCCCTACCCAAACACCCTGATTTCCCAGGCTCTCCCCATTATTGTTGGAGCAAAACGAGCAATTTCCAAAATGAAGGTTAGATTTGTTAAAACACACCAAAATACTCAGGAAAACCTATTGGTCAACCCTTAGGACTCTCGTCTCAAAGTAAAATTTACTGATGTTTCTTTTCGACAAAATTTCATTGGTGAGTTTTGATGTGATATTCATTTCTTGGGCAAAGGCTCTGTTTGGTAGATAATTAGACCCCTGGGTCATTAGAGGCCCTACCTTGGGTAAATATTCAGTACCTTTAGTTGACAGCACCTAAATGACTTTTGAAAGTGGTTTTTATAGTGTAAATCATCGTTTTAAATACAATTATGACCTTTATTGCCATTGGAAATGAGCCGTCTGAGATATTAAAAAGCGTGAGGTCAAAAATGTAAAGCCTCAAAAACAGTCTAACCAACTTACCCCCCAGTGTGTAAGAAACTTCACCGAGTCAGAGATACAGGAGGATAAAGTGTGCAACTTGAACGAGGAAATGGTGCAGTATGGTGTCCTCGCCTCAAGTGATGTTCTTGGAGCAAAATATTGCCGTAATGTTCTTTTTTGTTCCCTGCATGAAGAACCTAACTTTTAATGTGTCTTCTACAGACGTTCAATATTGTGTATGACACACCAGTAGATGATCCATAAAATCTCATTACGAATAACAGTTTTGTGAATACAGTACTATAACCAAATTTATTTAGGTATTGTAAGCTCTCCAAAGGTCAGTATGGGCAATAGTGCTGCAATTCCGGTTTCACATAACGCTGAATAAGTGGTATGAGGATCTCAGCCCCTCTGGTCAGAACACTGGTACAATGAATTTTCATTTTGACACTTTCTATTCCCGCCAACACCCACACCCTGTTGCTTCACATCCACGATTATATTTTGATTTTCCAAATTTACTTTCATCCACTTCACAGCAATACCAGGCTTGCCAATTGGCTCCTGGTTATCTAGCCAATGTTTGCATACCCCGGAACAAAAATTTTTCCAGTCCACAAAACTTGCTGATGATATTCCCAATTTCTGTATATACTAACAGAAAGGTGTTTCCTAAACTAACATGTTGCTAAACAATAAATTTTCCAGGCTGGCATATGCAGTTTGTCACCAAGTGCCCTTAAATGTAGACTCAGAAAATCCACACTGACCAGATCTCTTACTATTCAAGAATATCCGCTCTACTACAGTATCATGCATGGGGATCTGCAGGGTACTGATATTGAATTACTTCTTGGATGCTTTATAGATAAAGCAAGAACACCATGAGCCCTAAAAATGTCAATGGCTGCTGTTTCATTGTCCAAAACTCTCTGAATAACACGCCAGTCAGCCAATGTATAACCTTTACACACAGACACCTCTTCCAACTGCCCATGAATTGAGACTTGCAAAGATTGGTGCACAAAATGTAACATTGACATTCATGCTGATTGGCACACACAACTAGGACGCCGATAAACACTCACACTGATTGGCCAAATATTATAAAAATAAAAGTTAAATAACTCAAACTATTATCAACGGAAACATTATACAATAAATTAGTTAATTTTTTTTCTGTCCTCTCATATATGACTCAATATTCAGTTAGATGTTGGCAACTACTAAATATTAACCCTACTAAGTCTTCCACAGCAAAAATTGGTAAGGCGCCTGATCGATGCTCAATGAGCATTTTTGATCCGCTTTGTCCGGTGGCTGCCTCGGGTGCACAAAAATGCAAAATTACACCATATCATAGTACCTGTATGATCTTTCTGTTTAATATGTGGGGGGCATGCTCGAAGTTAGGTTAGCTCAGTTTGGATATGATATTCATGTCTTGGGAAAATGCTTTGTTTGGTAGATAATTAGGCCCTGTTCATGCTAGTGACACTACTTAATGTTTTCAAGGCAATCAAACTTATTTTTATTATTATTTATGTGTTTACAGGATTACCCCACCCAGGTGACACTGACCCACATCTGGGCCTGAGGGCCAAAAGTGGTAATAATAATAATAATATAATAATTTAAAAGATTCATAAATTTGATAAAAATTCAATTCAAAATTAAAATAATAAAATTATAATAAAATAATAAAGAACTAAAATAAAAAAAAGATCAAGAGTGAGAAATGATATCAGTATAGTTCCATTTACGCTGTTCCATTTACGGAGGTCCGCCAGAACGATGAACGCAGATACCTAAATAAAACAACATATGGGATTAATTGAAATAGAGACTGGGCCGATTCTCAAACTCCACTTTTTTCCCGACACAATATGTACTTTGTAGTAAAAGTAACATCAAAATTTTATGATGGTATTGACACACACACATAATATCTAAATAAAAATCACACTACTGTACAAATATAAAGGTGTTTAACACTTTACGTTAGTAGAAGAGATGGGTCGGCACACGGGATGGCGGCTGGTGCCGAGGCAGAGGGCAGATTAGTGGCCTCCGGTGAATCACTAACACTATTCACAGAGGTTTGCAGAGCCTCCTGACAAACCCTCAAAGTCCATATCCTCACTGTCACTATCACTGACTCTGGGGTGGTTGTGGTGGCTGGCTGGCTAAGAAGTCCGTAATACTACGCGATCCATCAGCATTGATGTTGTCGTGATACATCTGGACATACGGCTCATAATTTCGACAGAAGGTTATTAGACACTTCATACCGATGCTTGACTGTGTCTTTTGTCAGATGAGCTTGATTTTTCTCCCAACTCGATGACCTCCTTCTTCCATAACCATGGCTTAGTCCAGGTAGTTCGCTCTCCGGCGGTGGGGGTCCAGCGAAGCCATTGTGAAGTGAATAGCCGGCACAAGAGAGAACTGTATACTCGAGACTGAGAACATGAGACTGGCCCGCCAGGTCAGCGCACTTCTTCCCCTGGTGGCAGGGCACGCCATGTTACATTAGACCAATACAGCTAGCCGAGATGTGCCAGTCTGAACCATATGATGTCAGCGTAACGAAGAGCGTAATCTAATCGCGACCTCTCCCCGGCCCACTTCCTCGATAAATGATGGAATGAACCACAGAATTTAAAATTGTCATTCTGGCAAGGTGTCACAGAACAAAATCCACGTGAATCGAGACTATATTGTATTACCCAAATCTTTACTGATAAGGTTATATCCCAGATCACGATGTGACTTTGCCCTAACTACTCATTAGGATGTACGATTGTACCATCATAGAACAGAAATAGTTTACACAGTTGCATGTTATTATGAGCTAATCAAGGAAAAAATTCTTGAGAAGAAAACTTGTTTCTTGCCTCTTGAAGATCAATAAAAGTTTGTACTGTATTACAATTATCCTACAGTAGTTTTTCTGTGTTATTTCGAGGAAATCCAGCGATGTTGTCATTGTTGTCATGTAAGTTAGATTGTTGATAGGCTCGCCAGCCAAGAAGGATCTAAACATTGAGCAAACTGCCTAGTGAACATCTCATATGAACTGTTAACTACTAACAAAATAACAACCTCCCTAACCTAACCTAACCTAAAATGATGCTCTTCCATCCTAGCATAGGTATGTTAGGTTAGGCAAGGGTAAATATTCTGTAGTGACCTTTCACGGAAATTTTTTTTTAAATATAATTATACAGTAGAATATAATGTTTTTCACTGTTTCACACTAATATGACTATATCCGCAGAAAGGAGTTCAGTACCTACTTTTGGAGATGTGACCCCACATACCCCAATTACCAACATTAGGGTACAGTACAGTAATCCCGTGTTTTTTCGCTGTTTTTTTTTTTTAGCGGTTTTGACAATTCGCTTTTTAATTTTATATATAAAATACCATTTAAAAACCAAAAATTAAATTTCGCCATTGATATATTCCCTGTGAGGTGTTTTAGTGAGGGTTGTCACCACATTGGGTAAGTTGACCAAGCTTCACCACACGGCATCTCCAGCACCAGACTGTCTTATATAATATATTTTATATAAGAAAACCACCACCTAGAGTTTCCATCCATCCCATCCTGAGTGCTAGACAACATATCACGTAACCCTACATGGTAAAACAGACGCCACCCTTTCCTGCCTTAGACACCCGCTGCTCCGAGAAGCCTCAGTCCACACGTGCCTACCATACTGTGAACGCTACTGTGACTGCGTGAGGGCGGGCAGACGCCGGGACAGCAGGGAGAGGCTGGCAACGCGGGTGTTGCCGACCTCAGCTAAATATAAATTTTTTTTATTTACTTGTAAATAAAATTGTTTGGTATATAACTGTGTTACGTTCCAATATTATACATAATATGATATTAGTTTCAAATAATGATGCTAGTAAATGCTGGTACAGTGTTTCAGTGATCAGTGTGACCACTGGGCCGTGAGTGAGAGCATGGCGTGGTTAAGGCATGACCTACCTGAGCTGTTTGGTGGAGCCACAGGTGCAGTGATTCCTAAAAGAGTATTGCGGTTTTGGCTTTTTATGGGGTTTCAGGAATGCAATTTCGAAAACACGGGATTACTGTATATACCTTGTGTACAGGGTCCCTTTGTGCTGAATAAAATTGTCTGGCATTAGCTAAATAATATACTGTACGGTATTAAGATTGGTGTTCCGTATTGAAGGGATTAAACAATTAAACATTAAGGTAATGTATTCAATATAATTGACCCATACGCTTTTTATGGCTAGCTATAATAATGATGGCTACTATACCGTGAGCTACAGGTAAATGTAATTAAACATAAATTTTGTTATTTCATTCCAGACGCCAATTGTGTTGGGGATACTGACAGTTTCATCATCGGAGACAGAGTATGGGTGGGTGGCAGCAAGGGCGAAGGCCATCTCTTACATTGAGAGACACAGTTTGCACCAGGAGAGGCTGGTGTTACTTCTTGATGATCCTATCGGTGAGTTTAATTTGTAGTTTGATTTTTTATATTTTTGGTTCAGTGGAAATTATTTTCCATGTATCACTTATTCAGTGTAGGATAACTTTTAAGTTTTCCAAAATATCCAATAGATGAGGTGTCTTAGAAGCAAACACACTATAGTTTCAGCTGTCTTTTTAAACTAAAGAGTTTATTTACAGCGAATTAACTGATATAATTGTTTCAGAGGATGCATTTATATATTTACTTACAATAGAATACTAAACAAATTACATATCGTACTATATACATTGAAAAACAACATTTTAAAAGATCAGAATGACATTGAAATATTATACCCACTGCTAGCAGAGGCAGTAAAATATGAAGTAGTTCGAGTCATATTTCCTGCCCCTGTTGACGGTGTAATATTTCAATGTGATTCTGATGTTTTAAAATGTTTTTGCATAATGTAGTATTACTGATATGCAATTTGTCTTGGTATGTCTTATTGTAGTAAAATAAGCAGTAAATGCATCCTCTGAAAGCGTGAATTTCTACCAGTTTATCAGTTAATTCACGATAATACTTGATAAACCCTACATGCTCCTGTTTGAAATAAAGAAGGTATGTATCTTTATATAATTTAGTTAAATATCTTTCTCCCAGAAACAGTCATCCCAATGATTATGAATACAGGTAAACCTCATTTAGAAATACATCAGTACTCAGGAAAAATCGGACAGGTTTGCAACAGGCAATCAGCTGTAACTCTTGAGGAGGGCGGCATTTTTTCAGCTGGAAAAATAGGCTATAGCTAAGTGTTTGAAGTACAAGCAGGGTTATGTGTACCATTAAATGTTTTGTGTATAAATGAAAGACAACTGTGGAACAAATGGCTTAAAATGATAAAATGTGATAAAATGCTTATTGTTTAAATATACAGTTTCTGAATTTACAAATTCTAATTATTTGTGGTTTATTATATGTATGTCTATATACAGTATTCACCATTTGCAACCCCCAACTTTAGTCCTGTACCTATACAAGGTATTGGCAATTTTTCTGGGGTTGAAATCTCTTGGGTGAAACATAATTCACAAAATATCTTTTGTTTTACAGCAAGCTACAGTACATTGAGGGTAAATTCACATTCATTACCCATAAACTACAGCTAGTACATAGAACGTCGATTTAATGCAAATGCGCTCCAAGAAAGGTCTTTAAACCGAACGGCTAAATCGAAGTGTTGTTTCAATGGAATAATTTAGTTTTGTGCTGAGAGAAACACAAAATACTAAAGAGACTTTTATTAACTAGTAAATATGAGAAAATATATGGTGTAATGGTATATATGCAGCAAGCACTCTGCAGTCAAATTGAGAGCTGGACGGTACTGATACTGTACTGTAGTACTGTCTGCTGTCTGGCCACTGGCCCTCCCCACCCAGATGCACCTCGCCCATCTCCTAGAATAAACAAAACATTGTTTTGTACAGGCTGCAGTATTATGCTAAAACAAATACTCATAAATCAAACAATCTAAAATTACTGGATGGTTGGTCTGTTTACCATGATAGCTTATGGAGGAGGCTGGTGGCCAGTGCCTGACTCCACCCCTCGTCTGACCTCTTTTTCTCTCAACTTATTTTTTAATTACTTTATGCTATCAAAAATAGAATTTTAATCACCTTAAAACTTGTCCAACACATCATCCACATCACTGTCTAGTGCTGTGGCTGTTGACACATCTGACACCGGGAAGCACTGGATGACGGCCGTGGTTCACCCAGATGTAGATGGGCCAGCACCTACAGGAGCTGGAGGAATGGGAAAACATTCATTAAATTATTGAATTCTACCACATAATTATTTCATATCATACACTCAAAATTTAATGTCTATTTTTCCAAGCAATGAACACTCAGTTTCATAACACACAGTTTCATAACAAACTCACCTGATGAGGATAATGGATGGAAGAATGAGGTGATTTTCTTTCTGTTGCTGGGCTATAATCAGTTAATCTAGCAGCTGAGATGTAGATGCAGCCCCGATTCAACGCCTCCATCACTTGCATACAATGCTCCATATCAGGGTCATGTTGCAGTACAGACGTGGCAGAAGTGATGTGCTGCATAAACCTCAGCTTAGGAATTGTCAGTTCCTTCCCACTGTTTGGGGCTTATCTGTCACTTCCTCTTCTTCCTTTGCCATCTCCACCATCTCCAGACTTCTTCAGAAGTGAGAGGATCATGCTAACAAGCAGCTCAGTCTCATCCTTCTTGGATTTCTTGAAATCCTGAATCACCTCTCACTTCCTTAACGAGCTTCATAATGTCTTTCACGCCCTCGCCTTCATTAAAGCCCTTGAGATCATGGACTACCTCGGCCACAGATTATGCCACACACCATTTAGTGCAGTTTCTGCACACTTTTCCACGCAATTGTGATGTTAGTTATGGCATCTTTGATGGTAGCTCTTCCAAACGTTGCTGCAGTCATATTGTTGTCCTTGTTCATAGCTTCAGCCATTTGCCTCATGTCTTTTGAGATATATCTTTGAATACAATAACACCTTGATCAAGTGGCTGAATAAGGGAAGTCAGAGAAGAAGGTCAAGTTTACGCCTTTATTCACACTGCACAGGTGTTTGGAGTGCCTAGATGCATTGTCCATGAGAACCAAGGCCTTGTTGCTAAGGTTCAATTTTTGTTAACATCGCATAAAGGGTGGCATGGCTGATGTACCACTCATCAAAAATATAGAAGTCATCCACACCTTCTTGTTTAATCGCCAAATTACAGGAAGTTTCTGAGATGTGCACATTATTCAGCGCACGAGGTCTAGCTGAATGATGGATGACGGTGGCTTTATTTGCAGGGCGCCTGACTCGCCATGAGGAAATCGCCGTCTGTCCTTGCTGACCTTAAACCCGGTGTCACTATTAGATAGGTTTTTGGGCATTCTTTTCAATACAGTCCAGTTTCATCACAATTCCCACAATTAGCATTGGGTACAGTATTTTTTCTTTTCTTATTTATTATTATTTTTACCCTCACATAGCTTACATACAGCCAGTGCATCAATACATACTGACATTCACTTCCCACACATACACACCGATGTTTTCATTTTTCTTATTTTATAGTTTTATAGTACAGCACATTACTGTATACTTATAAAACTATAAAATACTGTATATTGTACTGTATTTTCTTTTATTTCTAAGCCACATTACAGTATTGTAATGATGTGCACTGGAGCACAGAAACCCCAGCTAATCTTTGAACTCCTTCCTGAATTTTTTCCCAGTGAGTCGATATCGTGAAACCCAAAACTGATGATTTTTAAACAACAAAAGGTTTTAAAAATTTAAATCAAAACTGAAATATCACTAAGTAAATGATGGTTAAATGAGGATACCTGTATCTTCATAACATAATAAGCAAGGCTTGAATTTTACCACCATATGCTGTGATCTTATGACTGCTAGCTTGCTTGAACTTTGTAATGTATTGAAATTAAAATTTCTGTGAATATAACCACATTCACTTCCCATGTGCTTCAACTACATTGACAATGAAACCAAAGAATGTTCAGTTTTTACAGTCATCATTCTGGAAACAAGTGAAGAAGTGCTAAGGTTAGCAAAAACTTCAAGAGAAATTTTATAGTGTACTTGAAATTTACAGAAAAGAAAAATGAGATTCAGTACTTGGGTCACACTGTGTAATTTGGGATGGGCGATAATAACTGAAATTTTATGAGCAAAATTTCAGTAGGAGGGCCAGGGAAGGTAGAGACTGGGATGGATGGTTGACTGAAATTAAAAACTGGGTCCCTAAAGAGATGGAAAATCCTGGAGGATTGGTAAAAAATAGCCTCCAAACCTTTAGATTTGAGGAGTGTGTCTGCCACCTCAGATATGAAGACGCATTCTATTGATTGATTCTCACCTGATACACGCGTTCTTCTCTTTTCCTTAATTTGCACCTCCTGCCTCTTCCCCGCATCATCTATTTTTCATTCCTATTTTCTCGAATCCACATTCCTCGGCTGAACTCTCCAGGACTGCATTCATGAGCTCTTGTTCCATTTCAACCCTCAGCTCATTCAATATTAAAGCATCTTGATCCTTCCATTCATCATTATTCTGAATACCGTACAGTAGTCATAGCAACTCTTTCAGTACATCCACAATATCATGCAGCTTAATTTCAGTTATACTGTATATTTGTCTTCCATCTCATATCTTAACAACCTTCTATTATCCCCATTGTCCTGCTTCCATGTTTGCTTATGAATTTCTTTTTGAACCTGATTTCTGTGATTCTTTTACCTTCCATTCATCCTTGGCTAACTATATAGTTATCATCACGATTCTTTTCCACTTCCCAATCACTACTTCTTGCATGAAGGTCTTTGACAATCATACTATCACACAATGAAGCTTTCCTTGCAGTTATTCTTGTCTTCTCAAACTCTCCCTTACTTCCACTCCCTGTAGTATATGCTCTTAAAAGAACCCATCTGTTATATCCCACTATTACAGTAGTTAGTACTGTATATACCATCAGTTCATGTTCATCACTGAACACCTATATTTACTACTTAGGTTTACTTCTGCCAGGGTATACTTCTTGTTCTCAGTTTTCCTTTCCTTTATTACCTTACTTAGGTTTACTTCTGCTAGGGTATACTGTACTTCTCTTTGTTCTCAGTTTTCCTTCCTTTATTACTACATTTAGGTTTACTTCTGCCAGGTATACTGTACTTCTCTTGTTCTTAGTTTTCCTTTCCTTTATTTACTACTTAGGTTTATTTCTGCCAGGGTATACTGTACTTCTCTTGTTCTCAGTTTACCTTTCCTTTATTACCTTTTAGGTTTACTTCTGCCGGGTATACTGCTTCTCTGTTCTGTTTACCTTTCCTTTATTACCTTGAACTTTATACTTAGGGTATACTGTACTTCTCTTGTTCTCAGTTTACCTTTCCTTTATTACCTTACTTAGGTTTACTTTGGGTATACTGCTTCTGTTCTCAGTTTACCTTTTATTACTTACTTAGGTTTACTTCTGCTAGGGTATACTGTACTTCTCTTGTTCTCAGTTTCCTTTCCTTTATTATTGCCATAGGTTTACTTCTGCTAGGGTATACTGTACTTCTCTTGTTCTCAGTTTACCTTTCCTTTATTACCTTACTTGAGTTTACTTCTGCTAGGGTATACTGTACTTCTCTTGTTCTTAGTTTACCTTCCTTTATTACCTTACTTAGGTTTACTTCTGCTAGGGTATACTGTACTTCTCTTGTTCTTAGTTTCCTTTCCTTTATTACCTTACTTAGGTTTACTTCTGCTAGGGTATACTGTCTTGTTCTTAGTTTACCTTTCCTATTACCTTTTAGGTTTACTTCTGCTAGGGTATACTGTACTTTCTTGTTTTTACTTTCCTTTATTACCTTACTAGGTTTATACATCTGGGGTATACTGTACTTCTCTTGTTCTCAGTTTACCTTTCCTTTATTACCTTACTTAGGTTTACTTCTGCTAGGGATACTGTACTTCTCTTGTTCTTAGTTTACCTTTCCTTATTACCTTCAGTTTACTTCTGCTAGGGTATACTGTACTTCTCTTGTTCTCAGTTTACCTTTCCTTTATTACCTTACTTAGGTTTACTTCTGCTAGGGTATACTGTACTTCTCTTGTTCTTAGTTTTTCCCCTTTATTACGGTTTTACTTCTGCTAGGGTATACTGTACTTCCTCTTGTTCTCAGTTTACCTTTCCTTTATTACCTTACTTAGGTTTACTTCTGCTAGGATTACTGTACTTCTCTTGTTCTCAGTTTTCCTTTATTACCTTCTTAGTTTACTTCTGCTAGGGTATACTGTACTTCTCTTGTTCTCAGTTTACCTTTCCTTTATTACCTTACTAGGTTTACTTCTGCTAATACTTTCCTTTCTTGTTCTCAGTTTACCTTTCCTTTTATTCACCACTTAGGTTTTCTGCTAGGGTATATAGCCTTCTCTTTGTTCTTAGTTTACCTTTCCTTTATTACCTTACTGGTTTGGGGTATACTGTACTTCTCTTGTTTTAGTTACCTTTCCTTTATTACCTTACTTAGGTTTACTTCTGCTAGGGTATACTGTACTTCTCTTGTTCTCAGTTTACTTTCCTTTATTACCTTACTTAGGTTTTACTTCTGGGGTGCTATTACTTCTCTTGTTCTTAGTTTACCTTTCCTTTATTACACTTAGGTTTACTTTGCTAGGTATACTGTACTTCTCTTGTTCTCAGTTTACCTTTCCTTTATTACCTTACTTAGGTTTACTTCTGCTAGGGTATACTGTACTTCTCCTGTTGCAGTTTTCCTTTCCCATAGGTTTACTTCTGCTAGGGTATGCTGTCTTCTCTTGTTCTCAGTTTACCTTTCCTTTATTCTACTTTAGGTTTACTTCTGCTAGGGTATACTACTTCTCTTGTTCTCAGTTTACCTTTCCTTTATTACCTTAGGTTTACTTTGCTAGGGTACTGTACTTCTCTTGCCTTGGTTCTCTCTTCCATTACCTTACTTAGGTTTACTTCTGCCAGTACTGTACTTCTCTTCTTCTTAGTTTACCTTTCTTTGATTACCCAGGTTTACTTCTGCTAGGTATACTGTACTTCTCTTGTTCTTTTTCCTTTTCGTTTACTTCGCTTGGGTATTCTTTCTTTTTCAGGTTTACTTCTGCTGGTATACTGTACTTCTCTTGTTCTCAGTTTATTTCCTTTATTACTACTTAGGTTTACTTCTGCTAGGGTATACTGCTTCTTTGTTCTCAGTTTACCTTTCCTTTATTACACTTGGTTTACTTCTGCTAGGGTATACTGTACTTCTCTTGTTCTTTTACCTCTCCTTTACCATAGGTTTACTTCTGCCAGGGTATACTGTACTTCTCTTGTTCTTAGTTTTGCCTTTCCTTTATTACCTTACTTAGTTTACTTCTGCTAGGGTTACTTTTCAACCTTCTCTTGGTTACCTTTCTACTACCATAGGTTTACTTCTGCTGGGTATACTGTACTTCTCTTGTTCTTAGTTTACCTTCCATTACCTTCTTAGGTTACTTCTGCCGGTATACTTTCTTCTCTTGTTCTTAGTTTACCTTTCCTTTATTACCTTACTTAGGTTTACTTCTGCTAGGGTATACTGTACTTCTCTTGTTCTCAGTTTACTTTCCTTTATTATTACTTAGGTTTACTTCTGCTAGGGTATACTGTATTGTCTCAGTTTTTTATTTACCTTACTTTGTTTTACTTCTGCTAGGGTATACTGTGCTTCTCTTGTTCTTAGTTTACCTTTCCTTTATTACCTTAGGTTTACTTCTGCAGTGCTTCTTTTGTTCTTAGTTTACCTTTCCTTTTTCTTACTTGGTTTACTTGCAGTACCTTTCTTGTTCTTAGTTTACCTTTCCTTTATTACCTTACTTAGGTTTTACTTCTGCTAGGGTCTGTACTCTCTTTCTTAGTTTACCTCCTTCTATTTACCTCGGTTTTACTTCTGCTAGGGTATACTGTACTTCTCTTGTTCGTTTGTTTTAACATTACTTAGGGTTTTCTTCTAGGGTTTCCTGTACTTCCTTGTTCTTAGTTTTTACTTTTCTTCCTTACTTAGGTTTACTTCTGCCAGGGTATGCTGTTACTTCTTGTTCTAGTTTACCTTTCCTTTATTCCTTATGAGTTTACTTCATGGTAGTATCTGTACTTCTCTTGTTCTTAGTTTACCTTTCCTTTATTACCAGGATTTACTTCTGCTAGGGTATACTGTACTTCTCTTGTTCTCAGTTTACCTTTCCTTTATTCTTACTAGATTTACTTCTGCTAGGTATACTGTCTTCTCTTGTTTCTTAGTTTACCTTTCTTATTACCTTACTTAGGTTTACTTCAAGGGTATACTGTCTTCTCTTGTTCTTAGTTCTTTCCTTTATTTTACACTTGGTTTACTTGCTAGTGTACCTTTCGTGCTCAGTTTTCCTTTCTTTATTACCTTCTTAGGTTTACTTCTGTAGGCATACCTCGTTGTTAGTTTACCTTTCCTTTATTACCTTACTTGGTTTGCTATGGTTATCTGTACTTCTCTTGTTCTTGGTTTACCTTTCCCTTTATTACCTTACTTAGGTTTACTTCTGCCAGGGTATACTGTACTTCTCTTGTTCTTAGGTTTACCTTTCCTTTATTACCTTACTTAGGTTTAGTGGATGAAGGTCATTGCATCCAGATCTCACTGCTGAGTGTGACAAATATGGACATTTCTGTGACTTACAATTTTCCAAGTTTTCATAATCATGTACAGTAGGTACTGTACTGCAGCATTGTTTACACAAAACCCAAGACATCTAGGTTCAATATTTTGTTAAAATTATCATTGGGTTTATATTGCTATTATTTAAGAATCCATGCAATTCAAACACCCTTCCTTAGGATGTTGAAGGATGTGTGAGTCTGTAAGCCAGGTGAATTTTTTTAATTAATTGAAAACTACAAGTAAAATTTTTTCCTCGGTAAAATGATGGAAGTGTGAGCAGTGCGCTACTTTCAGTGTGAGCCTAAAAAGGGAGTGTTTTCACGACTTTCGACTCTCTCGTACTCTCTCACCCGACCAAGACATAGAGATCCTGACTAGATCACCGACACTTGGGTCAGACTCTCCAAAAAGCCAATGGAACACCAGCAGCAAGCGTGGCCTCTGGCCCACCACAACACGTGAGTCACCAGCTAGTCCTCCAGCAAGCAGTAAACCTGCTACTGTTGCATCTGTTAAGTCAAGCTCTGCACCTGCTTCTACACCCAAAGCTTCTAGTTTCACCCAGGTATATGTTGCTGGAGCTTAGGCATACAATAGTCGAGATCATTAGCTTCTATTAAGTGTTGTTTCTTTCAGAGGGTTTATACAGTACTCTTGTTTCTCTCATGGTCCTCTACTTTCTCTCTTTCCTGGGAATTAGATCACTATACAGGCATCCCGGGTTTATGGAAGGGATCTTTGAAAATGTTCCGTGTAGGGACCAAATTTTCCCAATGGCTCCATTATATAATTGGAGATGTGTTCCGAAATATTTTTGCTTTTATCTGAATGAAAATAAACATCTTTAACACATACATCGATTCCATGATATAACATGGTAATAAATGCACACAACACTTGAATTTAACTGCGCCAGAAATGATGTTGAGGGCTGCAGGAGGTGGTGAGGTCAGGTGGGTACAATTGGAGTTACTGGGAGTTGCCTCTACAACATAAGTTTAATGTCTAACGTATAGGTATACCCCAAAAACTGACACCCCAATAACGCTGTTTTGTATAACTGACGATATATATATAGAAATATTGTATCTCGCAAATTTTCCTGAAACCCCAGATCCGACAGCATTGGGAGAGGAGCAGCAGAGCTGTTTTGAATTTGGCGGGTGGTGGCGCGGCGTTAATTCTTGCCACCAGAGGGCTCTGCACGCTGCTCTGACCCATTCAGCATCTTTACTCTTGTTTACACTTACCATGTTTCTGACTGTGTTGCTGTTTCTGACTTCATGCATTATGCAATCATACCTAAACGCTCGAAGTGATAGTTCCTCTTGTGCTGCCTCTTAGGGGCATCTTGATGTGATGTGATAAGGCATGATAAGGCATAATAAGAGTGGTGATGGACCAGCAAAGATTGGTAGAGACTTAAACTGGCCACCTAGACTGTCCCTGCCATCCTCAACACAGGTAAATAAGTCTCAATTTATGCTTACATTGCTTATTTAAGGCTTATTATGCTTGCTTTATATGTCTTCTTTATTTTCTTGCTTGACAATATACCTATAGATATATTAAGGGTATATGCTGAATTTTTGGAGGGTGACCGTCCCTAACCCCGTGACAGTATTTGTTATTTGTGGGATTAATTGCTTCCGATAACTGTTGATTCGCCAACAACGACTTTTCTGTGGTCCCTTATGTGTTGGTTATTAGGGTACACCTGTAATTCCTTTTATGGGATCCTGCACCACTGCTTTTACTTGAGCTTGATGGTCTCTTTCCACTCATCTTGAATGGCACACAGAACACAGTCCTGAACACATGAAAAACCAAACAATCTGTGGTGTGAAATCAAACTGAGCACTGTTGATGTGGGTGTTCCATCCTCCACTGTACAGCAACCACAAAATGCCACATGATATAAATTTTGTAATTTCAATTCAAATTTTTGTTCTACGGTTTATCTAGATTTTCACGTTTGAAAACTAAAAATTGCCCAATTCAAGAAGAGCAAATTTTGGGGCTGTAACCCAAATTTATTGGTCATAGCTGATTTCCAAATTCCCAAAGCGAATTTCCGTGACCAGAGTTTTTTTAACCCAGGGATGCCTGTACTATGTATTATTGTTTTAAGCATGATTGCAGTCTTATTTACTTAAACCTCTTTAGGTAGGCCACAGAGAGGCTTGACAATGAGTGATGTTGACACTTTAAGCTTCATATATGTTCAGAGCATGATGGTGTAGTATACAGTAATAGGTAAAGAAGTGGAGGCAAATTTTCTCCCTGGTGTTTACCATAACTTAATATAAGGCTTGGAGGTCTTATTAAATAAACAAAAAAACAATTAAGACTTGAGTGCTGTGATGTATTCTGAATGTCAACATTATTTTTCTCTGAATTATTTTGTCAGGTTGTCAGTTTCAGTCGGACATATTGTTCTGTACTGTGTGTTGCTGTTATATATGGTGCAGACTTTATTTCCTCTTATCATTTTAGGTGCTTCTGCCTGAGTACATTTCTATTGTCCCCAGCAAGTTTATCCTTTTGTATTGCACCTAGCTGAGTTGTTTTACTGTACCGTCAAACTTACTTGGCCAGAAATTCATAATATTAAAGTGAAAATATGGAGAACTAGTGAATAACTATGTTTCAGAAGGTTCTTGTTGGCAAATATTTTCTTGTTTAACATCCTTTTATTTCATTTTATTTTATTGATATGTCATGGAAATTGTGTTTGTTTTGTAGTGTCAGTTTGTGTGTTCTGTTCAGTAGTCCCGAGCTGAGGCTTTATGTTGTGTAACATCTTGCATCTTTTTGTTGGACTTTCTCTCATGATAGATTTTTCCTTTTATGCTGGGGTCCTCACATGTAATTCTTCCATGAAGTGAATAATTCATTGTGGATTCTAACCAGGTTGTGCTGCCTGTAAATGTTACAAAACAAATGAAAAGGTGTGATGGTACTGAGTGCAGTACTATGCAAAAAACCTTAAGCAGTTGGTACAATACAGTATTAAAGAGGTTAAATTCCCCAAGACTTAATGTGGGTCAGTCAGCAAGTGTACACCATGGCTAGTACTGTTCAGTGTAGAACCATAAATATTTTGCTGAAAAAGTGTGACATATTTTAAGTTTACAACTCTTCAACTCCAATGTAATTAGTGTATATGTTGGGAATAAAGACAGAAATAACCAAACGTGTTGTGGTTGCTTAAGAAAATAACCAAGAAAGCAAATTTGCTACAGGTTAGGTTGTATCTATTGGGTAAAACCCAAGGCATGAAATTCCACTTTCGGTTCTTTTGAAAATTACCACAATTTGGTGCATTAACATATATGCAAAGAGAAATATAATTACATTTGTTTCTCCATAGTAAACCTTAAATAAATTAAGTGGGTGACCAATTGTTACTGTACAGCACTTGGTTTAGTATTGAAGAAAAATTGAAATTAAACTACGCAAAGCTGTAGTCTTCATACTAATATGACACGTGGCAAACTGGCGAGTCATAATTTTACGTTTTTATGTTTCCTGCCTCATTTAAGCATCACGTGGGCTGATGTCACACCCAAACTGCAGCAGATGTCTCCGTGAGGCCTTCGTTCTTGCTGCAGCGTCATCAGTAAATATTATGATAATAGAACTAATGCGCTAATAAACATTTATTTTTGTGTGTAAATACAGTCGACCCTCGTCATTCGGACCCCTTTAATCCGGTTTTTGGATAGTCGGACAAAATCTGATTTTTTTTTTTTCCAAGATTTGTAGGAATATTTATCTCTGCGGACCTTAAGCTAAAATGCTGGTCCACCCACGGCGGATAAAACACCAGCATCTTTTTGGATAATAACATCTCCACCACTAGTGTGGGGTGGAGCAGCTTCAGACATGAAATATTTACCATTTACTGCCAGTAAACAATGGAAACATAAAATATGTACCAATTAGGTAATGAAAAGTTGTGCAGTTCCTTCAGCA
The DNA here is from genome assembly GCF_018991925.1 of Homarus americanus. Classification (NCBI taxonomy): domain Eukaryota; kingdom Metazoa; phylum Arthropoda; class Malacostraca; order Decapoda; family Nephropidae; genus Homarus; species Homarus americanus. The sequence continues at coordinate 2,869 of NW_024732444.1, read as the reverse complement.
AATGAAGCTCACCAACTTACAATAGGCTAAATCTACAACGTGTTTTCAGTAGTCTATGTTGAAGTTCTTAGCACAGTAACTTATCATATCATATACGGTATCACAGTTCTCATTGATCTACAAAAAATACGGTAATAAAACCTTTTGATATTTCACACTTAATATAATACACGGTAATCTACTAACCTCCTATTGTTTATAACGACATGGCGACCAATAGCTGTTGAGTATCAGCTAGATGGTACACATGTTTTGAATCGTTTTCAGTTAAAACTGTTACATCACAAGTATATTTTACCTTAATTGTGCTCTGAATGAATATATTCTCGGAAATAGTTTTGCTAAAACGTGATGTATTTTAATGTAAAATAGGATAAAAACATGACGAAAACAAAAGATTTTACCTAACCTTCCGATGTTCAAGAAGTTACTGTTGTTTTTGGTTAAAATACTGTTATATTACAATGGTTCTATTCATACTGTGCTTGATATAATGCATTCACGGAAATGTAATATTTTTGCTGAAATTGCGACGATACAGTGGAAAGTGGGATAAAAATTGGCGAAAACAATGATTTTAGCTTTCAAGATGTTATCGTAATCGCTGATTGGTTTTCAGTTAAAAACTGTTGTATTACAATAATATTCTATCCTAATTGACTTGAATAAATACTACGATACCATATTTCTGAATATTTTCATTAAAATCCAATCAAATCATTTTCCTTGTCATCGTCTGCAGCACCAAACAGCTTCTCCCAGTCCTCTCCTTGAACAGGGCTAGAGGGCACGTGTTTTTGAATCGTTTTCAGTTAAAAACTGTTACATCACACGTATATTTACCTTAACTGTGCCTGAATGAATATATTCTCGGAAATAAATAGTAGTTTTGCTGAAACGTGATGTATTTCAATGTAAAATAGGATAAAATACATGACTTAAAACAAAAGACTTTACCTAAGCTTCCTATGTTTTGAGATGTTATTCGTTTTAATAGTTTTCGGTTAAATACTGTTATATTACAATGATATTCTATTCATACTGTGCTTGATATAATACATTCACGAAATGTAATATTTTTGCTGAAATTACGACGATAAAGTGGAAAGTGGATAAAATCGTGACGAAACAATGACTTTGAAATATAATGCAATATTAACCCTAAACGATTAATTCGACAATCGGGCTAAAACGGACACCCTTCCCTATTAGTCCTAATTAACGAGGGTCGACTGTATACTGCATATAAGAATTGGGTCTGTCTAGTAAGTCTTTATCTACTTAAGACATCTGATCTGACAGCCACACTTCTCAGTTATCTCAAGTATATGTACTATGTGTATTTATGTTTATTTTCCCTTTGAGTGTAATTTTCTTGTATTATGCTAGTCTATTTTCATACTTGAATTTATTGTATTTATATACAGTAGTCCCCGGTTAACGGCGCCGTTAACGAGATTTCGTTATTTTTCCATAAGATTTTGAACTTCAAGCCACCGAGTAATCCCTCGATAACTAGTTTTACGATATGACCAGAACATGTTTAGCATTTTGGTCACTTTATACTATTCAAATTTTAAAAGTTTATTAGTCATTTTAACAATTATTGAACTTAATTGAAGGTAATGAAACTAGTTTTATTATCCAGCCTTTCTCAACCCACCATACAGGCGTCAGTCTTTGTGTCTTTCAGACATCTTTTTGAACTTAACGCCTTTTTTTTCTAGAAAATTTTAATTTTGAAATGGCTATGGGGTGACTTCTCTTCAATGCCTTCTCTTCTCCTTTTCTAATTCCCATCATCATCATCATCATCATCCAGGAGCCTTCTACATACACACCTCATAGTAAGTGTACTTTTCTACCTTTTTGTTGAATTTAGGCAATTCGGTGACTGGAACCAGTACCCAAAACCCATTGAAACAATGGTTTTAGGTTAACGAAGGTTAACGAGCAACCTGCTGGACGGATTGTGCTCAAGTAACCGAGGGACTACTGTACTGTACTGTATTAATTTAATGAAAACAAATTATGGTACAGAAAAATGTAAAATCTTCAAACGTGTGATACTAATTTAACAAAAATTTTCAAATACAAATAGATTACAGTAAGGTTCTGCTTAATGAGCAATATGCATTCTTGAAAAGTGCATGCTAGGTGAATTCTTGCTCTACGGAACCAATTTCCCAGCCTAAAGTTTACTTTAAACCCCATGGAAGAATTTAGGCCCAAAACTTAACCTAATAAATTAGTACAGTACAGTGGTCCCAGTGGGTTTTTAGTGGTTCCAGCTCACCGAAAATTGTCTAAAATCAACAAAAATGGTAGAAAAGTTCACTTACTTTGAGGTGTGTATGTAGAAGGCTCTGGATGATGATGAGGATGATGATGGAATGAATGGTGGAGGAGAAGGAAGAAGAGAAGTCACCCCATGGACCATTTCACCCATAAATTTAGTTCTCTTGGTGTATTTCAAGATATTTTCTTTATAACACTGCACTGCATTATATATTGTCAATATGTAAAATATATTTCAAAATGACCTGTATTTGCTTGGAAACAGAAAAAAGCGTTTAGTTGAAGAGAGTCTCAAGCAGATGTTACCTCCAGTGAAAACAGAGAGACTAACGCCTGTTTGCTGTGTTAAGAGGCTGGATGGCCATTAAACGATTCACTTTACTTCAATTATGTTCAATAATTAAAATGACTAAAAATGGATTATTAAACAGAATTGTGAATAGTATAAACTTCTTGATATTTACTAAAATAGTAAGTAATTTAAGCTCTAGAACTGATTAATGTATTGGCGATTCAATACTAAAGCTGGTTGACCGCCAGTGCAAGTAAAAAACATGTTGAGGTCGGCTCA